>NC_048223.1:48934584-49114155 GCF_002007445.2 Ailuropoda melanoleuca
CGGTGTACACACTTATCTATTTGGTATGCAAAGAGAACTAGCCTCAATTAGAATGGGTGCATGACTGGTCAGGGACTTGGTTGTTCAGAGGCTTGGAAGGAGAATAATTGGAAGATCGAGAATGAAGCATGAGGATGAATCTGTAAAATTGGGCATAAAATAGGAAGGTTATTTTTTGTTTTTGTTTTTGTTTTTTCAAGTTCTATCCAAGTTCTATGCTCATGTCAATCGGAGCACATCCGCTATGGAAGAAGGAAGGACAAACCAAGGGGACACAATGACTGGGCTAGTAGACATCAGCCATCGGCTATCACCACCACCCTAGTAGTACTAGCACAACCAGTACATGAACAGGCTGCCCATGCTCGCAGGAGTGGAGGCCATTCATGGATGCAGTAGCACAGTCCCACTTGCAAAGTCTGATCTAGTTTCTCCTGCAGGGAAGCATTCAACACTCCATCAANATCAGTGGAGCTCAACTGTGAGCCCTTGATATGGCGGTGGCATTCTTCTAAAAGACCAACCAGACAGTTGGTAGCAAATCGACTTCTGTGAACACCATTCTCCCTGGAAAGCGCAATCATTTATGCTGACAGTGGTAGACACATATTCTAGGTATCAGTTTATCTCTCCTTCCTACAAACTACTTTTCTTGCCACACTAGCTAAGGACTTTGAGAATGTTTCTCTAATGAAACAGGATCCCACATAACATGGCATGGGACTAAGAGAGACACCTCAGAGTGAAAGGGCTATGCCATTTGTCCTATAAGCCACCATTCCTCTCAATGCCTCATCAACCAGAAGCTGCCAAGCCAACAGAGCAATGTGCTTACTTACTGCATGTGTAGCTGAGGTGTCAGCTTAGAGAATGTACCTTTAAATATGTTTCTCTAAATCACTTATCATCATATGGGATTGCATCTCTGATAGTTAAAATATATGGGCCTGGGACTGAATAGTAACGTGAGAGTCACCTTTTCTTTCCATTGCTCCCAGTGACCTGCTTGAAGTCCTTTTTCCTTTTCCGCTATATCTAGGCTTTATAAAATCTGTGGTCCCTTTCCTCTAAGCCTCCACAGTATATGGGAAACACTTCCAGGAGACATGGAGAGCCCCACAAAATGTCAAACTATGGCTGTGGCTTGCTCACTTTAAACCACCTTGTGCCAAGTGTCCACCATGAAAGGGTCGTTAGAAGGAGGTGGTACTTCTATCAAAAAGAAGGTATTGCCACCTGGCAATCCACTTGGGCATCTCTTCCAACCACCTTGCCAAGATTTGATGACACATAAACAAGTGTGGTAGCCATGAATTGAGCAGAGCAAGGGGACACATGGCTCACAATCTTTCAATCTGCAGGTCCAGATGACCTAATGGAGAATTCCCTGGGACAAGTCTAAGTGCTCACCAGACCAAGAGAAGCCTAGGATGGATGGTGAAAAGAGGAAATATTGAGTATTGGGCATGTCTTGAGCAGTTTCAATGGTCTTTCAATTCTTTCATTACAGTAACCACTTCCCTGTCCATTTCCCCCAGGATAAGAGGACAGACGGAATCCGGGAGGATCTGTTCTCAGGACTTGCAGGAAAAGAATGCATCCTGGCTAATCTGGGCATGCGCTATAATAGATGATCTCGTACAATGCCTAAATCCCCTTCCCTGGGGCTGAAGCGTCCCCTTCCTTAGCTACTGAGAGTTAATGCAGCCAATATCCCTCAGCCTTGTCCCTCTCCAGACTCTCCCTTGACTAATGAGGGCTGCTGTGCCCTAGGTTATGCTCCCCAGTCCCTGCGACAGCCAGCATCCAATGTCTGCTTGGTGCAAGTGACCAAACCCAGCGCCCCTGCCGCCTGCACAGCCACCCTCACTCCAGAACTCCGTGGAGGATCCCCTGAGGCTTCGGTAGCAATGACACTGCAGCTCATCGTCCCCCTTTAACCACTACTGCTTCCTCAAGCCCACCAGGGTTTGATCCTGAGAGCACATCCCACAAACTTCCTGCACATGAATCTCTCTTTCAAAATCTGTTTACCCTGTGACAGAGATACACCTCATTCAGGAATAAGATTTAACGTTATCAAGAAATCATTTCTGCCCAAATTGATCTATAAATTCAACTATAATAAAAATATGAAAGCACACTGAGAAGAACCAGACCTATTTTAGAATGCATTAATAAGACAAAAGTTTGAGAACACTCAAGACAGTCCTTAAAATGCAAAATAAGGAGGATTGGCACTATCAGATATTACATGTAGACATGTACATTGAAAGATAATAACTTAAAAATTAAGTTAACTTAATACAATTATTTAATACTTATAAAGTTTTATAGAGAAAACAATTATAACCTGACGATAATATTTGGAATAGCAAGGCACAGTCTTTGTTAGGAAAAGGATTTGGGCTTAGTTCCAATTCTTCATATTTGATCTGTGGTGCTGAAGATCACACCGTGCCTGTAATTCGTAAGTGCAAGCTAGCATCAAAGGCCTCTTAACACAGGGGTGGTAATGGGAATGATACGTGGATACACACAGATGTTGGGGCATGTAGAAGGGATGCGGAAGTCAAATGAAGGAACTCCCAATGTCTATAGCTGGAATAAGTTGATCAACAAAATAAATAAAGTAGTATTGGATTCTAAGTCGAAATATAAATGTCCTTGATTCACACTGATAGAAGTAAAAAATTGAGTAAACAAATGTGGGAGAATAGACAAATCAGTGCAGAACAATTTAAAATCATTTATGTGGGGCACCTAAGTGGCTCAGTTGATTAAGCGACTGCCTTTAGCTTAGGTTGTGATCCCAGCATCTTGGGATCAAGCCCTACTTCTCCTTCTCCCTCTGCTCCTCCCCCTGCTCATGCTCTCTCTCTCTCTCTCGCTCTGCATGTTCTCTCTATTTCTCTCAAATAAATAAATCACACTTGGAAGACATTCCATAAAACAAATGATCAATAGTCCTCAAAATGCCAAGGTCCTCAAACCTGAGAAATCCCCAGTCATGAGGAGCCTAAGGAGTCATGACAAAAATATAACGTGGCATCCTGAATGGGATGCTAGACCAGAAAAAGAACCAGGAAGTTTGAATATAGGTTGTAGTTAATAATCATTTATCAGTATTGGTTCACTTGTACTCGACTAACATAAAATAACCCTAATAAGGATGTGTGGTACACAAGAATTGTCTGTGTTATCTCAGTTTTTCTGTAAAAATAGTTTATTTTTTATGACCCACAATGTCTTTTGGAGCTATTATAATATCAATGCATTCTTAAGGAGGAAGTTACTGACTTTTTTTACATCATAAATTTAGAAGTATAACCTGAACAGAGTTTCTCATAATTAATATCAATCAAATACCAAGAGGCAGCTTTGGGGCATCATTCATAGATTTCCCCCCTTTTTGAGGAGAAACAGTGCCACAGAAAATAATAAATGGGATTCTACATAAGAATGCAGTCATTGATGTCATAAATCTACATATGGCTAAAATTTTGAAATACTATTTGGTTTTTGAATGGTGAATTCTGGAATATATATATTTCAAATAAAAATCTACTTGTAACTGACTTTATGAAAAGTCAGGGCATAACTAAGTGGACATCTACAGAATTGGTAGAAAGTTAAGTAGACAATATTTGGTTTATTGGTTCACATGTAAGCATTCCATTACTGCATGCATAAACTAGTCAGTCATCCTCTCGGCTTCCCCACTGATTTGATTCATATTTCAAGAATTATTATGGGGGCGCCTGGGTGGCACAGCGGTTGGGCGTCTGCCTTCAGCTCAGGGCGTGATCCCGGCGTTGTGGGATCGCCCCACGTCAGGCTCCTCTGCTATGAGCCTGCTTCTTCCTCTCCCACTCCCCCTGCTTGTGTTCCCTCTCTCGCTGGCTGTCTCTGTCTCTGTCTAATAAATAAATAAAAAATCTTTAAAAAAAAAAAAGAATTATTATGGTGTTCACTAAAACAATTGCTTTAAGTCACTAAGTTTAAGGTAGTTTGATACATGGCAAAAGATAAAGGGAACACAAGCTAAATTGCCGTCCACTTAAAAAAATATATATATATATATAAATGGACTTCATTTTCAGAGCAATTTTAGGTTCACAATAAAATTGTACAGAAAGTACAGAGAATTCTCACATACCCCTTGCCCTTCCCAGCACACATAGTCTCTCTTCTCACTCTCTTGATAGTGTTTTTCACTGAGATGTTTTTAATTTGAATTTAATCCAGCTTATCAATTATTGGTTTTGCTTCGGTGTATCTAAAAAGTCATGGCCATACCAAGGTCATCTAGATGTTTTTCTTATTTTCCCTTCTAAAAGTTTAATGATTTTGCATTTTACACTGAAGTCTATGATACCTTGTGAAGTAATTTTTGTGAAGCCTGGAAGATCTGTGTCTACTTTGATTTTTTTCATATGTAGAATTCCAATTGTTCCGGCACCATTTGTTGAAAAGACAATATTTTCTCTGTTGTATCGCCTTTGATCCTTTATCAAAGGTCAGTTTACTGTATCTGTGTGGGTCTGTTTTTTCTTCTATATGTTCCATCAACCTAGTTGTGTATTCTTTGCCAATACAACGCCATCTTGATTGCTGTGCTTTATAGTAAATCTTAAAGTTGGGCAATGCCAGTACTCCAACTTTGTTCTTGTTCAAATTTGTCTTGGCTATTCTTAGACTTTTACTTCTCCACATTTACTTTAGAGTCAAGTTTTCAATATCCGCAAGATAACTTGCTGGAATTTTGATTGGGATTGTAGTGCATCACAGATTAAGTTGGGACAAATGGACATCTTGACAATATTGTTATCCTATTCATGAACATGGAGTATCTCTCTACTTAGTTCTTTTTTGATTTCTTCTTTCACCAGAGTTTTGTTGTTTTCCTCATACAGATCTTGTACACAGTTTGCTAAATTTGTATTTAATTCTTTCTTTTTGTTTGGTGCTAATGTAAATGGTATTGTGCTTTTAATTTCAAATCCCATTTGTTTATTGCATGTATATAGAAAAGTGACTTTATGTATCAACCTTGTATCCTACAAACTTGTTCTAAAAGCTTACTGGCTCCAGGAGTTTTTTGTGGATCCATTAGGATTTTCTACACAATTATGTTATCAGCAAACAATGAGTTTTATTTTTTCCTTCCTAATCTATACACTTCTTATTTCCTTTCTTGTCTTATCACATCAGCTGGGAATCCCAGTATGATGCTGAAAACGAATGGTGAGAGGGACATCCCTGCCTTGTTTGTACCTGACCTCAGTGGGAAAGCTTCCAGGTTCTCATTATGAAGCCAAATGTTAGCTGTAGGGTTTTTGTAGGTATTCTTTATCAATTGAGGATCTTCCCCTCTATTTCTGGTTTGCTGAATTTGCTGTGTATTTTTCATCAACCTGGACTCCTTTCTCATTTCACTTTTGCCACTGGTACAAAATGAAGATGGAAGAGGAGTCACCATCCAAAAATATTAAATGATAAGTATATGAAGTCAGAACTTAGGTCCAGACTTAAAACAAAGGCCATACTAACCCCATATATGTTGATTACCTTAAAATCTGTTTCATATATAGTATCTTACTTGGGAATGAAGTTATGAAATGCCTATTTCCTCTAATTTATTTTATGTAACTTATGTTGTGCATTAATCTGGAAAGTTAATATTTGAATACACTCTTAGGGCTTTAAGAGCTAATATAACTTTCCTTATTTCTCATGCTTCAAAATGTCTAGTTGAAATGACATAAGAAACGGAATGATTTATTAAGCAAGAGTGTTCATTAGTTGCTCAAGAATATGCAGTTTTCTGCAACTAACCAGTTTTCAGAGGATGCTCATCAGGCCACAGAAAACACATCTGGCCAAGAGAACAGAGAAGACAGGGAGAGAGCTCAAGGACAAAGAGCTGAAGCATCATGTGGCCTATCTTGTGGAAAAAGAGCAAGGAGCCAATCTTTTGCAATCTGTATTGGAAGGAAGCAAGTCCTGCTGAGAAATCAAATTTCCCAGACTGTACTAAAAGTACTTACTTCCAGAAAATCTGTAAAGACTAAGGACATTCTGCCTCTAACAAGGCCCTGGAAGCACTTGTTGGTATTGAACACCACAGAACTAGGAGGATTTGAATTGGAATTCAATCTTCAAAATTTTAGAAGATTGAATCCAGTTCAGATCAGAACTGCTCCCTCAGCCATATTCATTAAGATCTGTCATCAAGTGTTCAGTGAAGAGCTAACATATATCCTCCATGGGTCAATATATACATATGCAACAACCTGTATTGTTTAGAATACAGGTTGATGCATGTAGATACGTTATCAAAACAATACATTATCACCATGCAGTTTGAAGACAACTCTTCAAACTATTTTCACATTCTTAAAAGATCACACACACGCATATACAAATCATATATACAAACACACATATAAAAATTTCTTCATGCATTGTTGCATACAGATGAGAGCCCTATGTATAGACTACACAGTCTGGTACCCAAATTCAGCAGCAAAATTAGGTAAGCAGCCCTTCATGTGAGATCTTGTTTCAGGAGGGATTTGTTCTTTTTCCTGCATGATTTTTTTCCTATCTTGTCTGTGTGCTAAGCATCATATAAATTTTTTGGTTCCTGTTCTAGGCAGACTGTTTATTCAATGTAAAACACCTAGGTAGTTAGACAATATTTTTAATATAAAATATCCCATTTTTCCTAAATATTGTTAGGCAGAAATAAATTTTCAGATATATTTACTTATATATACTTACATAGAGGTATATCTTTGGCAGGCTTTGATTTATAAAAATTTGCATTTATATTCTTCATCTAATTATGCTTAAATTCTTTCTTACTTACGTTATTCTAACTACCACTCAAATGGAAATTTTCAGTTCCTAGGTGATAGAGCTCCAGTTTGAAGAGAGCAGAAAAATGAACAACTTACACTGTAAGACCTATGCTCACAATGAGAACATTTTAAACGAGGAGGCAGAGCAGGGAAAAAAGTCACCAGTTATGGAAAGACAGAGAATTCAGAGGAAAAAAGCAATTTTCAGCTTCTGGGGGTAATGGTCCCACATAAACTTGGGGTGAATGTAATAGATATGTGTTTCAAGGTTTTGTTCCTCAAAATATAATTTTAAGTTTTAAAATGTGTATTTTGCTGTCTTGTGAAAAATATCCTAAAATTTTTATGATATTATATTTTGGTTCCATTTAGTGCGTCCTACTGTTCACTAGTTGTGAATTTTTTAACTCTTTGTATCACCAGGGCCCAAAGTGGAATGCGCAGTCCCATTTCAGGGCAGCAATCGTGCTCTGTTTCTGCCGTGATTTCAGAAGGCTCCTGCAGGCAGGTACACCAGCCAACTCTAACATATGCACGAGGACCTCTCACATTTATCCCAACATAGTTGTACTAATCATAGGCACTGGTACCATTTTTAGGCTTCTTGAAAATCCAATTTGTAATTTCTGCCTTGTTGAGTTCCACAAATACAAATGGCATACCTCCAATCAGTCTGTGACTTTTTTTTCTGTCATCAGCTATGGAAATGAGCCAGAAACATTTCTAGAACACTCTCATTACTTTTTATTTTTTTTAAATAATGTATTCTACCTTTGTGCAAAGCTTGAGATATATATTTACCTTTATTAATTTATAATATATGAATACAGTTCCATGTGGAGTATGACAAAGCAAGGTAACTCAGAGATTTGATAAGTGCCTAATAATAATGTTTTGTTATATTATATACTATATATAATTAAAAATAATGGTTAAACCTTATACACAATATTTTTGCATGATTGTAAGCACTACACACACTAAATGCTTTTAACAGCCCTATGATATAAATAATTTTACCCATTTTTGGAAAGGGGGCATTGGAAACACACAAAGATTTAATTCGTTGCCCAAGGTTGTGCAGCCAAGAAGCTCCAGAACCAGCCACAGATCTTAATGACCATCTTATGTTGTTTTTCTGATGTGACCTGCATTCCTGTAACTGCCTTCACCTGATGTCATGTGAATTACCATATTCCCTCTCTAGCAAAATGCCAACAGTTCTAAGGAAATGTAATAACATATTTTTAGGGGGAAAAAGGGAAAGAAGAAAAGAAGGAAAAAAGAAATGAATAGGAAGAGAAGAGGAAAAGAGAGACTGGTTAGCAAGTTTCCTTTGATATTAATTAGAAAATATATTTTTACTTAAAAGCATTAAAATTAATATGCAACAACAACAAAAAATACATGCTCTACCTTCCTTTTTATTCTAGGTTCCTCTTGAGTGGAGAAATAGGAAAGGAAACCATTGTTGTACTTGCTTTTGGGTTAAACTACTATTTGGATGAGCCACGAGATTAAAGAAAAAGAACCTTGAATTTCTTAGAATGTATTGAAGAGAGCAGATTTATGATGGAGGGGAAGGAGGAAGAGGAAGGAAATTTAAGAAGAAAGCCTCAAATTGCCACAAGATTTTGGTTTCATTAGCAGATTACTATAATATTACTAAGCCAAAAGTTGCATGGTACAAACATCACGCTCCAATTTCCAGGATAACAAAAAAATAACAACCGCAATAATATTCAGGAGCCATGGTGATAATAAGCTGAAATCTCTATCGCTACAACAACGCAAGTATAATGTGAATGCAGATGAAGGAAGACTACACATCTATATGGTCTGCCTCTAGCATTTTTATTGTGTCTTCAACACAATTCAGCCAGTGTTTTCCTGTGAACTCTAAGACACCACACCAGAGAGAGAAGTGCTTGCTGATGAAGCCTAGTGTCTGGTGGAAAAGTCTCCTTTGAGACCCCATCATTTGTTTGGATGGTTAGCACTCCAACATGTGGGGGCCACTGTTGTTTCCTTAGCCCAGAATCTGTTTTTCTTGTAGGATGGGGACTTGTAGAGAGCCCCTCTTGCCCTCACCAGCCACTCCAAATTTTGAGGGCATGCACACACACGTCCCTTTGGGGGAAGCACTTCTCTATCTCCCAGGCCCTGTCATTTTGATAGCATTCAGTACAAGGCTGGCCCTGATTGCACCTTTTCCCCCACCTCGGCTGACTTTGTACAAGGAAAAGCTGTCTGCAAGAACAGCAGGTAAGAAGAGAGAGGTAAGGAGAGAGAGGTAAGAAGAGACAGAATCTCTCCAGTCCCTATTTCATACTGTGTGAAAGGCTGCTCCAGCCCTGAAGTCTCCTAATTACATGACTCTTCAAATTCATTGTCCCCCTAGTCTTTTGGTCACATTTAATAAAAGGGAGGGAACAAGAAAGAAGGAGAAGACAGATTACTGTAATGTTCCTGGCTAATATTAATACTTTAATTTCTTTCTCCATTGTCTGCCTAATGTAGTCCAGTATTTAGGAAATATATTATGTCCAAATTAAAATAGCAACAAAACAAAGCCCATGGATTTACTCTGATCCTAATAAAACAAAGTGTGGCATTAGTTAGTACTCTTCCCTAACTGCACATTCTGAGTTATTTCAGATTTCCCTGGATTCCAGGCCATGTTCGGCAGATCTCTGATGCGGCCAGACCAGCACTTCCAGTACACACAGTGCAGCTGAGCCCAGTATTGGTGGACACATCTAGATCTCTGGTTGCCTCATAACCCAGAGAGCACAAACTCGGAGTGCCATTACAGATGATGGGTCTTCAAATAAAATACTCAGATTCAATCAGGGTGTGTGTCAAAAAAAAAAAAGTCTGAGAAGGATCTTAAAAGCCCATACCTCTCAGGTCCTACCCAAAACTTCTGGAACTCACCTTTTCACAGGTTGGACCCAGGAAGTTTTTTGATAAATCTTCCAATGTGACTGTGATCTTCACATCTGTTTAAGAATATCTGGCATATTTTCTTGGTACATGTGGCTCAGCAAAGCAAAAAGAGGTTAACTTTACTCTGGGACTAGCAAGACTCTATCCTAAATGTGATAATCTGGATTTCAGCACAATGGTGGCACATAAAAATATGTGGTACATGCGTGCATGCATGAACGAATGAATGAATAATGAAGGAGTTGCACCTTAGGCATCACAANCATTTTTAGGCTTCTTGAAAATCCAATTTGTAATTTCTGCCTTGTTGAGTTCCACAAATACAAATGGCATACCTCCAATCAGTCTGTGACTTTTTTTTCTGTCATCAGCTATGGAAATGAGCCAGAAACATTTCTAGAACACTCTCATTACTTTTTATTTTTTTTAAATAATGTATTCTACCTTTGTGCAAAGCTTGAGATATATATTTACCTTTATTAATTTATAATATATGAATACAGTTCCATGTGGAGTATGACAAAGCAAGGTAACTCAGAGATTTGATAAGTGCCTAATAATAATGTTTTGTTATATTATATACTATATATAATTAAAAATAATGGTTAAACCTTATACACAATATTTTTGCATGATTGTAAGCACTACACACACTAAATGCTTTTAACAGCCCTATGATATAAATAATTTTACCCATTTTTGGAAAGGGGGCATTGGAAACACACAAAGATTTAATTCGTTGCCCAAGGTTGTGCAGCCAAGAAGCTCCAGAACCAGCCACAGATCTTAATGACCATCTTATGTTGTTTTTCTGATGTGACCTGCATTCCTGTAACTGCCTTCACCTGATGTCATGTGAATTACCATATTCCCTCTCTAGCAAAATGCCAACAGTTCTAAGGAAATGTAATAACATATTTTTAGGGGGAAAAAGGGAAAGAAGAAAAGAAGGAAAAAAGAAATGAATAGGAAGAGAAGAGGAAAAGAGAGACTGGTTAGCAAGTTTCCTTTGATATTAATTAGAAAATATATTTTTACTTAAAAGCATTAAAATTAATATGCAACAACAACAAAAAATACATGCTCTACCTTCCTTTTTATTCTAGGTTCCTCTTGAGTGGAGAAATAGGAAAGGAAACCATTGTTGTACTTGCTTTTGGGTTAAACTACTATTTGGATGAGCCACGAGATTAAAGAAAAAGAACCTTGAATTTCTTAGAATGTATTGAAGAGAGCAGATTTATGATGGAGGGGAAGGAGGAAGAGGAAGGAAATTTAAGAAGAAAGCCTCAAATTGCCACAAGATTTTGGTTTCATTAGCAGATTACTATAATATTACTAAGCCAAAAGTTGCATGGTACAAACATCACGCTCCAATTTCCAGGATAACAAAAAAATAACAACCGCAATAATATTCAGGAGCCATGGTGATAATAAGCTGAAATCTCTATCGCTACAACAACGCAAGTATAATGTGAATGCAGATGAAGGAAGACTACACATCTATATGGTCTGCCTCTAGCATTTTTATTGTGTCTTCAACACAATTCAGCCAGTGTTTTCCTGTGAACTCTAAGACACCACACCAGAGAGAGAAGTGCTTGCTGATGAAGCCTAGCGTCTGGTGGAAAGTCTCCTTTGAGACCCCATCATTTGTTTGGATGGTTAGCACTCCAACATGTGGGGGCCACTGTTGTTTCCTTAGCCCAGAATCTGTTTTTCTTGTAGGATGGGGACTTGTAGAGAGCCCCTCTTGCCCTCNATTCAGCCAGTGTTTTCCTGTGAACTCTAAGACACCACACCAGAGAGAGAAGTGCTTGCTGATGAAGCCTAGTGTCTGGTGGAAAAGTCTCCTTTGAGACCCCATCATTTGTTTGGATGGTTAGCACTCCAACATGTGGGGGCCACTGTTGTTTCCTTAGCCCAGAATCTGTTTTTCTTGTAGGATGGGGACTTGTAGACAGCCCCTCTTGCCCTCACCAGCCACTCCAAATTTTGAGGGCATGCACACACACGTCCCTTTGGGGGAAGCACTTCTCTATCTCCCAGCCCCTGTCATTTTGATAGCATTCAGTACAAGGCTGGCCCTGATTGCACCTTTTTCCCCACCTCAGCTGACTTTGTACAAGGAAAAGCTGTGTGCAAGAACAGCAGGTAAGAAGAGAGAGGTAAGGAGAGAGAGGTAAGAAGAGACAGAATCTCTCCAGTCCCTATTTCATACTGTGTGAAAGGCTGCTCCAGCCCTGAAGTCTCCTAATTACATGACTCTTCAAATTCATTGTCCCCCTAGTCTTTTGGTCACATTTAATAAAAGGGAGGGAACAAGAAAGAAGGAGAAGACAGATTACTGTAATGTTCCTGGCTAATATTAATACTTTAATTTCTTTCTCCATTGTCTGCCTAATGTAGTCCAGTATTTAGGAAATATATTACGTCCAAATTAAAATAGCAACAAAACAAAGCCCATGGATTTATTCTGATCCTAATAAAACAAAGTGTGGCATTAGTTAGTACTCTTCCCTAACTGCACATTCTGAGTTATTTCAGATTTCCCTGGATTCCAGGCCATGTTCGGCAGATCTCTGATGCGGCCAGACCAGCACTTCCAGTACACACAGTGCAGCTGAGCCCAGTATTGGTGGACACATCTAGATCTCTGGTTGCCTCATAACCCAGAGAGCACAAACTCGGAGTGCCATTACAGATGATGGGTCTTCAAATAAAATACTCAGATTCAATCAGGGTGTGTGTCAAAAAAAAAAAAGTCTGAGAAGGATCTTAAAAGCCCATACCTCTCAGGTCCTACCCAAAACTTCTGGAACTCACCTTTTCACAGGTTGGACCCAGGAAGTTTTTTGATAAATCTTCCAATGTGACTGTGATCTTCACATCTGTTTAAGAATATCTGGCATATTTTCTTGGTACATGTGGCTCAGCAAAGCAAAAAGAGGTTAACTTTACTCTGGGACTAGCAAGACTCTATCCTAAATGTGATAATCTGGATTTCAGCACAATGGTGGCACATAAAAATATGTGGTACATGCGTGCATGCATGAACGAATGAATGAATAATGAAGGAGTTGCACCTTAGGCATCACAATCAAGCTGACTAAACTGCTTTGTGAAATTTCCCTAGCAGACAAGAAAGTAACACAACTCTTGTTTTGTGAAGTGTTTCTATAAAGAGCAACACTGACCCCGGGCATAACACAGCATTTTCAGTCTCTGTTTGTATCAGAAGAAACTATAGACTCTAAGGCACCTTTTAGTTTAACAAATAGACTATTCACCCGCTCGGATGATACATGATAGAGGCACTGGTAGAGTGCGGATGACAGGAGGGGCATAGAAGTGGCTCAATAAGGCCCCAACCCTATAGGCTTACCCTCATGCACACACCCTCAGCTGCTTCTACCCCAAGTAGGCAGGTTTGGCCAGGCCTGCGTGTGAATCATAAAAACAGGAGGATGGGACGCACATTTCTTAACTACGGCCTCAGTTGTGAGTGAGACGCTGAAAGCTGAGCAAGGCCAGGGGGGAATGATCTCTGTTCTGGGACATCCGGAGAAGCACACAGAGCAAGCTCACGTGCAGGAGTGTAGCTGGAAATGTGGGAGATCACTGGGATACCTCATTTCCTTTCCATGATAGATAACTTCATTCCTCTTTACCTTCAGCAAGGAAAGATTTAGCCATGCAATTTATAGGAAAACGATGTACCTCTAGGACTAGTTGCCATCTCAGATGATTCAGTTTTAATTCAACAAAGAAGAGGGATAGTAAAGGGCTAGTGTGTTTGCTCGTCAACATCCATTCCTCCCCTCCTTCATTCTCATTTTCCTTTAGGAAAGCAAACCTCCCACATTCCCAATCCCATCAGCCCCAGAGCTGTGGCTCACAGTAATGGCAACAACATATCCATTGTCATCTATAAACCACAACTGCTGGTGACTTCTCCACTACACAGAAGGAGTTGACATACAGAGGAAAGCAGTCAACTGATAAAGAGGGAGAGATGAGAAAAAGGAGGGGAGCGGGGAGGTGGACAGAGGGGGAGAGAGACACTGAGGTTCTGACCTCATTCGTTCCTAGCCCCAGTTTCTGCCTGTGAATCTCTTAGTTATGTGAACAATACTGAAGTCCTCATTTTAGGAATGATTTTAGGTCCTGTTACTTGCAACAACACAAATCCTGCTGAGTGATGGCCCCAGTGGCTCAAGTCAAGGGCAGGATGAAGCAGACCTGGGGAATTTTTCTGGGTTCCAGGAGGAGCTCAGGAGGCCAGCCCCCACATCTGGATTCCTGAAATCCCTCTACACAAAAGTCAGCATTGTATTTAATAGATCGGGGGAGGATGCTATGATGAATCAGTTTACTGGGGCCCCGTAAAACCAGGATAACATTATCATCTAGGTCAGTGTACTTTAAAAGGGAAAGGGAACAGTGTTAATGACGACTTCACAACAGTAGGCATAAACGAGAACTGCTCCAGGAGAACTATGGTCTCTTTACCAAGAAAGAAAGGGAAGATCCCTGGATTTTAAGGCAAAACGGCTCAAGCACTGAGCCTGTCAGGGAATGCTGTTGAGCAAATCACTTTGGTACTCAGAAATTTAGTTTCTTCACTCAAAACATGGAGACGACCCTTTTTCTCTTATGTAAGATCAAATGACACATGGCTATCAACTGAGTTAGCTCTAATTAAACACTTAAAACCACAGCAGATATCCAGACAGAAGTCCCTTGCTCCACATTTTCTCTCCTAATTCCATTCAAATTGGAACTTTATAGAAATGGGTTCAGTTGCCAAATCTATCATAACGTCACAAAATCTAAGAAGATACACTTGCGCTATAATTCTAAACAACTCTGAATTAAATGAAGAATTTCAGTGAGGAATTTCAGCAGACTGAAACACTCCAGTTCAATAAATTTTACATTTTTATTAATAACAGAAAATGTACATTGGGTCAGAGGTCTGAGAAGTTTAAAATATGCAAATAATAGGCATTCCATGGCAGTCCCAACAGAGGTTTGGTGAAATTTCAGTGACATTCTGTCAGGAGGCTGAACGAGATCTGCAAATGCGCAGGAGAGTTTAACCAAGTGTGTGCCTGCCAGAACGCTAGGAGTGTCCAGCACTGTCCGCATTTTAAACCAATGCTCAAGTGTTTCATTAAGTAGTGATTCCCGTTAAGAGCTATCTGACTACTCGGATGAGGCCCTCAGTTCAAGGCTGTTCATCCAGCTCTTACTGAGAGACCAGTACCTTGTTCAAAAGGTAAGAAACTTGCTCAATTATTCCAAGGAAACACTTACTGAAAAAACAAAGATCTGATCTTTTTCCTAATTTGTACACAGAATTGATATTGAGCCATTTTGGCATAGTTTTTGGATACTACCTGTCATTCTCCCATCTCCAAATTGTACTCGCTTCCTTCATATGACTTACAGGACTCCATAAATTGTGGCACCATCTGCTGCCCTCGGTGATGGGAATGGTACGACCATTCACCTTGAGCTTTTCCCATATGCTTGACCACTGAATATGCTAATTTTTTTACGGCAGCTGGCATAAAATATATATTCCTCAATCTAGATGAAATTAGCTTTTTTGCAGTCATCTCTATGAGACAGTTTTCCTGAGATATCAAAGTGAATTTTTTAGTTACTGAACATCGTCATAGTATTTTTCAACTACATTTTAACGAGGACATTAATTATTGCTTCATTGATTTATATTTTAGTATATTTGCTTCACTCAAAAAAAAATCTCTTTTCTCCTTGACCTTTCTTTCAGGACGCCTATACTTTGCCTTGGTCACACTATGCGATCTGCTTACTTCAGGGTCAGCTCACAAAAGGCCTGCACGGCCACAGGCTGGAGAAATTCGCACCTTAAGAGCAGAGGTGGTTTAGATGCACGCTTTCCCAGGACATTTCTGTTCAGCAGGTGCCCCTGTTTCTCACACTGTGCCAAGAACAACTATAAAATGTGTTCCCCAAGCAACGACCCTGGAGCAAAAATAACCTCTGGACTGTGAATTGCTGCCTTGAAGCTTTAAGGGCTGTGAAGGTGACTTATCTCATTTCAACACTAAAAGGGTTTTTAATATAGGCAATGTTTTCTCCCAGAGTATTAAAGAAAGGTCCTGAAAAAGACAAAGTTAAGTGAGGGGGAAATAAAGCATGAAAATGCTGCTTTAAGAATAGAGAGGATATTATCCCAGTACAGTTTTTATTAAAACATTTTCCTTCACACTATAACATTCTCTTTATGAACAAAGAAGTAGGCTCGTCATTGGCTATAATCTGGCTTCGTTAATAGGACATTCAAGGTCCTCCTGGAAATGCCCCGATAAGCACTCACAGTTTCATTTTCTTTTAAAATCTCATGCTCGTAAGTCTTGCTGTGTACCTATGCTTGTGAATGCTCACACATATGTCTCAGTTTAACGGAAGAACGGACACAAATTCTTTGCAGTTCCTCCAACACACCATTTTATGTCTCTCTCATGCTCTAGTCCCTCTCTCTCTGCTCCTTCAGTCTTGAAGAGCCCCCTCCTACCTTGTCTACATGTAAACACAACCACCTTTCAAGATTTGGCTTAAATGTTACTCTTTCTGGGAAGTATTTGGATCCCATTACCCATTTTGTCCCTGAATAAAATGGAACCACTCATTTACTTCCTATCATAACACCTGAAATTTTCAGTACACTAGTATGCTCACCTGCCTCTAACTGGAATACAAACTCTTAAGGGCCAGTGTATTTTACTATGGTATCATACGGCACACCCCAGTGCGTGACATAGAGCTGGTATTCCACAGTTCTAGAATGAACAGAGGTAATGTGAACGCCTTAAAGACAATAATAGGTAAACTGGTTTTCCCTATAATTTTTCTTTTCAATATTTCTACAAAGCTGGAAAGACCTTTAAAAATTCCAGTTTTAATCTAGTTTTAATTTACATTTAAAAATTGGGGCTAAAATTTGTTAAGTGAATTGCCCAAAGGCAAACCTAACAATTAATGTGATTAGAACCCTTAGCCATTCACTTCCATGTCAACGGTGTCTATAATATTATGCTTTCTTTCTATTGAGAGTACATTTGGATAATCTCTAGAATGCCATGGTTCTGACAATTCTTTTTTTTTTTTTAGGTAAAACTGGTATATAGAATTATATAACTTTCAGGGGGACAGCATTATAAGTTGACATCTGTATGCACTATAAAGGGATCACCACTAAGAATCTAGTTACCATCCATCACCATACAATTGATCCCCTCCCATTTTTCCTGTCCCTAACCCCCATTTCCCTCTGGTAACCCTCAGTGTTTTCTCTGTATCTATGAGCTTGTTTTTGTATTGTTCTGTTCATTTGTTTGTTTTTTAGATGCCATATATAAGCAAAATCATATAGTATTTTTTTTTCTCTGTTTGGCTATTTTACTTAGCATAATGCCCTCAGGGTCCATCCATGTTGTTGCAAATGGCAAGATTTCATTCTTCTCTATGGCTGAGTAGTGTTCCGTTGCATGCACACACACACACACATACACAGACACACACACACCACTCTCTTTGTACATTCATCTATTGAGAACACTGGACACTTAGCTTGTTTCCATCTCTTGAACTACTGTAAATAATGCTGCCATGAAAATACGGGCACAAATACCTTTTTAAATCAGTGTTTTCACTTTCTTCAGGTAAATACCTAGAAGTGTAATAGCTGGATCATATGACAGAACTGTTCTTAATTTTTGAGGAATCTCCACACTGTTTTTCAGACTGGCTGCACCAATTTGCATTTCCACCAGCAGTGTAAGAATGTTCCTTCTTCTCCACATTCTTGCAAACGTGTTATTTCTTGTCTTTTTTTATTTTAGTCATTTTGACTGATGTGAAGCAATATTGTGGTTTTGATTTGCATTTCTCTATAATTAGTGATGTTGAATATCTTTTCATGTGCTTGTTGGCCACGTTTATGTCTTCTTTGGAAAAAAATGCCTATTCATATCTTCTGCCCATTTTTTATAAACAATGTTTGTTTTTTTTTATTGTTGAGTGGCATGAGTTCCTTACATGATATGGATATTAACCCCTTTTTGGATATACGATTTGCAAGTATCTTCTCCCATTCAGTAGGTTGCCTTTTTATTTTGATGGTTTCCTTTGCTGTGAGAAGCTTTTTAGTTCAATGTGGTCCTACTTGTTTATTCATTTTGTCTCCTGTTTCTCTGAAGTCAGAGCCACAAAGACATTACTAAGACCAATGTCAAAGAGCTTACTGCCTTTGCTTTCTTCCAAGAATTTTATAGTTTCAGATCTTACATTCAAATCTTTACTCCAATTTGAATTAATGTCTGTGTATGGTGCATGCTAGTGGTTTAGTTTCATTTTTTCACATGTGGCTGTCCAGTTTTCCTAGCATCAGTCATTGAAGAAAAATTTATCGAAGAAACACATTTCAGTGTATGTTTTTGACTGCTTTGTCATGAATTAATTGTCCACATACATATGGCGTTACATCTGGGCTCCCAATTCTGTTCCTCTGATCTGCTGTCTTTTTTTACACCAATCTCTAAAGTGCTATGGCTCTGACAATTCTTTTTTTTTTCTTTTTTTTTTTTTTTGGTCATTTTGTAGAAGTAATAATTCTAATACTTCAGTATAGTATCATCTTTTATTGAGAGATTACTGAGTGGAAAGCAACAATATCATATTTATAAAATAGTAAAGATGTCTAAGCCTTGGTCTTTGCACACAGGAAAGTTACCATTTAATCAATGTAAGATGAAAATCCTGCCCTATGGTTTATAGTCCAGCAATCCCAATAAGGTCTGGGAAAAATAATCTGGATATAATTTCTTATAAAGCAATAGCTCATGGCACCTATAGGTCAGTCTTAATCATATCTGCTTGTAAAATGTTGTTTGCCATTTATCACTGTATATTATATCAAGTGAAATTTTGAGAGTTTGCCCTTAAAGCAAGATTTTGGGCAAACGCTTTTAAATTTCTGGGGTTTTTTTCTAGCTTTTTTTTTCATATTACAGTTTTTAAATATTCTCCACATCCTACCTTTAAAAATTTTTTGATTCGATAAAGTTAACTGGGTAATGCTGTCATTGAAAATGTCATTAAAAATACTGTACATTTTCACAAATTTTGGAGATTCATACTAAATTAAATTGCTAAGTCATATTAATTCTTATTGCTCTGTTCTAGTAATTCATTTATATGCATCTTTTCTCAAAATTTTCCAGAGACTAGGGGAATAATTAAATTATACTAGCTTAAATCAACAAATATTACTATAATATTGATTTAAAAATATAATTATCAATGCCTTTATCTAAGAAACATAGATTTCCATAAGAAAAATAAGATGGTACTCCATCCCCTTACTCTAAGTCTGAATGCATCTTTCNTCTATGAAACGATCCAATGTCAGAATCATCGGCATCCCTGAAGGGGTGGAGAAAAACAGAGGTCTAGAAGAGATATTTGAACAAATTGTAGCTGAAAACTTCCCTAATCTAGCAAGGGAAACAAGCATTCGTGTCCAAGAGGCAGAGAGGACCCCATCCAAGCTCAACCAGGACAAACCTACGCCACGGCATGTCATAGTGCAATTCGCAAATATTAGATCCAAGGATACAGTATTGAAAGCGGCCAGGGCAAAGAAATTTCTCACGTACCAAGGCAAAGGTATCAGGATTACGTCAGACCTGTCTACAGAGACCTGGAATGAGAGAAAGGCTTGGGGGGGCATTTTTAAAGCTCTTTCAGAGAAAAACATGCAGCCAAGGATCCTTTATCCAGCAAAGCTGTCATTCAGAATTGATGGAGAAATAAAGACGTTCCAAAATCGCCAATCATTAACCAATTTCGTAACCACGAAACCAGCCCTACAGGAGATATTAAGGGGGGCTCTATAAAGGTAAAAAGGCCCCAAGAGTGATACAGAGCAGCAAGTCACAACCGATACAAAGACTTTAAAGAGAAATGGCATCATTAAAATCATATCTGTCAATAATCTCTATCAATCTAAATGGCTTAAACTCTCCCATAAAACGCCACAGGGTTGCAGATTGGATAAAAAGACATGACCCATCCATTTGCTGTCTACAAGAGACTCATTTTGAACCCAAAGATGCATTCAGACTTAGAGTAAGGGGATGGAGTACCATCTTCCACGCAAATGGACCTCAAAAGAAAGCTGGAGTAGCAATTCTCATATCAGATAGACTGGATTTTAAACTAGAGGCCATAGAGAGAGATACAGAAGGGCACTATATTATTCTTAAAGGAAGTATTCAACAAGTGGATATGACAATTATTAATATATATGCCCCCAACAGGGGAGCAGCAAGATACACAAGCCAACTCTTAACCAAAATAAAGAGACATATAGATAAGAACACAGTAATAGTAGGGGACCTCAACACCCCACTATCAGAAATAGACAGAACACCCTGGCAAAAACTAAGCAAAGAATCAAAGGCTTTGAATGCCATACTCGACGAGTTGGACCTCATAGATATATATAGAACACTACACCCCAGAACCAAAGAATACTCATTCTATTCAAATGCCCATGGAACATTCTCAAGAATAGATCATGCTCTGGGACACAAAACAGGTCTCAGCCAATACCAAAAGATTGAAATTATCCCCTGCATATTCTCAGACCACAACGCTCTGAAATTGGAACTCAACCACAAGGAAAAACCTGGAAGAAACTCAAACACTTGGAGGCTAAGAACCATCCTGCTCAAGAATGACTCGATAAACCAGGAAATCAAAAAACAAATTAAACAATTTATGGAGACCAACGAGAATGAATACACAACGGTCCAAAACCTATGGGATACTGCAAAGGCAGTCCTAAGGGGGAAATACATAGCCATCCAAGCCTCACTCAAAAGAATAGAAAAATCTAAAATGCAGTTTCTATATTCTCACCTCAAGAAACTGGAACAGCAACAGAGGGACAGGCCTAACCCACTGACAAGGAAGGAGTTGACCAAGATTAGAGCAGAAATCAATGAATTAGAGACCAGAACCACAGTAGAGCAGATCAACAGGACTAGAAGCTGGTTCTTTGAGAGAATCCATAAAATTGATAGACCACTGGCAAAACTTGTCCAAAAACAAAGAGAAAGGACTGAGATTATTAAAATTATGACTGAAAAGGGAGAGGTCACGACCAGCACCATTGAAATTGCAAGGATTATTAGAAACTTTTATCAACAGCTATATGCCAAAAAACTAAACAATCTGGAAGAGATGGAGGCCTTCCTGGAAACCTATAAACTACCAAGACTGAAACAGGAAGAAATAGATTTCTTAAATAGGCCAATTAACTATGAAGAAATTGAGTCAGTGATAAACAACCTTCCAAATAATAAAACTCCAGGCCCAGACGGTTTTCCTGGGGAATTCTACCAAACATTCAAAGAAGAAATAATACCTATTCTCCTAAAGCTATTTCAAAAAATAGAAACAGAAGGAAAGCTACCAAACTCATTCTATGAGGCTAATATTACCTTGATCCCCAAACCAGGCAAAGACCCCCTCAAAAAGGAGAATTACAGACCGATTTCTCTAATGAATATGGATGCCAAAATCCTCAACAAGATCCTTGCTAATAGAATCCAACAGTACATTAAAAGGATTATCCATCATGACCAAGTGGGATTCATACCTGGGATGCAAGCATGGTTCAACACTCGCAAATCAATCAATGTGATACATCATATCAACAAGAAAAGACTCAAGAACCATATGATCCTCTCAATTGATGCAGAAAAAGCATTTGACAAAATACAGCATCCTTTCCTGATTAAAACCCTTCAGAGTGTAGGAATAGAGGGTACATTTCTCAATCTCATAAAAGCCATCTATGAAAAGCCTACTGCAAGCATTATTCTCAATGGGGAAAAGCTGGAAGCCTTTCCCTTAAGATCAGGAACACGACAAGGATGCCCACTCTCGCCACTATTATTCAACATAGTACTAGAAGTCCTTGCAACAGCAATCAGAAGACAAAAAGGGATCAAAGGTATCCAAATCGGCAAAGAAGAAGTCAAACTGTCTCTCTTTGCAGATGACATGATACTCTATATGGAAAACCCAAAGGAATCCACTCCCAAACTATTAGAAGTTATAGAACAATTCAGTAAGGTGGCAGGATACAAAATCAATGCCCAGAAATCAGTTGCATTTCTATACACGAATAACGAGACTGAAGAAAGAGAAATTAGGGAATCCATCCCATTTACAATAACACCAAAAACCATGCGTTACCTTGGAATTAACTTAACCAGAGACGTAAAGGACCTATATGCTAGAAACTATAGATCACTTTTGAAAGATATTGAGGAAGACATAAAAAGATGGAAAAATATTCCATGCTCATGGATTGGAAGAATTAACATAGTTAAAATGTCCATACTACCCAGAGCAATCTACACTTTCAATGCTATCCCGATCAAAATACCGAGGACATTTTTCAAAGAACTGGAACAAATAGTCCTTAAATTTGTATGGAACCAGAAAAGGCCCCGAATCTCCAAGGAACTGTTGAAAAGGAAAAACAAAGCTGGGGGCATCACAATGCCGGATTTCGAGCTGTACTACAAAGCTGTGATCACAAAGACAGCATGGTACTGGCACAAAAACAGACACATCGACCAATGGAACAGAATAGAGAACCCAGAAATGGACCCTCGGCTCTTTGGGCAACTAATCTTTGATAAAGCAGGAAAAAACATCCGGTGGAAAAAAGACAGTCTCTTCAATAAATGGTGCTGGGAAAATTGGACAGCTACATGCAAAAGAATGAAACTTGACCACTCTCTCACACCATACACAAAAATAAACTCCAAATGGATGAAAGACCTCAATGTGAGACAGGAATCCATCAAAATTCTAGAGGAGAACATAGGCAACAACTTCTATGACATCGGCCAGAGCAACCTTTTTCACGACACATCTCCAAAGGCAAGAGAAATAAAAGATAAAATGAACTTATGGGACTTTATCAGGATAAAGAGCTTCTGCACAGCCAAGGAAACAGTCAAAAAAACTAAGAGACAGCCCACGGAATGGGAGAATATATTTGCAAAGGACACCACAGATAAAGGACTGGTATCCAAGATCTACAAAGAACTTCTCAAACTCAATACACGAGAAACAAATAAACAAATCATAAAATGGGCAGAAGATATGAACAGACACTTTTCCAATGAAGACATACAAATGGCTAACAGACACATGAAAAAATGTTCAAAATCATTAGCCATCAGGGAAATTCAAATCAAAACCACACTGAGATACCACCTTACGCCAGTTAGAATGGCAAAGATAGACAAGGCAAGAAACAACAATTGTTGGAGAGGATGTGGAGAAAGGGGATCCCTCCTACATTGTTGGTGGGAATGCAAGTTGGTACAGCCACTCTGGAAAACAGTGTGGAGGTCCCTTAAAAAGTTAAAAATTGAACTACCCTATGACCCAGCCATTGCACTACTGGGTGTTTACCCCAAAGATACAGACGTAGTAAAGAGAAGGGCCATATGCACCCCAATGTTCATAGCTGCATTGTCCACAATAGCCAAATCATGGAAGGAGCCGAGATGCCCTTCAACAGATGACTGGATTAAGAAGCTGTGGTCCATATATACAATGGAATATTACTCAGCTATCAGAAAGAACGAATTCTCAACATTTGCTGCAACATGGACGGCACTGGAGGAGATAATGCTAAGTGAAATAAGTCAAGCAGAGAAAGACAATTATCATATGATTTCTCTCATCTATGGAACATAAGAACTAGGATGATCGGTAGGGGAAGAAAGGGATAAAGTAAAGGGGGGTAATCAGAAGGGGGAATGAAACATGAGAGACTATGGACTATGAGAAACAAACTGAAGACTTCAGAGGGGAGGGCGGTGGGGGAATGGGATAGACTGGTGATGGGTAGTAAGGAGGGCACGTATTGCATGGTGCACTGGGTGTTATACGCAACTAATAAAGCATCGAACTTTACATCGGAATCCGGGGATGTACTGTATGGTGATTAACATAATATAATTAAAAAATCATTAAAAAAATAAAATAAAATGCATTCCAAAAAAAAAAAGAAAAATAAGAAACCCCAAAATATACAAAGTAGGGAAGTTATGACCTTTGCAATCCAGAGATGTTCGATAGAAAGCAACACAAAGAAGAGAATAAAGGTGGCAAAAATCACTTACAAGAAAGAGTACAATCCAGTGAGAAAAATAATTGAAATTTAAATAGTATTTTCAAATAAGTTAATAAGGTAAATGGAATATATATATATATGCGCCATACATACATATGCATATCACATATATATGTATGTCTGACATATGTATGATATATATGGTATGTATGACATATATGATGATATACACATATATGACATATTTATACACATCTTTTATACAAATTATACACATACTTATACAAATTTACATGTACACAATTGTCAGTGTGAAGTATATTTAACAATGGAGAATAATGTTTTACAAAGTTCACTTAAAATTACAAATATTGGTTGTTTCCTAAGATAATATTATATGTTTTTGCTAGAATATCGAAAGGCCAATAATTATTGTCACCTTTTTAAAAAAAATTTTATATTTACCAAGAGTTTGGTTAAAAATATCTTGGTCATATATTAAGTACTGCCCTCCAGCTATAGTCTGGAATATCTATTCACCTGTTTTAGAAATTCCTAGTCAATTGAAACTAAAAATAAAACACAGTTGAAGAAATTATGTTCTAATACTATGCTGACCAATATGGTAGACCGTAGCCAAGTGTGGCATTTTAATCAATAAAAATTTAATAAAATTAAAAATCTACTTTCTCATTTGAATTGGCTACATTCCGAATGCTAAGGAGTCACACGTGAGTAAAGACAGCACAGATATAGAATATTCCCGTCCATTCTACTGGATTGCTCAGGTCTAGTAAGAGACACGCACGCCAAACGGTCATCACAGCACAATATAACATGAACGATACGAGTGGGTATAAGGTGCTGAGGTAGTAAAGACACCAGTAAGCACTGAATAAAGT
This sequence comes from Ailuropoda melanoleuca, assembly GCF_002007445.2. Lineage (NCBI taxonomy): Eukaryota > Metazoa > Chordata > Mammalia > Carnivora > Ursidae > Ailuropoda > Ailuropoda melanoleuca. Next base: position 48,959,526 of record NC_048223.1, read on the forward strand.
GGACAAATGAAGTAAAGGACAACATCAGAGAAAAGACAAGCTTAAAACATTAGAGGAAAATAGAAACAGAAATCACTCTTTGTTTTAGGTTGTATGTTCTTGAGAAATCGCAGAACATTACTTGCCATATAGATCGAGATTGTGCTCTTTCAGGAACAAAGGACAGTCCTTTAGGGGACATAAGAAAAATGCATATAAATTAAACTAAATTTTCACAACATGATTACAACAGACTGTCATGGGCAGAAATCTATTACCATGGGGCGCCTGGGTGGCTCAGTCGTTGGGCATCTTCCTCTGGCTCAGGGCGTGATCCTAGAGTCCTGGCATCCAGCCCACATCAGGCTCATCTGCTGGGAGCCTGCTTCTTCCTCTCCTGCCCCCCCTGCCTGTGTTCCCTCTCTCACTGGCTGTCTCTCTCTCTGTCAAAAAAATAAATAAAATCTTTAAAAAAAAAAGAAATCTATTACCATGTTAACACGACATAAATGCACTTTGTTTTGCCCCCCCCCCCCCGTGTATGAAACATCTCCTCCAGAGGAAACAGGATGTTAAATCAATAAACCAACAATACAAGATTTTTCTTGGTATCAAAGTTGTATATAATATGCAAGAACTTTACATTTTACTATATATTTCTAAAATCTGTTTTATAGCATCAGATGGAACAGAGAAAAAATGTTCTCTAAAACAAAAAGTACTTTAATTATATTTGCTTTGGTAAATAAAAATGGAAATAGAAAATATTTGGTTTCTTTAAATTTTTTTGAATAATTACCATCATTTACCTACATGTAATTATTCTGTAATTACTTTCCATTACACACATATTTGTTAAATTGGTTGCAACTCCATCTGCTTTTTTCAGAACATTTGTGTTTTTAAATATGTTCTGTGTATTTACACAAAGATTATAGACAACCAGGTTCTCAGAGACAAGTGGCAAATTACTGTTTCTGCTTCTGCTTCTTCATATAAAAGAAATACATATGCTCTAAAGTCATTTTCTCCCCAAAATTGTATGAATTTATCTAGGTCGCAAAGCCCTATTTTAAATATTTACAAAATCATAAATTTCATTGATGACTATCAGTACTGTTCATAACACCTTGCTTCCAGACTAACCAGTTGGTGATGGAGAATTTGAGGAACCTGAAGTTTTCAAGTAGGAGCTCAGCATAACAAAGTCCTGAAGAATGTGGGCTTGGGCCCCATGTGGGGTGGAGACCTGGTACCACCTCTTATTGATGGTGTAATACTGGGCATGTGACTGAGCCTCAGTGTTCTCACTGTCAAACAGGGATTCCATCAGTCATCCAACAAATATTTATGAGGACCTATGAATGCCAAGCACAGTGGAAAATGGTGAGATGATGAATTAACTTACAGAAATGTAAATGGGAAATAAAAGTCAAAGTCACTCGAAATGTTACTCTAACTAGGGACAGCCAAGGCAATTAGGTAAAATTCAGGAAATTCATAAAATTTTCAAGTTCACAATAATTCTCAATTGTCTTAAGTTTTTGCTCGCTTTACAGAAACTAAAAATGGCAATCATAGACCATGACTTACAGTTTGTTAATGTGAAAGAGATCGTGGTGGCATCTAATCAGCAGATTCACATGGAAGGAAAGAGCTTGTTTCAATAGACAAACAGTGGTAGATGAATGACATAAATTTAAATATAATATTGCAGAAGTAAGCGTCTTATACTAAGTTCTTGCTTTAACTGTTCTTTTTATCCCTGGGCTAGAGAAATACTGGTTTTCCATTCATTCGCTGTGAGAGCTCTTATCTGAGGTGCTTATCACTGTGCCTGGAGCATAATGTGTGCTTACTCTGTGCGATTTTAGATTTTGAAACTCATGTGCTTCCTAAGGTACCTATGGTCTTCAGGTGCTGGTGAAGGAGCTCTGACTCAGTGCACTTCCCTGTTGAATATTTTATGTAAATTTAATGTATTCATCTACAAACCTGAGGGTCCTCAGAGTTGTATCTCCCTCCCTTATGACAGCCCACTTCCCTCTTGCTCAAACACCAACCCCACATCCTCACATTATGCCCTTCTGTGTCTGCAGCTTACATGGAATATTAAGACAGAAACTGAGGCGTCAGAGAATACGTGGCTGCCACGGTTTTGTACATGTGTAGGGACAGCAGACAGCAGACCATGCCTTACAGCCCAAACCACAGCCAGAGGAACACCCAGCAGAGGCAGGTCTTCAACCCTTGTCCCCCTCTGGGGGATGGTGGAGGCCCCATCCCACGTTCACCGGGACAATCCATGCCGTCTGTACCACACAGTAGGAGCCCTGGAATTCCATGGCTTTCTTAGGGTGACTGGACATCTGCTGGCCTCTTATGGGAGGGAGAAAGAAGGAGAGGGGGGAGGGGACAGAGAGAGTGGGGAGAGAAAGAGGGAGGGGCAGGGAGAGGAGAGACCCTTGTTCTGGAATGTAAATAAATCCTTTCTGGTGGGGATGCAGAGGAGAGAGGAGGGAAGGTTCCTGGCATCCTTCCCTTCACTCCCCTGGAATGTGAGCAAATGGCTGCTGGGACAAAAGTCTCTCCAGAGGTTTCTATCTCTAGGGCTGCAATTAAATCATCCCTTAACTTGTGCTCTTTACTCAGAAAACCTGGATTGCCACCCCCCGCCCCCAAGCTCATTCCTTCTCTCTCAATGTTCTTGGCAGACTTGCTGTTCTTTATTGTACTAGGTACATTTTCCCCCTGCATGGCTCCTTGTCTCTTTATAAAAAATATGTCTTTGTTTCCCCCAATAGAGGAGAAAAATAGGACCCAAGTCTTCTACAGTTCTATCTCCCAAAGATCGTGGCATAAGAAAAAAAAGGACAAAAGGCAATCTCGAATGTTTGAAATATATACTCTGCATCAGGAATTGGTCTAGGCGTTTTATATCTTGTCTTATTTGACCTTCACAATCATTATGAAAGACAGATGTTATTTACTTTTTGTTAAATGGCTTTTGTGAAGTTACGTACTTTTGAGACTGGGAATTGCAGGACTGCAACTCAATTCTTTGGAGAATATATTTTTCTAAACTTGAATATAAAGAATAATGTATCCCAAACACAAAGGATTGGTGATACTTACCAATGATAACTCAAGATTAAATGTTCCAAAGCCAATGTGTAGGAGAGGAAAATGTTATCATTTGTTCATTTTTAATGGCCCTTCAAACTATTTATTAAAACTTTCAAAGTAAAACCTGAAGAAAATTTTGATGGTTTTAAGTAAACATACACAAGCTTGTCATCATAGATGTTTGTGTTCAATATGACTTAGAAAACACACAAATAATTTTATGATTATGAGATATACATAAAAACAACTACTCATTGACATTTGAAACAGACAACAATGATTCGTTCAATCTACAGAGCCGACACAAAAATAAATGATGCTCAGAGTCCATTGGTTTTGTGCAATGTAACCAAGGGGTCCACTTGGACAGCAGGATCTTCAGGACGCAGGCACAGCGAAGCTATAACAAGGTGCTTGCCCTGGTTCTGACAGCTAAAATAATTTTCCCGAGAATCAGCCCACTTCCCACTTTCTCTTCTACTTCACAACTGTGCTCTTTGCCTCACAAAATGACCTCTCCACCACTGACACCGTTCATCTTAGTTGTGTGTGTGTTTCACCGAGAGCACAGCACACAGCTTACAGGCAGAGCATTCTACACGGCCTCCCAGCCACTGCCCGCTCCTCAGGGACAGTCGGCGCCGACTCTTCCAGCTGCCGCGCATGTGTCCACAAGCATGGTTCTAAACACTACAGCTTTCATGTCATGTCAACATGACATCTTTTTTAATTTCAGGGTTTGGTTATGACTTCCCCGTGAAAGATGACGCCTAACCTCCACAACTGCCCCCCTCCACGGGGAAACACACACACGCACACACACACGTGCACGCATGCACATATTCCTCTTATGAACCTTTCTAGTATGGTTCCAGCATAACTTTAATCAGAGAAGAATTCAAGATTGCATCATTATGACTAGTAAACACTTTAAAGCATTTACAGTACGATGCTTATTTGTTAGCATTCTTGGGGGTGCTTCTAGGTTTAAGTGCAGTATTTATAGGCCGTATTTATCTCCAAATTCTGCCTCATTTGCACAAATTTTTTGGCAGTATTTTAAAACAATCAGGCATTCCATCGATGTAATCTTCTTAAAGAAAATTCACCTGAAACTTTGTGACAGGTTTAAATCTCAATCCCCCCCCCCCACTGGGTGAATATTGCTACTTTGGAGTATCATTTAAACACATCCCAAGGGACCCCCACTTTCTTTGTGTGTTGGATTCCCCTGTATCCTGAATATCACACCTTCCTTTTTCTCGGTATATCCTTTGTTGTGGGGATTATATCTACCAGTAGCTTCCTGAGCAAGAGCACATGAAGAAGGCGGGAACATGTTGAGGCACTGTCTGAAGCTGTCTTAGTTCCATCCTAAAGTTAAGGAACACAGTTTGGTGAAGTATGTGCAATAAGAACATGGATCAATAGCTAAAGAGCTCACACACGGGACTTGCAGAAGCTCTATCCTGAGGCCAAACCCATGAGGATGAGATGTTCCATGTTGCTGCCTGCATTCCAGTTCCATATATGGCAATATGGCTGACGTGGGCAGCGGGCTCTGGGAGAAGATTCTCAGCCTTTGGGTGTGGGCCTTGGACGCTGCATCACCAGGGAATCAAGCTCCTGCCCGTTGGTGATCACAGCCAGGGGAAAGTAGCACTATAACATGGAAGAATCTTGGCTTCATTCCTTCTTGTAAGCTTAGTGTTCGTGGAAAAAGAAGCACTAGCCCCTCACCTGTTAGGATCCAGGCACGAGAGTTTAAGGGCAGTGATTAGCCAGGATTATGTACTAATAGGTAACTAACTAGATCTTTATAAGTGACCTGCTCCTTCTTTGGGATATCAGCCTTAAGGAGATCCATCTTGGATAGGTTAGTCCTTGTTTTGAAGTTCTCTTCCATGATCCAAAAAGATTTTCACCGAGCAAAAGACACTTTGAACCAGTAAAAGCTGTGGTGTTCCCATGAGAGGAACTGGCAGGGGGTTTAGACATTGTCAGGTGGCCACTGCCAATGGAAGATCAGGGGCCACTGGGCAAATGGGATAGAGGGCTGTTCTTTGTTTCCAAGGGCCTGATAGCCCGCCAACATTCCAACTGTGTGGAAGGGAATCAACAGTTAGACAGTCAATACCCCTGCATGAGCATCTGAGTCAAAAGATGACTCTGAGGCTGCAGGATGTGAAGGTTCATTCCACCAGAATGACTATTACCACCCTAAACTCACTGGGAGTGGGTGCAGTTTGGGGATCCTCCTCACGCATGTCTTCCAGAGAAAACGTGTCCTCTCCTAAAAGCCCCTACAGCCTCGGCAACAGCTGCTGAGTCTCACTGCACACATCCTTAGGTAATCATGAGGGGGGCAACTGATATCTTCTTTTTGAGTGTATGTGTGTGTGTGTGTGTGTGAGAGAGAGAGACAGAAAGAGAGGCTTGATCGTGGGTTCTGGTTCTTCTTCCTTTAATGGAGGAAATGACTCCATCCCAAGTAGTTAATACACAAGGAGCTTTCTTCCAGTCAACTAATTCCCTGGTTCTCATATTTCTTGAGAACAGTGAAAGTTAATTCTTGTGAACAATGAGAAGTCCTGCATTCCAACAGTTGTGTACTTACCATCTAACAGACATTTCAATATCCAAGTTTTTCTGTTTTTGTTTTTAAGCTGATTCCTTCATTTGTTTTCAGAAGCGTATGTTGGGTGGGCACCAAGAAAACTTCCTCATTGCGCCGAATGTCGTGTATAAGGAATACACGGCAATACCACACATGCATGTCAGATCTGCTGAAGCAGGCTTTCTTAAGAAAAATTCAGGTGGATGGAAGAGTGAATAGGTCTGTAAGTTTCTCATTGCCCACTGCTTTCCAACGATCACCCAGGATTCAGTCTGGCCTGGACACCAGGCATGGACAAAGGAACCCACCCCTATGCTGCGGGGCTTGAAGCTGCAGGGCCGTGAAAACCAGCCACTCACCTGATGTGACCAGGTGCCAGGATATCACGGCAGTGTGATACCATGAAACGTTTCACCAGGCCTACACCGCCAGATCAGTCTTCACGGCTGCTGAGCATCAATGTTCCCTGGTGTGGCTAGAAGCTGGAGGCTAAAATGCAGAGCCCTAACCCTTGGACCATGGAGCTTTGCAGGAAAGCAGTTTCTTCTCTGGGAGCCAAGCCTTCTGGTGATCAGTCCCAGAGAGGCTAACCCTCATTTAGCAGTAGGGAATTTATGTTGGAAGACATTTTCCATCCAAAACCCAAAGGTCTTTTTCCATGGTCTACTGACAGTATTTTTTTTAAGAAGTCTGATTGTTCTGATTCTTCTTTCTTATGTGGCTTCTTTTCCTTCTTTTTGGAAGCATATAGGATGTTTTTCATGGAGGACTTTCTGTTGCTAAGGATCTTAAATTGCACAGTGATATATTTTACTCTAAGCCTATTTTCCAACAATGTGCTGGATGAAAATAACTTTTCAATCTGAACTCAAGTTTTTCAGTTTCTAGAATTTTACTTGAACTAGAATTTGATGGTTTCTCTCCCTCCAATTCTCTTCACATTACTCAGTAATTACACCCTGTTACTCAGTAAGTACACCCTGAATTAATCCTCTCTTACTTTATCTTTTCTTTCCTAGTTTACATTTGGGTACATCAGACACATCTTCCAATCCGATATAGACATTTTCAATTTTGCTTCCATATTTTTAATATCCAAGAATGTAAAATTATGTGATTAAATATTTTATATTGAGTATATATATATTGTTGAATGCAATATCTTATCTAGGTCTATAAACAAATTTTGGATGATTTTTGAAGTTTTCTTTCACCTGCATGATCTGTTTCCCTCAAACTGTTATGCCCACTTATTTTTGCTTCTGATTTCATAAACATCTAATGATCTTAGGTTGTCTGTTCCTAGTTAGTCATCCATTAATTAAAGGTAGAATGAAGGGTTCGTGCCACAGTTGAAGCCAACTGACTCAACGGTGTGTTTCACTGCGAGATCTGGTATCATTTACTCTCCTCCCAGAATAATGAGGTTCTCTCCTCTATTTCAACCATCAAGAACATTTATTTTTCCTTTTCCTACATGGAAGACAAAACCTGCATAACGGCATTTTGGAAACCAAGTGAGAAGAGATGGTGTGCATGTGTCAGAAGAGGGAAAGCTCAATATTCACTATATAAAGTTTCACTTTGTCCTCTTGCGTTTAATGCAGCCCCTCTAACTTCAACCACGATTTCTGCCTCCAGCCCACGTAACTTATGTTTTATGGTCCCTAGACAAGAAATCTCCAGTTTTCTGCCAGGATGAGAGATCGGCTATCAACGAGGGTCTCAAAGAACAGAGGGTTCCAGGTGATCCCATGTAGTGTTTAATTGAACTACAAAACAATCCTCTTTTATCCAACACTTTGTAGAAACTGGATGTCTCCAATCCCTGGGCTTTTGAGGGATTGTAGACTTGACTCATTGAGTCTTCCTGAGCTGAGTCAGTCAGCTCCTCCATCTGCTTTGTGATTCCAAATGATCACTGCCTTGCCTCCAATTCTCTGTCCTTTATGATATCCATCATATGGAAAGCCTTTTCTTCCAACTCCAGTGAGAATCTGAAAAGACAGGTGGAGAATTATCTGGTAAATTCACCACCTTTGTCTAGAAGTCTTACCACAAATGCCACAATAACAAACCCCACATTTGCAAAGACATCTGGGGACTGAGATCCTTGCGATGATACCAATGTGCTTCAGAGAGGCTGCAGAGCTTTAACTGTGTCTTCTCCACGGGGCTGCCACAGGAATGAGGAATATAAGCACTTCCAAAGTGTATGTGGGAATCTTCCACCGAAACTCTTTTAATCTACCTGTTTTACTCTATCTGTTAAAAAGGGCAGATCCATAGGCCTCTTCACACTGGTGGAGACAATGCAGTCGAGGGAAAAACTCGAGTTATAGGGAGAAGGTCACATCCAGCACCGTTCAGCACTACTCTCTTCAAAGTGAACTTACGGGCACCAGCTGTTAGTACTAGTTTTATTTCTCATCAACGGAAGGGCAGATATTCATAACCCTGCACTATAAGACACTACACGGTGCAGAAAAGGGCTGACAGTGCATAATCTGCATGGGTTCTGAATATTTTCACTCAGTGCAAACAGAAACTTCCTGTAAGGTACATTTGTCAAATGTTTTCATCGATTCCACTTCTTGGAAGTTATACAGTTTGGATTCTGAAGTAATGTGCTAATAGAACTTTGAACCACGAGAAAGCAAATACAGAGCTGAATTTTAGCCTATGTGATGTTTAAAACTCCAGTCAATTCAGCAAAATAGAAGTAATACCAATGTAAACATAAATCTATTTTTCTTGTGCAGCAATTATGCAAAACATTTATTTAAACTCTGTGTTTTTCTTTTTCAATTGATAGCTCTGGCTTTGTAAAAACCGCACAGCTAGCCTACACAAACTTTAGACTAAAAGATGCTGACACTTCAAATCACACTTTTTTCCCCCTGCATGTCATATTCACCAGTAACCCTTTGAACAATGAAGCCAAATTGCTTGGTTAGATTTCTTCACTGGCTATGATTTTGTGGTGAGGTCTATATAAGAGCAGATTATTACTTAACACATACTTAAAAAGAAAATGTCAGTGTATCACATATTTTCTTTCATTTACGAAAATTACTTTCAGTTGCAAGATGGAGGTCTCAAAATGGAAAAAAATTATCATTTGCATTGACACACCTGATACTGAAATCCAGGAAGGCAAAGTAGCAACCCAGGCATTCTACATATGGCTGGGGGAACATACAAAGGGAGTTTTCCATGGGATTCCTTTTCCTCATCTGTGAGTTGTGTACTGTTGTGTAATGTGTCAACTCAACGAAGCTGATACCACATTTCCGAGAATCTTCTCTCATTTATATTCTGGGTTATTTGACCAAAAATGAAATTTGTGACATGTAGATGACAGAAGTGAAGCATTAGAAGATTCTCCGCTCTGGATGCCATGATGGTTAGAGGCGACAAGAGGCTGATGAACACACTGGTGAATTCCATTTTGTCCCCAGTCTGCCACACTCCACAGTAAACTCCTCCCCAGCCCTCAACCTGTTAGTAACAGTGACCCCGGGTTCCCCCAGCAAAAGCAGAGGGAACAGACTTCGGTGGGTCTCACCTGTTCTTCCCATCCCCCCTCTGGGAGCCAGATGCCCCTGACTTCTGGAGCTCTGGTCAGCTGACTTTCATCTGAAAATTCCACTTACAGACTCCTATGCCCCTGCTACTCCCACAATAGGTAAGCCTATTCTAGCAGATTTATTTTTCCAGAATAGTCATATTAGTTCTGTTTCTCTAATGGAACTATAATACAGAATTTTTTAAATGCCAAAACTGTGCTTTACTTTAAATAGGAGGTCAATCACATTTTAACAAGATACATGGTAAAGTTACAGGGAAAATGTCCTGGTACAGTTTGTAATTTATAGCAAGTGTAGAGCTCCTCAAAAATTTCAGAATAGCAACCATGCTGACCCTACTCTTTTCCTAACTACCAACTACCACGTCCTTTATTTTGATCCTTCTCTTATTTGATATCTTCATTTTTTGCTACTACAATGATCATCCTTTGTTACTAATTTCTAATTTTTTATTGCAAGTGCATACAGCCGCATATCAACTTTCCTTTAGAAAGGAATTTCCCTTAGAAACGAATTGCACCATATGATACATGCAGTCCATATTTCAAGAAAAGAAAATATAAATATACTTATATTTATATATAATTTATTTATAATATAAATACAAATATGTTAACTTCTAGCAATTTCAGAATTCAGAAGTGGATTGCAAGGGTGCAACAAGGCGCTATGTTGGTAGCAGCTTCTAAAACCTTTACTAGTTAGCTGAACCCCTGGTTCAGCTGTTTCTTTCCTGAGTTATTACCAATGAACATGACAATTATATGGTCTTGCTTCAACATTTTTCTCTCTTGCAATTCACCTCTTTCACATTCTAGAGGAACGATAATGACCTTTTCTAAACCTTGACCTTCACCCGCTCCATTCTGATTAATAGTCAAAGAACTATTCCTGCTCGAAGCTGTACCACTGTATGTCATTATCTTTACAAATTTTTACATGTCCAAAAGAATCATGTTTCCTAAGATTTTAAAACTGAATTAACATTTAAATGCAATTCAGTTTAATGAAAAGAAAAATCCTCAAAAATTCTATTTCATTTCTAGCTGTAAAATTGGGGCTATTGGATTATATTAGCCACATAAATTAAAGCATTTAAATTAAGTGCAATATATTTTTGTAAAATGTTAACCATACGCTAATAGAAAATGGTTACTTTTAATATATTGTATATCAAACGAAATCAGGTCAGTGTCTTATAAGTTATCTGCCATAAAAAGGGGGAATGGGAGAAACATCCCGCCAAAGGAAATTACATCTCATAGAAGACAAAGTCTATTTTAATTTTTTTAGGTTTTAGAGAAAAATAAATTTTTTGGATATTACTGATATAAAATTACTGATTTATATTCTAATGTTGCTTTTATAACTTCTAAATGGACAGACACAGAAAATGTATGTATGTGTACTCACACCTTAGACAATGGACAGACTCCAGGTGTCCCATTCCCAAGCTCTATCTCTTGGTGTTTGTGCCTTTGTGTGCATTCCCTTCCCTTGAGTGTGGATGGGAACTATGAATTGCTTCTAAATGAGAGAATGCAGCAAAGGTGAAAATGAAACTCCATTTGCTTGCAGACTCGCTCTTTTACTCTTGTCTGGCCTTGAAGAAGCAAGCAGCCATGTTGTAAACTGGTCTATGGACAGCCCACATGGCTGGAAAATGAAGGCAGCCTCTAGGAGCTGAGGGAGACCACCAGCAACAGTCAGCAAAAAAACTGAAGCTCTCAGTCTCACAGCGGCAACAAATGTATTCTGCCAACAGCCAGGTGAGCTAAGAAGTAGACTTTTTTCAGGTGGAGCCTCCAGATGAGAACACTTTCTGCCAACAGCTTGACTGCAGCCAGGTGAGACCCTTAAAAGCAAGACCCTGCTAAACCCCCCAGACTTCCAACATACAAAAGCTCGAGACAGTAAATATTTGTTGTTTTAAGTGTTTACGTTTATGGTGATTTGTGGCACAGCAATAGATAACGAATATGCTTGAATACACACATTTGTACGCCTGTCCATGAGTTCATACTAATACCTTCTATTCCAATCCAACACAACAGAGATGATTCTAGCCTTCTTCCTGTCCTTATCTGTAATTCCTTTCTGCTCTAGTGAGCAATCTGACACTCACTGACCACTGTATATTTTATTTGCCTAATTTTATTATACACATAAGGTAGTTTCAGAATTTCTAACTTATAAGTCACACAAAATGCAAATTTACTAACTGCAGCATAATGTCTACATAGTTATTTTTATCTCTAGCCTTAAAAAATGCTGTCAAAATACTGTTCTAGGAAGTTTACTTAGGTCAGTTCATTTCTTTTTCATCCATTTTACTGCGGTTGTTACTTGTAACATAGGTTCATTTGTTATATTTTGCATACTATGGGGTTTTTCTTACATCCTGGTTGACATAAATTACTCATATACTTTTTAAGTATGTGAAACAGCAACATAGTTCTAAGAGTCAAACCTGGACCAAAGGTTATCTCAGTGTCACTTCCTTATTATCCCTACTCCATCGTTCCCATGCCCCCCATTTTTGCACCCCATCCCCACCCACTCCCTACTGGTAACCTGTTTCATTAGTTTCTGGATTATCATTCCTGTATTTCTCTCCTACAGATAAGTAAATACACCTGTATTTTCTTATATCATTTTCTTTCTATTTTTCCTTTCTATACTATTGATGCTTTTTTTTTTTTTTACACTTTGCTTTCTTTCCTTCTTAACTTACTATCCATGGGGGGGGGCTCATTCAGTATTAGCTCATACAGATCTTTGGCATTCTATCATAGCTGCACAGTAATCCCCTGTGTAAATCTGACATAGTTTAGTCACCTATTCTTCTAAGTATATGTATCTAAACTGTTTCCATGATTCTCAAATTGGAAACAACACTGGCAACAAATATCTCTATGCATAAGTATTTTTGTGGTTTTGGAGGTGTATCTTTAGGATAGTGTCCTAGAAGTATGATCAATGAGTCAAAAGGTAAGTGCATATGTAGATGTTTTTAGCTATTGTCAAATTCCTCTCCAGAAAGAATGGTATCAGTTTGCTTTCTATTAGAAAATACTGAAAATGACTATAGAATGTTTTGTGATATATTCTTATCAATCTGATCGGAAGAGAAATTGTGCATTTGTATTTTATTTTGTGTATATTTTGAATGTTTTAGAATTTTTATAGGGTCGAGGGACATTTTAATGACTTTCTTGAGAAATATCTTGTATATTTTTACCATTAGGTTTTTGGTCCTTGGTCCTTCAAATGATAAGACACTCACACGCACACACACACGGTTATTAGCCTTTACTCTCAGTTTAAAGTTACACACATTTTTCTCTCAGTTTTTTAGGGTTTTTTGGTGGTGGTGGTGGTGTTTTGGTTTTTGGATTTTTTTGCTTATTTGCTTCTGGAGTTGACTTTTTTGTCATGCAAAATTTCTATCAATCACCTTTATATAGTCTAATTTATCAATCTTAAATTCACATGGGATTTTGAGTACTAATAAGCAAGGTTTACAAACATTTGGATTACAGAGAAATTCCCTCAGTCTTCCTGTAGAACTCATTGGTTTCATATATTACATTTAAATACCTAAATCTATTTGGAGTTTATTCTTGAGAATGGTGTAAGGTACAAAGTTCTATTTTATCTTTTGCTGAAAGGTTACTCAATTGTCCCAGCACCATTTATTAAGTAGTACATCACTGTCCCAATGTTTAGAGATCCCATATTCACAATATATTAAATTTCCATATGTTCATTGGGTCTATTTCTTGGCTTTCTTTTCTTTTTCACTGGTTTGTCTATTCATGGAGCATCAAAATGTTGTAATTATACAGGCTTATGATATGCTTTAATATCTAGCATGGTCTTTCCATGTAGTTTAACTTTTTCAGTGTTTTCCAAACTATCTGTACATGTTTATTTTTCAGTATGAACTTTTGAATCAACTTGCCTAACTCCACAAAAATGCTTGTGTATACTAACTAGGATTCCATTATATTAATAAAAGTAAGAAAAACCTTCCTGTTTGTGATGTTAATCTGTCCCATCTAAGAACAAAGAATATCTCTCCATTATTTAAAATCTAGTCTTTCAGTAGTGTTGGAAGGTTTTCTTTAGATTTTTCAAGTTTCTTATTATTTCAAAATAGTTAATTTTTTGTTGCTATTAACAATTGTTATTTGTGTAAATGAGGGCTAATAATTTTTGTTTCTATTTTATCTGCTCACTTATTCTTTTATTGTTGGAGCTAGTTTTATCATTTGCACTCTAGGGTTTTATAAGCAACTATTATGACCCAATTGGTTTATCTTATCTGATCGCATTGGCTGATGTCGCTACGAAAATGCCAAAGTATAGTGGAAAAAATAGGGATCCCTTCCTTCTTCCCAGTCTTGCTGGAAATGCCTCATGCCCCTATGTTCCCTGATAATTCAAGTACTAGGTTTGGGCTTAAAGTGTGTGTGTTTGTGTATGTATATGAAATTGGGGAGTTCTATTTTTCCATGCTATGGAATAATTCATAGATCAATAAGATGAGTTCGTCTTTTAATGTTTGGTAGAATTCTTCTGTGAAGTCATTCTGGGCATGGTGCGGAATAATTCCTTAGTAATTTTCTTTTTAAAATTAAAAAAAAATGTCTTTTTTGGTTATAGATTCCTCTCCTCAGAACTCAGAATATGATTTCTTTAGGGATGAGGAAGATCTAAGGGGCAATCTGTGTCATAGATAGTGCTGTATTCTTAAATATTGCTTCACTATTACACTGAATAATTATCTTTATTTTTATTTTATTTTTTTTAAAGATTTTATTTATTTATTTGACAGCGAGAGAGGGAACACAAGCAGGGGGAGTGGGAGAGGAAGAAGCAGGCTCACAGCAGAAGAGCCTGATGTGGGGCTCGATCCTGTAACACCGGGATCACGCCCTGAGCCGAAGGCAGACGCTTAACCGCTGTGCACCCAGGCGCCCCTGAATAATTATCTTTAAATATACTTGAGCTATTATATTTTTTCTTCTCCAAAGATAAATCAGTTCTTCATTTAAATATGCAGCATAGCGCTCTTCACATATGCTTAGAGAATGAATTTTAAGGCTAGTCAGATTTCAGCCTGCTACATCTCTCAAGAGTCTATTGTTAGCATACATTCAGACATTGTCACATACAGTCAAGGTATGCCATTCTCCTCTGGGAGTTTGAGCATAGTGAAGTGGAAGATGGAGTAGAATGAACAAAATAAAAATACAGAGAAATATATTTACCATCTCAACCAACCAGCAGCAGGTTAAGTAATTCATTCATGTTTTTTCATCTTAGAAATCCTTCTCAGTTCAAATTGAAAAAGTGTAGATTTGGACTCCATTTGGAGTACAGAAAAAATATGTTACATTTTTCAAAAGCTATGCTTTTTTTTTTCTCTACATGACGCTATTTTCCTTGAGAACATAAATCACTTAGGATATTATTTTATTCCATTGGGGGGAAAAAACAAGATGACTTGTCTATACCTCCTTTTTGCAAGTTGATATTGTATAGCAAATACTAAATTATCTGAGGAAAAAAGAAAATGTAATCATCAATGGTATGGAGTCACTAGGATTATTTATATAATCCAGTAGTAAAAGGATGTAAGAGAATTTTTTTTAAATGTGCTAATGCCTAATATATGGTGCTAAATGTCACCCACTATCTCTATTCCCAAGACCTTCTACTCAGAAACTCTTTCTAGTTTCTCAGAAACTTGTTACATGGTCAGTAAGTGAGGATTTCCCAACCTTTTAACTCCTTTTAATAAACAGAAAAGCTCAGCCAATCTCTTGGTATTTTTTGAAATTCTAACCTAAGCATATTTTAAAACTAAACATAAATAAAAGTAACAAGAGACATGTTATTTTGTTTTCCACCCTCATCTTTGTTAGGATGCCTCGTAGCAGAGCATAACTCAATTATGAGCTGCTTATTGTCTTGTTTTATTTGTAACAATCAGAGACAGAAATGATGTTTTGGAATGAGGAGAGCTATAAGAACAAACAAAGCAGGAGGGAGGAGCAAGGTGGTTTAGAATTTCCAAATTAGACAATTAGCCAGACTACTCTACCATGTAGGCAGAGAAGGAATGATACTGAAGAACAGACTCCTAATACCCAAACTCAGGATTAGTGTGAAGACAGTGTAATGTGCTTGCCACGGAGATACAGCATTCCTAATTCTTCAGCAACTTCTACCAGGCTGCATTAAATACAGGAAGCCTACCACCCCAAACTCTATCCAAAGTGCTCAAGACTTTTAGAAAGAAGTTAGTTCCTTATCTGCTCACCTGTGTGAATTCTTTTTTTTCCTAACAAAGATCCTGCCTTCTGGGGAAGAAGCTGTTTGGTGTGAGAATTAAACCATAAATAAAGTGGAGAAAATTAGATATTATGAAGAAGTAGATACAGAGTACAAGTGATTATACAAAAATAAACATGAAGGATGAACTGGACAAGATGCATCCTCTATATAAGTGAAGTCACAAGGTATTAATTCTATAAATTGCTTCACTGTGTTATGGAAAACAAATTCCCTGATGAAGTGGGAAGAGAGTTTTTAGCATTTGATGAATCTCATTTTAAATCTTGACTCTGCTATTTAGTAGTTGTTGGCAAATTACTTAATCATATATGTTTGAGTTTTTTCACCTCAAATCATTTACGTTATAGTGTTGTGGTGATGTTTAGATGGAGTAATGAATGCATTTCAAAGTCCGGACAACTGTTTTACTCATAATACTATTGTTAATGTCCACATTCTCAAGTTTATATATAATTCCTATAGCCTGTGACCTCAGTGATTGAAGACAATTTCCAAGAAACAAGGTGATACCAAAGTCATTATGCCACATTAGTGAAAGTAGAAAGGGAGAAAAACACCGCAGTATTTATAATATCATTACTCAAATGCCAAGCGATCAGGCAGTAGTTTCAATGCTCTTATCAGTATGTTAATAAGGAGAAGCAATTTCAGGAGGAAGGAAGTGAATCTAACTATGAAGTCTTGAGGACAAGGAAAGAGTTCACCTTCTAAAAACCCAACGTGGTCACTGCTCTAGCCAAGTCCCACCACACACCTGCTCCCTCTGGCAGTTCTATAGTCCGCTCCCACTGTTAATGCAGGATAAGATGCTGCCACCAAAGGTTCATTTAAATTTTTGACATGAAAGGTACTAAGTCAATGCAAAAGTATCATCTTACTCTTACATGTGGCTCACAGATGTTATTCTCAGATAATCCTGATGTGGTTCAGATTTCAGAATATAAATTAATTCATATTTAAATTTAAAATGGCGGATCATTAAAAATTCACTGATAAGATCCATTATAATTCCTGATTTAGAAGGAATCTAAAATTCTGTGATTGTAGTGCTCAGATTTAGAAAGTTAAGTAGCTATATATTTCAATTATATTTAACATATAATTCAGTTCAGGCCTACAAGTCAATTTCAATACAATACGTGAAAATTCTATAGATATAATATTTATTATATGAACATGTACTTTATTAAAATAGTCTTGTAGGCACAATAAATCATAAATTACTGCTTGTATATTAAATTCAAATATTGCCACAGTTGCAAGTAGATTTTTTAAGTAATGGAATATTATATTAATGTAACAACATAGCATATTAATTACATTGATTATATTAAAGTAATTTAAGTAATGAAATATGAATATATATAATGGAATGATTGTTCTATACTATATACAACATCATAAATATTCCAGCTAGTTTTTTTTTTTCCCCTAAAGCTAGGTTAGCACTAGCTAATAAATTTTAGGGAGTAGGTATTTGTTTACTTAATTAAAACGTCAAATTGGAAAGCAAATGTACTTTCAAAGACTATATCAGGTATAAGTGAAGTACTGGGATATCGAGTGATGCGACTAATCTCATTCTCTCTTCTTACTTACATACATCAGTTCTGAGCTACCTGTGACAGACCACTTCCCAGTGACCACCCTAAAATCCCCTCAGTCAAGTACAATTGAGTTTATTAGACTTAATGTGATAAGGGAGAGAGCACCAGATCCACTGTGTTTTGTAGTATATCAGAGTGTGAAAATGAGGGTGGGCTATTTCAATGAAATGAGGGGTATCTTACACCTGGATGCAGGTGAAATGAAGGGGGGTTTTACACGGGTGAAGGGGGGGTCTTACACCTGGATGCAGGTGAAATGAAGGGGGGTTTTACATGGGTGAAGGGGGGTCTTATACCTGGATGCAGGTGAAATGAAGGGGGGTTTTACACAGGTGAAAGGGGGGTCTTACACCTGGATGCAGGTGGAATGGAGGGGGTCTTGCATGGTGGACACCTGGCTCTGATTACACAGCACCTGGAACAGAACAGCTCCTGACAGAGCTCCTGAGTTAGGGCTTTTGAAACAAGTGTCGAAGGAATATCTTTATAATGAAAACTTTAAAGAATGCTGTTTTAGTTAGCTCACAGCCTAATACACCAGGAGGGAGTGTTTCTGGGGAGAAATGTCTAAATTAGTTTTGTTTGGCCTCCTATTGTTTAATATCAGGATGTGGAAGTGCGCCTGACATTGTGATGTTGAACAGAGGCAGGCCAAGTTAGTTCTGATCTCATTACTTTTTCAAATTATTTAACAGCTTTATGGAGATTGAAATCCTGTCTAAAGTGTTCAGTTCGGTGGTTTGTTGGTATGCTCAGAGAGTTGTATGGTAGCAATACAATTTAATTTTTAGAACATTGTATTCACCCCAAAGGAAGGACAGTGCCTTGGGCAGCGCTCTTCCCTGCTCTCCTTTGATGGATCATGCTTGTGAGTAGACTTTCTGATGGCAGGCTTTTCAACCCCTTGAAGAATCATATTCTCCCATTTCTTACGCGGAAAAATCAGCAATTGGATCTTTGCATGGGTCAGAGTTTATGCAACAGCACTCGAGATCACACATCTGAGCAATGAAACACAGAAAAACACTAAGATTGTTGTTAAAGTCTGTAATCTGAGCCAGGAGCCAGGAGTGAATTAATTAAACTAAAAACAAACCCCCTTCCTCAACAGAGAGGCTGCAAAAAGTACGGCAGTATTGAACAAATTACCATGTTTCATTGATTCTTTCTAGCTTTTCATTTATTTTTAGTAACAGCAATGCTATCAGAGGGACATGTAGCATTTAAGTACATTTTTCTCCCTGAAGCAAAATATGTTGTTTCTCCAGTGGCCAGTATTCTACTGAAAAGAAAAAAAAATTCTATTTTAAATTGTTGCCCTTCCAAATTCATCAAACTCTCAGAAAAGAAGTTTTATGGTTTTAGCAACATTATTAGTATTCGGGCCATTTTCTAAAATATATTATCCTAATTTTTAATGCTGTTTGTAAAGCGTGAAATTAAGAGGCTTCAGGACAAAAGAAAGCAGAACAAATTTCACCTGAGGCATTAAAGTTGCTGCAGTGGAAGTATGTGGCCCATTTTCCATAATCTTTGAATTAAATAATATCAGAACCTCTCATTTCCAAAGATAGCAATATGAACAGCTAAAATATGGCCAGATAGGTTCTTAGATCAAGAACTATCCTGATTATAAGTGCCCACCCCTATATAACTGGTGGGTAGTAGCTTTTGTACTGGATCTAGGTAGCATTATTATGGACCATTATTTTTAGATTAATAAATAATAATAAATAACAATTTTGGATTAATAAATAAAAAACAAAATAATCTTATTCAATTATGCAATAGTGTTGTAATATTTTGCAACAACTAATCAAAAGTGCATTCCACTGTCAGGGATAAAATAGTAAAAGAGCTATCACTGGTTAGATCTAAAACAAAAAAGCTTGGGTTTGAGCCTAGACAGTGAGTCTTTCTTATAAGGTCTGTTAAACTGAGACACTTCTGAATACATTCCGTATGCTCTTTAGCTCGATCTCCACTGAAGTTTGATTACAAAGACTAGGTCCTCCAAAAGGTCCCAGAGTGTTGTTTATGTAGAAAATGTAATCTTTATTTCTATATATGTGCTGTTAAAGAGTTTTAGACTTCTGAATGTCTGGACTGCTATTTTCTTTTCTATTTAAAAATCTAGTTAGTATCGAGTCTAATCACCAAGAAAACAAACTGACTGCCAAGAAAACAGGATGGTTCTCAAAATAATGTGAGTACAAACCCCATTGCAGGTGGGAGGGCATATTTTAGCCAAGTTATAAGCAAAATGAAGTCAGGTGCGGAACTCATACCAATGTGTGAGTAAGGGTGCACAAAATAATTTAAGGATAGGATATTTGTAGCTAATCATAATTAAAAAGGAAACATCTGTTATAACATGCCAAAACCATAAGCCAGCAAAGAAGAAAGGCAAATTTTAAAAGCTAGAAGATAAGTATTACGATAATTGTCTTTGATTATCTGGATCTTATGTGTGGGCCCTGGATAGAAGTTACCTGAAAATCTCGGTGGATGACTGTCTGATTCTTGAGTGCCCCTAAGACTCCTCCACTTGAAACCACTGACTGAAGAACTATTCCAGAGAGAGGAGGTTTGTGTATCTCTCATGCTGTGCCGATTATTAACAATATATTTAAAGTTCTTTCCATTGGGGTTCAAAGGCTGTCATTTAATGACGTCACTAGACACAGGAAAGGACACCCATATCTGTGAATGGTAAGATGAGGGTGTGGGCTGAGACCCCCTGCGGTACTTGGCTGTGACATACAAGCACACAGAGTTCAAAACTGAGATATTCCTAGATACGTGGGCTCATCTGTTATTAACTCATAAAGGGAGAGAGGACAAACTGCAGAAGGAAGTTATTTCTTTCTCTTTAAAGCCAATGGCAAGACTTCAGCTGTAAACATTCAGGCAGCTCTGGGGAAGTATTTGTGGCTCCGTAGTTTGGTTCTTGTTGTATGGCTTATTTTCTCTTGTGAGCTTTCCTTTTTTACTGCATAACTCTTGCCTATCCAGTGCAGGAAGTTTTTTACAAGGTAAATTTCCCAGAGCTAGTCAATAGTGGGAGCAGAGAACCTGAACCAATATATTCAGTAACCATTCTATGAAACAAAGTTATGAAAGCTAATTTTCTGTAGGATTTTTCATAAACTAAAACATTCTAGATTTTATTGTGTTTGTCAGGGAGGGAAAATAAAAATGTTTGATCATAACATGTTATATTTCATGGATAATGCTGAGGACTATAGAGTGCATGGGAAAGGGAAGAAAGCAATTCTATGATTTGGTCTATGATGGCTCATCTTCACCTTTCCCACCATTCAGGGTCAGCTCAAAACTCCATGAAGTCTAGATAAATCTGGTCCACAGTGACCTTCTCCTCCCCTGAACTCTTCTTGACCTTACACTTGGTTCATTCTTTCCCTGGAATATTCTTGAAATAATTTGCATGAGTAAGCCTCTTTCCACTTGTAAGATCCTTGAGACCATCTTGTTTCGTGTAAGATGGTGCTCACAGATCCAGATGTGTACGGCACACATTCCACCTATGTTCCCACCATCCTCTCTCTGGAGTTCCCTGTCTCCCTACTTGTTCTCAGTTTCCATCTTTCACCCTTCCACGTCCAGATGTTCAAAGTGTATTCATCCTTCCATATTCAGCAGACATGCACTCCGTAGGTGCAAGTCCTTCCCACCTCCAGAATCTCTACTCAGAAATAAACTCTCTCTGAGGTGGCAGAGCTGCCTTTTCCTCTTCTGACACACATCTCCTTTTAATTACTTACTTTTGTTTGGATGAACAGAAACTCTCATTAGGCACACTTGGGCTACACAGGGAAAGAGTTTGGCTGAGTGCGGTGACTTTGTTCTGCTCTGGCAAAGACTAACTTGGTTTGCAAGAGTGAGTGTGTTTTGAAGATCTGTGCCAGAGACTGGGTGTGGCTAAGGGATTGAGCCTGGGAGACAGAAGTGACCACCTGAGTAATTTAGATTGTCCTATATAAATATACCTAGTAACACCTTCTCCATCTCCTCGGGAACACTCGAGTAGAATCCACATTAATCACAACTGCCTTTGCAATTTGATGTGGAATATGGGGGAGAAAGGAATATGGCAAAGGGCTTGCTCAATCCCCAAGGTTAGCATAGGGCCAAAGCAATATGCCAGTCACACCGAGATTATATATGATTATTCTTTATCATCTGTATATAAATGTCAAGTACTGAGAAATTCTGAATTCTTCACATCTTTAGCATCTTGTTTGGAAATAACTCATTACTAGTATTTATTAAATACAGAGAGTGTACTTGGTATATTCTGAATATATTATGTGGATCAGTTCAGTTAATGCTATGATGTTGGAAATAACATCTGTTCATTTTATGCAATACAAAACTGAGGCCATGAGTCATCCAAGCTGACTTACCCAGGTCAGGACCCAGGCAACCAGGCACAGAGCCCATTCACTTAACCACCAAGTCACAGTGATTATTAGCTGCTAGATAAATGAGAGGAATATATTTTTGCTGCCTAACAGATATATTTAATGAGTACATCCAGGGTTTACTTTTGAGCTTTGGAGGTTAAATCAAGAGAAAAATTAGGACTTCTCAAAAGTTTTTCATATCAGAGACAGCATGTTGGGCCAGGAAGAGCTGTGAGTCAGGAAATAGGGGTCCTGACATTTATCTTTTATGTTGGAGTTTGGAACTCAGCCTCGGCAAATTGACCACATTCACACTCAGAATGTCACCAACAAGAGGACATAACAGGCAGTGAAGACAGGGCGACCTTTCAATGTTCAGCCAAAATGGGGAGACCGGAGCAAATCTGAAGATTTGGGAACAGTGGAAGTACTGGCGTGGGTATCGGTCATAACTTGACCATGGGCTACACAGGATACAGCGGGTGGTGACATTCTGAGGCACAGGTGAAAGCTGTAAATTATAATCTTTTCTTTCCCATTGTCACTTACCAAAATATTTCTGAGAAGTGAAGAATCAGGGCAGAATGCATCCAACACACGAAAGAAAGAAATGAAGTCAGGAATGGTATGAATCAAATAGAAAAGAAAGCAAAACAAATGACAGGAAGCAAGAGAGGATCTCATTCAGGTCTGCAGGCCTGAAATTAATTAAAAAGAAAACAGCTCAGCTGAAAACAAAGTCCTGTTGTTTCTTCCTAACTGAATTATCTAGTCAACAAAAGTCATTAGGGAAAGAACATAAAAATACATGTATCTTATTGGGCCTGTGTTGATGTGCCTGAAGGAACAAATACAGTTTACTAACAAGAAAAAAAAAATCAAGCCTTAAAAGCATGTAATCATGGAAGTGAATAAAATCAAATGAACTTTAGAACTTACGGAGCCCGACATTCCAGATTTACAGCCCTATCTTCTAACCTAATATTTTTCTGGACTTCCACACTCATGAATGATTCATTTCCAAGTGGATAATTTTTATTTTCTTGATCTAAAAACCAAACTACAGGAACAATTTTCCAAACATGCTTTCCATAAAATTTAGAGCTGCCAAAATTCACAGAAGTGGCTGTTTTCAGAGAATTCAAAACTGATTCAAATAAAGTAATTGGCAGGAAATATTATTAATAATTGATGGCAAGGTATTTATGTTTCAACTGCTTGAAAGTGAGTCACAGCAAAGTCTTCTAAGCATTGACTCATTCAGGATAATCTGCAATACGGAGGGGCAAGAGTGCAGGCTGGAGTTAGTGAGGCAATGTCACGAATGATCAGCCTTCGCTACAAAGAACCTGCCAAGTGCCTATATCGGAGGGCAATCTTCCTCACCCAGAGAACCCTGCCTTGTCAGGGGGACAGGCAGAAGGCAGGTGGACTGTGCCCTTGGAGGACTGGTGAGAATATCTGCCTACAGCTGATCTTACACCATCTGTTTCTTCCTACAGTTCTGATCACAAACCTATTTCTGTCTGTATTATGAATACAGCTCACACATCTGATTTCTCTATCACAATCATAACCACATCTCTATCTGCTTCCTCTCTTCAGTCTGGATCAAGGAAAACAAAACTCAGTTTGCCAGTTAAAACACAAATTAGCCCTTGTCTGAAAACCTGGCCTTCCTTAATTTGAGGCTATACACACAGAAAAAAAAAAGCCTCAGTCATTATTTTGAGCAAATGGAAAAACTCACTTTAGCTTCACCGATGACAAAAGATCTAGATCAATCGATAACAGCAATACTTAAGTATCATGCAGTAACTCATCACCCTTGAACTGCTTCATGAGAAGCCACCTGCTTGGTGCATATTAAAAATGCATATTCCTGGGCTCCAGCCCAAACCCACTCTGTCCAAATGTGCATATAAGTCAGCTTGTTGGAATTCATGGGAAAATGGAGTAATGTTGTATTTATACTTCAACTGTAAGCAAGACACTGAGAGTGGTGGGGTTTCTAGAAAAAAAATCATTTTCTATGAATAGAAAGAATTAAATCAATACCTGGGAAGCAAAAAAAAAATCTCTTAGCTGCAGAGGCAATGCTATATATCATTCAAAGGTATTAATTTATCAAGGGGCGCCTGGGTGGCACAGCGGTTAATCGTCTGCTTTCGGCTCAGGGCGTGATCCGGGTGTTATGGGATCGAGCCCCACATCAGGCTCCTCCGCTATGAGACTGCTTCTTCCTCTCCCACTCCCCCTGCTTGTGTTCCCTCTCTCACTGGCTGTCTCTATCTCTGTCAAATAAATAAATAAAATCTTTAAAAAAAGGTATTAATTTATCAAAACAGAGAACGTGTATCTTGAAGGTGGTGCCCAGTATAAAAAAGTCATTAAGTAATACTACTTAGGTAGCATGCTAATCTCCGTGATCACACTATCATTATCTTGGACATGTTTAGGGATGCAAAAAGTTATATTGGAGTCTTGTCATTCAGCTTTTTAAGGCTTCTTAAGCCCAAGGTTGAATTTGAAGCTAAAGCTGGATCTCAGAGTTTGGCTAAAAATATCAATGCGAATATTTGGTGCTCTCCTAATAATTTATTCAACTTCCCTAATATCAGTGCTAGTGATATTAGAGTGAAATAGAGGGACCAGGCCCTTGCTCTCATGGATGGTATGGTAAAGTAAAACTTCAAAGGAATAAAGCAATATTGATTAATTAATAATTAGCAATAAATAAATATAGATCATGATAAGGGGTAAAAATTAAACAAATGCCATGCTAGAATAGAGTACTTATGGTTGGGAAACATGTTTTGCATTGGGTGGCAGAAGGAAAGCTCTCTCTAAGAAAGGAAAAGCCTAATAAAAACCTCAAGAAGGAGAAGGGACGGATACCAGCCAGTATCCTGGAAAGAAGGTCACAGACCATGAATTTTATAAAGGATGACTGATGCCATTTATAAAATATCTTCATGCATGAAACAATGAGGATAGTATCCTCTGGCTATCAGCTGAGGAACTTCACTTCCATTCTTGACACATACAACATGAGTAGGACCCAAGGATCCAACCTCCCCCTCTCACCTACCTTTCTAGAAATTGTTTGGAAACAAGTAGAGAAGGGGGCCCTCCTAACTCACAAGTCAATTTGCTTCTAATATAATTTGACACAAATGTTTATATTCTGCAAACGGAAACAGCAACAGGAAACAAGTTAAAATATAAATTTTTAGAGAGACACAAATACACATGATGAAGAACAGAAGTCACTGTAAATAAGTACTATGTCTGAAAGGAGATACAGATAAACACTTGAAAAGTACACATCATATTATTAATTCATAGTTTTAAACTTTTAGAATATCTGATATGCAGTATTTTATTTATTATGAAGGCAGAATTATAATTTTTTCATAATCTACATGATTGCCAGGGACATATAAATCACAAACGTACTTATATTTATTTATTTACTAGACTTTCAGTATACATTTGAAGGACTGTACGAAAAACACATGGGGGACAGGGTGTGAAAAGGTGAAGGAGAGATTTCATGCCAGATTGAATCAAACTACAACTGTAAATAAAGAATCTTTGCTTTCTACAGTTAATGTTAGCTGAGCATTTTCTCAATTTTTACCTGTATTCCTATTAGTATTTTTCCTGTGCTCCATGGAATTTTTAAACACTTTCTTGTGGTCTTCACTTAGTTTTAAAGTCTTCATTTTACCTTCTAGGATAAAGCTGCCAGGTAGTATCTGAAACTAAAGGTTCCCTTCTAAACTTTTTGTTTTTTCAGTAGATTGATTCTAAAATATGTAGGAAGATAAATCTCATCTTGTTTTGATGAAGTTTTGTTTTGTTGCCCACAGGTTTCTGGTACATTGTGAAGACCCATCTTATGATGGGGTACAAGTATCTAGGAGAATGATCAAGAGAATTTCATCATGTGAAGTGTTGGGATAGAAATTTGAAAATGTAGGGAATAACATCACTAGAGGCCTTGAAACACAACTGAAATTATAATATTCAACAAACAAAAATACTAGTGGGCCTGGAGTAAATCAAGGAGATGGAAGGTTGCAAGGAATGGGGTTCCATCTCTTAATGCAGTTTCCACGCCATGCAGGGCAGTAAAAAGGGCAATGGAAAGCCAACGCCCGATTTACAAATTAGATCAATCTTTATACAGTTTGTGGACTAGATTGAAGGAAGATAAGAACAGAACCGAGACCAGAAGTTCTGTTTGTTTGCCTCTCTAATCTCCCAGCACACACAAACACACAAATACAAACACACAAACACAAACAAAGAGCAAATAGAGGAGCAAAAGAAAACAAAACAAGCAAGCAAATGGGAAACAACAACAAAAACCTAAGTGACAAAGATGAATGATGTGGGGAGATACGTGACAAAACAGCTTCACAAAATCCAAAATATGAGCAGATAAGGCACAAACAACTAACTTGTCCAGAATCACCACCGTCTTGAGCACTATCTCCTCCTCAGTTGCTGTCATAGTTTGCCTCAGTAAATATCACAGCCTGCATAAATATTTACCAGCGATCATGCACAACCAACGAGATACAAGGAGTGTATGATCTGCACAACACCTCTCTGTGGGACAGTGTTGAGTATGTCCTAAAACTGACCTAGAATCCACCTGCGTATACTCCCTGAAGCTAAAACAGACTCAGAAGAAGCAGCTCATTTTCACTTCGTTAAGAGCCAGAGAAAAAATCTGGAATCAGTCCTTTAATATACTCTTTGGTTCCAGCTGTTTGATGTGAAAGCTCATACCTTAATGGTTTGGAAGAATGAGTATAGGGCCTGGCACTGGGAAAATTTCAAAGGGAGATGTTTTGCCATAGAAGGGAGGAAGCTCTCAGGAATGCGATAAAGGAGGAAGGAAACTTACTTTTCTTTCCATGTTTCTTTCTTTCTTGGGTACCCCCCCATAAGGACTTCCCACTTCCCACATCGCATGCAGCAAATTGATCTGATAAACACATTCATACAGAAGATACTTTAAAACCAAAACACCAAGGAAAAATTAAAGTGGAATTTCTGGTGTCTATGTGGATATTATTTTTAAATTAAGTATTTAAATTAAGTATTTGACATTATAGAATTGACTAAATATAAAACCCTCTGAAATAGAAGTGGCATTCCTATAAATGCTAAAATGAGGGGTAAACAGAATTTTAGCATCCAGAACTTTTCAGTGAAGAGTTCTGTATGGTCTATAACTAAGGCTGTAGGCAGCATTGGCTGGTGGTGAAGAGCGCAGAGCCTGGGTGTAGACAGTCTGTGTATTACTGTGGACTCAATCTCTCTGATCATCAGTAGAGTCAGAGGAAAGACCTCACACCCATTTATGAGGATTACATGAGATCACAGTTTGTAGAGGACTTAGAATGGTGATATGCAGGTGGCGGTCACAATACTAACCAAGTGACTCTGTGGTAGACCAGCACAAGTTCCTGCACGTTAGCAAAGTGTATCAATTTTTTTTCGTAATATAAAGCCACTTCTCTCAAATATTCCATCTGAGCCGTAACAGTCCTATTGAAACTACTAAAAACCACAAATGAATTTTGTTCGGATACTATTAAATACCCAAAAAGCGGTGGAAGAAGGAGGAGACCAGAGGTTTCTAAAAGCGTGGTACTAATCATATGTGCTCTCCTGAGCAAAACCTCAGATAACTTACTGTAACATGGAAACAACGAGCATTTTGACTGCCAACTCCCCACAAGACCACCAGAATCATTTGATAATCGAGTAAAATCGGGTCTATTATTTACTACAATAAATGGCAACACCACCTGGACAGAGTCTTTGTGGATTTTAAAAGGGTGAGGGTCAGGGCACTGGACGGACTCGATAGGTGGAGCATGAGACTTGATCTTGTGGTTGTGAACTCAAGCCCCCTGGTGGGCCTAAAGCTTATTTAACACAAACTAAAGTTAAAAAGAAAAGTGGTGGGGGTCAGGTATATATGGCTTTGGCGATTAGCCTCAAGTAGTTTAAATGGGCCTTTCAATGGGTGTCATGAACTCTGGCAAAAAGTCATGGTATCATAGTTTAGGATCCATTGACACAGTGAGGGGAGGATCCTGAAAGGAGTCTTAATAAGCAAACAGCCACCTGATGAGCAAGCAATTTGCATATTAGAACCATATCTTGTCCCTAGACAGAGGCTACTTGTCCAGATAAACAACTATGTCCTGGGAAGAAGATTTTTGATCAGTCTGCTGTTGTATAAATGGGTTCTTAGCCAGCCATTGCAGCAAAAAAGGAGTTTACTACTTTACAGCATTCTCTTCCCGGGCAAGAATTTTGTGAAACAAAGAATAAAGTCTCACTGATGAAGGCACCCTTAGTTGTCAGTCTCATAGGTAAGCTGTGTACAGATGCAGACAGTCTCAATTCTCACTTCTCAAAAAGGAAAATAACTTTACAAGGCAGAACCACATAAAAAATAATAGAACTGAGGACGAGAATGGGACTTTGGAAATCACCTCATTCACATCAGTCTCCTCATGCCCCAACTGATGGATGAAGAAGATGACAGTCAGAGAAAAGCAAATGATTTCCCAACGCTTTGCCTCTGGAGTGACACAGTTATGTCACCTCTACGTCAAGACTCTCCTGGTGGGTCCCTGACCTCATTAGCTAGTCCAAAGCCATCATCAAAATCCAAACTCCCCGCACAATGCTGCTGGTCTTAAAAGTTTCATCTCTCCCCAGGTTCCAACCAGGGACAAGTTTCCAAATATTTATCAAGCAGAGAGCTGACCACAAGAAATAAAGATGCACAGCTGTGTGCAACAGGGCCACGTACACAAATGCACACACACACACGCTTGCGTGCGCATACACAC
This sequence comes from Ailuropoda melanoleuca, assembly GCF_002007445.2. Taxonomy (NCBI): domain Eukaryota; kingdom Metazoa; phylum Chordata; class Mammalia; order Carnivora; family Ursidae; genus Ailuropoda; species Ailuropoda melanoleuca. The sequence goes on from NC_048223.1 coordinate 48,988,128, forward strand.
ATGCAAGCACACTAATTCAAGAACATCCCAGAAGCCACAGAGAAATTTAGATGAGCAAAATTTGCATTCAAATTAAACTAACAGGGCAATGTTCTCAGAGTCTGTCTCCTTTCCTCAGCAACTATGGAGCTGATCAAGATGCAAAAGCGTTGCATATGGAAGAGTTTCCTTTAGCCCCAAATTGGCCTGCCAGAAAAACAAAGCAATGCATTTTGGCAGATTGTTTTACAAAGTTATTAGGGCAATGGAAAATTCAAGCCACTAAATTATGCATAATAACCTAATAGCTAAATTCCCATCTTGATGATAATTAAGCTGATTATAAATAAGCATCCACTCTTAAGTGTATATTTAAGGAAAGCCCAGCTTTTCTTACAGAGTTCTATTACTTAATCAGACCGGAAATGCACTAGGTTCTAACCAGGTCTACCTTAGATGTTTCTTTTAGGATCTAACTGTGGTTAAAGTCTTTAAGGTGTTTCTTTTTTGTTGTTGTTGTTGTTGTTTTAAGATTTTATTTATTCATTTGAGAGAGAGACAGACAGCAGGGGTGGGAGAGGACAGTGGGAAAGGGAGAGGGGAAGCAGACTCCCTGCTGAGCTCAGAGGCCAGCTGACTGACTACAGGGTTCAATACCAGGACCCAGAGATCATGGGGCTCCATCCCAGGACCCTGGGATCATGACCTGAGCCAAAGGCAGACGCTTAATGACTGAGTCACCCAGGCACCCCCCTTTTTTTTTCATTTTTAAACTCAGGGTGTTTGATCAGAAAGTACTAAGAGCCACCCCATTTATTCCATAAGGAGGCCACACGCCTAGTGGTTAGAAGTGGGGCTCTAGAGTCAGTTTGTCATGCTGAAAATTCTGGGTCTTTTTTTTTTTTTAATTATTAGCCACGTGACCTTAAGAGACTCATTACCCTCTGTTTCTTAGTGTCCCCATTAGTATAATGAGGCTTCTGTTGAAATTTTTTATGAGATAATATGAGAAGTACCTAAGCACTTAATAAATATAAATCATTGTGCTCATGAATATCAGAAGTTTTTGTAGCAAAATACTAATAACTCAATGGAAAGCAGAATTTCCCAGCTAGTATCTTATAGTTCTGTCTTTTGTTGAAAGCTCTACAATACTTTCTTACAATGGCATGCATCCCCACTGCTGTAAATGAAGCATTTGTGTGTATAATTAACACACTTTCTGTAGGTAGTTATGGAATGAGTGGGATGTGGGAAACAAAGGCAAAAGAAAAATTAAATTTCCTTACTACTTATATCCCACTGACATGCCCTTGAAATGCAGAGAATGCAGAGTGACCTTCCTCTGGGAACTCAGCTGCCTGGATGTTGACATTTTGCTAAGGGCAAGAGGCAAACTTAGCCTGACCCCCCAAGCATCCTGTAAGTCTACTTTAACATATAAAAATTCCCTTGGAAACTTCCTGTATCACTACACCCTCAAGAATACAAGTTGGCAATCATCCCCCAAGCATAGGGCCCTCAGAAATACATCTGAAGGGTCTCATGACCTGGGTTTTACTAAACAATAATAAATTACCTTTTCCTAACAACAGTTAGCTCCCTCAGCATCCAGGAAACTTGCTTCCAAAATACCTAGGAGGCTTGTGCTGTCCCTAACCCCCTCCCAACCTGAAAGTATATATTCAGTCACCTGTCAGTCACCCAGTGCAGCTCTGTTTGCCCATGGGTCCCCATGCTTTAATAAAACCACTTTCTTGCACCAAAGACATCTCAAGAATTCTTTCTTGGCCGTTGGCTCCGAACCACAACATTTCCCACATCAAATGGACTATCTCTGTTGTTGATTTCAACCTATGCATTCTAATTGTCTTCTTTATTGTTCAAAGTGGCTGTTCTCACCCAGGGGAGCACACAGTCCTGACATCTTCTGCTTCCGCAGGTGAAGCTCAGGGTGCTCAGCCTGTTGGCAAACTCATGGGTAAGGGTGAGGTTCCTGGCTTCATTATCATCTAAGGCCACGTAAACTTTTCATCCAAGCATTACTAGGTGATATATATCCATTGCATCTTTCATAGGATTTCAACACAATATAAACTATAAGAGCCTACGCTATAAAAGAATATTTTCTTACTAAAAACAGGGGGCACCTGGGTGACTCAGGTGGTTAAACATCTGCCTTCAGCTCCTGGGATCGAGCCCCGTGTAGAGCTCCCTGCTTGACGGGGAGTCTGCTTCTCCCCCTCCCTCTGCCCCTGCCCCACCCCTGCCTATGCACTTTGGCACATACACTGTACATACACGCATTTTCTCAGATACAGCATTCCACCTAAAGATCTAGGAAAGATTAAGACTTCTCTATTAGAACTATTTATTTTAAGGCAGAAGAGACCAAAATACCTTTAAGAAATGACATAAAGTTTATCATAGTCTCCCATTCCCCCACCTTCCCTCAACCTTCCCGAGGGGACGGTAGCCGCACTTTAAAACACCCATCAGCACAGCTGGACCATGCATGTTAGAAAGGCCAATGTTAAGAGCAAATAGAATAAATGTCATCTCTGTGATGGAATTACAAAAGGTTATTAAAGAAGGGTTTTCCTCACCTGAGTCTGACGCCGCCTGATATTCCAACCCAGAGCTCCATTCCTTGAATTTCTAGATAAAATCTTGAAAAATTTTATACCTCCTTAACTGGTAACATGTGTGTCATTGTCAATCATCATGTTCTTAGTAGGGACGAGTGTAAGAAGGTGTTCTACAACCACAAGAATGAGCCAAGAGACAAGCAATAGTGTATAAGAGGACATTTAAAAGAGGACATGCCAGAGTCAAAGTCCAGCATATAGGGATTTAGCCAGGATGGCACCTGCCTGGGATTTAGAATGTGTGTGTGGAACAGCTTCCAGAAATGGCCAGGCTATTTAAAGGGTAAAGAAAGCACTAGTCACAGACCTACCTTGCCAACTAAACCATTTGGCCTTTCTGTATAATCAGTGTAATCTGTGTAATTTAGGAAAAAAAAAAAAAAAGAAGTGCTGTGTGCATCCTATCCCTCCAGCAGTTTCATAGTCATGAGTAGACCCCAGTAGCACTGAAGCATTAGTGTAAAGAGGGGGTCATTTTTATTATAAGGTTCATATTTCATCGCAAAACTTTAAATAGTCACCATTATGTTTACAAGATATTTCAATTATCTCTTGAAACATTTAAGATTTAGAGGATGCCAATAAATCTCTGTTTTCAGAACCTAGGAAGACTTATATTTATAGAAGATTTCAGGAAGTTATGACTTTTAAGGGCTTAACATCTTGAGTTTCATTTTAGAAGGAAAATACATGTTCTTGATTTGAAGTGTTTCAAAGTCTCAGCTGTGTCTCTCAGGCTCTGGAAAACACTGGCAGGGTCACCTTTGGGGAATATCTTAGACTCCTTATCTTCCCTTCCTTTTCACTTCACTTAGACTAGTAATCTAGGGCTTGAGTTCTGGAGGTCTCATTTGAGACAGGCTAAGAAAACACAATTTAAGAGAAATAATACATTTCAGGCTTAAAAGACCAAAAAAGAAAGAATCCTCCATAGAAAGCTACATCAGTGGTGATTTTTCATATGCATACTTCATTAAAGAAATAGGAACCTTATACTTGTCTCCTGTTTACATAAAAGGAGAAAACATGTTTAAAATCAGTAAAATAATAGTAATTTACTATATGAAACTTAGTTTGTGTTTCAGAGTTACGAATTTGACTAGATAAGAATGCTGGAAGGTCATTGCACCAAAAACAAGTGGACTTCATCACAAGAAATGGTTTTTTGCAATTTTATATGCTGCTGGATGGTAATTAGACTTATTATCGTGAACATTTTGCAGTGTATACAAGTATTAAATCAATCATTATGTTTTATACCTGGAACTAAAAATAATGTTGTATGTCAATTAAACCTCTTAAAAAAAAAGAAATATCTTCAATATTCCTGTTTTTAGAAGAAAGCTTTGTCATTTCAATAATTTCCAAATGAATCCCCAAAAGATAATCATTCATTACCCTCTGATAATACCACAGGTTCTTTTAATCTGGTTAATTTATTCAAAGATATTAAACTATATTCCTTGATGAGCCAAGTAAGCACTTCTTTGGTATTTTGCATTCTAACTGGATATAGACTTAACCGAAAAAGAAGGAACTGCTAGATTTTAACTGAAAATGAGTATTGCTTCCCTGTCTCAAGAGCCATTTATTTTAACCAGTGAATATGAAACATTTATCTTGAAAAGTTCTAGCTGAATGGGCTAATCTCTGCTCTGGGGAAAGAAGATTTATTTTCAGTGGGAACATCCAGATGGACAGGAAATTACCCCAGAGGAAGAATATTTCTTTCATTTCATTTTCCACCCCAAAGCCAAAATCCTGCCCCAAACAATAACCAGAGTTAAAAACCAGAGTCATCGGGGCGCCTGGGTGGCACAGCGGTTAGGCGTCTGCCTTCGGCTCAGGGCGTGATGCTGGTGTTGTGGGATCGAGCCCCACATCAGGCTCCTCTGCTGTGAGCCTGCTTCTTCCTCTCCCACTCCCCCTGCTTATGTTCCCTCTCTTGCTGGCTGTCTCTATCTCTTTCAAATAAATAAATAAAGAAAATCTTAAAAAAAAAAAAAAAAAAAAAACCCAACCAGAGTCATCATCATGGTTTCCCATTGAAAAACCACTGTCATTCCAAAGTCTTAAATTTCTTCTTCCATCTTCTTGATCCACCATCTTGAATAACAATATGGATTAGGCTTAGAAATAATCACGGATTTTTCAGAATACTAGAGCAATCATGTAAAACACACTATCACTTTCCCGAATTTAGACCGATAATAGCTTCCCTGTGTTCTTAGAATAAAATCCCAATTCCTCCTTACCATAGGGGGAAAGGCTCTATGTGACCTAGCCCCCTCTCCTTACATTCCCCCCTGAGTTCGCGTACTCCAGCCACACTACCCGCTTTCATCCTTCAAACATGCCAAACTCCTTCCTTCCTCAGGGCCTTCACATTTTCTCCCCTCTGTACTTTGTATGGTTGGCTCTTCTCACTTTGGTGGTCTCAGTTCAGATGTTACACCCTTCAGAGACGTCTTCCCTGGGGATCTTCTTACCTCAAGTATTAACCTCACCCTCGTTACTCTGTGATTTTTTTTCCTTTTATAACTAATTAGAACGTCCAATTTGCAATATATCAAAGCCCAAAACCTGTTTATTTTACCTCTTCATTACATCTTTCTCAACAAGCACATAATCTCCATGGGAGCAGAGTTGAGCTCTGGTACTTACTTTATTGTTCACATGTGAATCCCCTGAGCCAGGAATGTCCTCAAAAATTTGTTGAATGAATGATGGAGTGTGTGAATGAAGGGATAAAAGAAATGCCTCAGACTGTGTTGAAATCCAAAACCTATACCCTAAAAGCTGTATCTGTAAACACCAGTTATCTTCACAATAACATGCACATCAGATACTCCCTTACACTGCTGTTTAGATTAAACGAGGTAAGGGATGTAACGTCCTCAGCACTATGCTTGGCACATGTTCCTCATCCATAAGCTAATAATAACAACTATGATAATTATATAGTCATATATAGTCATTAACTTACCTCATGCTGATGTGGACAAATGAAATGTCATCTGAAATGTAAGACAAATCTCAGTATTGTTCCCACTAAAGAATAAATGAAGAAATTCAGTATCGCAAAGGCAAAATCATGACCACTGATTCTAAATCACTCTTGGAACTGAAGATTAACACTAAAAGTCTTGCCAATGCAACATCCCATCTTTCATCAGGTGATCCAAACTATGAATAGTGCTTACACTAAGTTCTCAAGCACATAGTGGGCAAAGGAGTCACGTGCAAAATTGCTTCCATACTGTCTGATACTATCTCCCCCCCGCCTTTCTCCTCTCTTACCCTCTCCTCTCTCTCATTTGTTTTTTTTTTAAAGATTTTATTTATTTATTTGACAGAGAGAGACAGCCAGCGAGAGAGGGAACACAAGCAGGGGGAGTGGGAGAGGAAGAAGCAGGCTCCTAGTGGAGAAGCCTGATGTGGGGCTCGATCCCACAACGCCGGGATCACACCCTGAGCTGAAGGTACATGCTTAACGACTGCGCCACCCAGGCGCCCCTCTCATTTGTTTTTTTTCTCAGTCTTTGTTATAACTGCCAAATTCTGCTGCTTTCTTTTTAGTTCTTACACCATTAACATCTAAATTTGTGTTGTTATTAACATAATTCTTAAAAGGTAGCAGTGAAAACACTGGAGGTGGTAGGCCCATGTGCTCATCCTGTGTGATCTGAAAGAAGATCTCCACTGAGTTTGACTGTTTTCCTTTTTTTTTTTTTAAAGAGACAGAGAGAGTGAGAGAGAGGGAGAATTGGGGGAGTGGGAGCGAGAGAGGGAGAGAGAGAGAGTCCTAAGCAGGCTCCACGTCCAATGCAAAGCCCAACATAGGGCTCGATCCCATGACCCTGAGATCACGACCTGAGCTGTTTTCCATTTTTAAGTCAGTCTTTCACATAGAACCTCGATTTTAAAACGACACCTTAAAGATAAAGTAGTAGGATAACTCTTCTCCTTTTCCAAGTGGAAGTGTGAATAAACACACACACACACACACACACACACACACCCCTCCAGGCACAGAATAATAATCACCTCCTCACTCAAGCCTATCCCTCTTCTCATATCACTGCCACTAAAATTCTAATATAAATTAATAGAAGCAATATATCAAAGCCCCCCAAAAATCATCTTTTTTCAGGGCAAGATGATCTTGTTTTTTCTTTACAGCTCCTAGCTTTTCAAACTAATTGCATATTGTGGATGTGCCTGTAGAAAGCTGAACTATAAATAACCCACTTCCCTCTAGCTCTCTTTGCATTGTATTCTTTTTCCTGTGAATTACTGTCAAAGCAACGATCCAGAAAGAAAATGAGTTTATGTATTTGGGGAGAAAAGTCAACCCTGGCCCACTATCAGTTTTTTAAGGGCTGCTTATTAATTTGAGATGATCGTGGTTTAGGTTTGTCTGTATTTATGTTAGAATTTGGACCGCTCATATATCTGGGCCACTTTGATAGCATTAAACCAGTCACATGGCACATTAAAATATTATGTTCAAAATTTTTAAAAAATGTTAAGGGGAATGAAATAAAATTAAGGCTTGAAAAGTAGTACAGAGTTTTCAACTACAGTGAACATTTTAGCTCAATCACGAGTTCTGTGGTCTCATCAAGTAATTTACATTGGCTGGATGGAGTTTCTTGGCTGCTGGTAGAAATTACTCAGGTCTCCATGCCACCACAGTCTTCTCCTCCTGTGTCCGTGTGTCAAATCTCTCTGACCTCCACTTATAATCATACTTGTGACTGCATTTTGGGCCCACTCAGATGATATTCAAATTATTCTCCCATCTCAAGATCCTGAAATTAAACATATCTACAAACATTTTCAAAATCCTTTTATCCCCCATATGAAGTCGCATTCACAGGTTCCAGAGATCAGGTGGTAGAGGCGCCTGAGTGGTTCAGTCGTTAAGCATCTGCCTTCAGCTCAGGTCATGATCCCAGGGTCCTGGGATTGAGCCCCGCATCGGGCTCCCTGATCAGCGGGAAGCCTGCTTCTCCCTCTCCCCCTGCTAGTGTTCCCTCTCTCGCGATCTCTCTCTGTCAAATAAATAAATAAAATCTTAAAAAACAAAAACAAAACAAACAAAAAAAACCACAAAAAACAGAGATCAGGCGGTGTGTATCTTGGGGGGGGGTACAGCATTATTTGGCCTGCCCCATTTCCCTGTCAACGACAGATCAGTTCAGACTATAGAGACAAGGCCCTATGCCTGACAAATAAAAGCTTCACAATTAATCAAGTAAATCTGGCACAACAGAATGGGCAGAGAAAAGTCCTGCTTCACAGCTACATCTGAAAATATAAAAACCTATTCAGTTTTGAGTTCTTCTCACAAATCCATTACATCCCCAGTTCTCTGATTTCTCACACATTGTAAAATACAGCTTTTATCACACATGATGATTTGACATGCCTTCTGACTTACTTTTGTAATTATAAGATTTTCTCATTCCTTGAGAAGGAACAATGTATTGAAAGTAACAGAACCTTTGCACCCCATTTAATATCTATACGTAGATAGCTCTTACACTTCTTAGTATTTCTAGAAACCGTTTTCAAGTATCTAAGAAAATGTAATTTCTTTTATGTATGTTGTAAAGCAGAATTTGGAAAATAGATCAGTTTGGCATATGCATTTTGATGCATCTCATGATCACATCTGGAACTCAGCAGCACTCTTTGGGAGAAAGAAAATTAACCAGAGAACAGAACAAAAAGGGCTGTGTAGTAAGTAAATGTAACATATCTGAGGGACTACAGAGTTTCCCTTTACTCTTTGACCTTATAGAAATAACAATTTTAAAAACATTATAAAGCAATAATATTAATAATTGCATGCCACAAATTGAACAGCTTAGATGAAATGCACAAATTACTAGAAAGACACAAACTACCAAATCTGACTCAAAAAAAAAGAAAGAAAGAAAGAAAGAAAGAAAGAAAGAAAGAAAGAAAGAAAGAAAGAAAGAAAATATGAATAGACCTTAAGTNATATGAATAGAACTTAAGTAGGTAAAGAATGAGTTAAGAATTTTTAAACTTTCCATACAGAAAGCCCAAGCCCAGATGGCTTCACCAATGAATTCTACTAAACATTTAAAGTTGAATCAATACCAGTTCTTGAAACTTCCAAAAATAGAAGAGGAGGGGGGTATATCCTAGCCCAGTCTTTGTGACTATTATTACCCTCATACCAAAACCAGACAAAAACATCACAAGAAAAGAAAACTGTAGACCAAGGTCTCTGTGGATACAGACATAAAAAATCCTCAACAAAATAGTAGCAAACCAAATCCATATAAAAAAGCTTACATACAACAAACAGGTGGAATTTATCCCAGTAATTAATGTAAGGTTGGTTAAACATGCAAAAATCCACTAATTTAATAACACTGTATCAAAAGAACAAAGGACAAAAAAAATACAACCATTTCATTAGATGCAAAGAAAGCTTTTGGCAAAACTCAACAGCTCTTTGAGATAAAAACAATCAACAAACTAGTAACAATAGGGAACAAACTCAACTTGATAAAGGGCATCTATGAAAATTACATGGACTTTATAATGTTGGAAGACAGACGGCCTTCCCCCAGATCAGAAACAGGGTAAGAATGCCTATTTTCACCACTATTATTCAGCACTGTATAAGAGATTATAGTCAGGGCAATTAGGGGAAAGGAGGGAGGAAAGGAGGGGGAAAAGGAGGGGGGAAGGGAAGGGGAGGAGAGGAGAGGGGAGGGAAAAGGGTAGAAGGAAGGAAGGAAGGAAGAGGTGGGGAGGGAAGGAGGGATGGCAGGCATCCTGATTGAAAATTAAGAAGTAAAGTTATCTCTCTTTATAGATGATATGATCTTGTATATAGAAAATCCTTAGGAATACACAAATAGCTCCTGGAACTAATAAAAATAAGCCACTTTAACAAAGTCTCAGTATTCAAGGTCAATGTTCAAAATAATTTGTATTTTTATACTATCAACAATATAAAATGAAATTAAGAAAACTATTCCATTTACTATAGCATCAGGAGTAATAAAATACTTAGGAATGAATTTAACAAAAGTGCAAAACTTACCCTGAGAAAACTCTAGAACATTGCTGAAACAACTTAGAGAATATCTAAACAAAAGTCAAGACCTAAGACAACAATATTTCCCAAACTGATCTACATTTTCAATGTCATTGCGATGAAAATCCCAGTTTCTCTTTTTGCAGAAATTGACAAGATCATAAAATTCATATGGAAATGCAAGGGACCCTAAGTAGCCAAAACAATGTTGAAAAAGGAACAAACTTGAAGGACACACACAACCCAATTTCAAATTTTACTGTAAAGCTACAATATGAAGACAAAGTGGGACTAGCATAAGGAAAGACACACAGATCAATGGGATTGAATTAGGAGTTCAGAAGTAAACACATTTATAGCCAACTGATTTTCAACAAGGGTTAAATCTTGTCTTTTAACAATACAATTCAACAGGAAAGGAAGAGTCTTTTCAAAAAGTAGTACTGTGACAAGTGAATATCCCCATGTCAAAGAATGAATTGCGACCCCCCCACAACACACATAAAAATTAACTCAAAATATATCAAAGACCTAGAAATTACTTTTCCTAAATGGAAAAGCTGAAACAATAAAATATTTAGAAGAAATAATAGGAGTAAATCTTCATGACCTTGCAGCAGACATTGGTTTCTTAAATATGACATCAAAAATACAAGCAACAACAACAACAACAAAAAATAGACAAACTGGACTTCATCAAAATTTAAAACTTTTGTGCTTCAAAGGACAACATAAAGAAAGTGAAAGACAACCATGGGAAGAAATATTTGTAAACCTATGCCTATTAAGAGACTTGTATAGATTATATAAAGAGTTCTCACAACTCATAACAAAAAGATAAAAAACCCAATTAAAAAATGGACAAAGGATGTGAATAGACGTTTCTCTGAAGAAAAAGTATAAATGCACTATCAGCACATAAAAACATGCTCAACATCAGTAGCCATCAGAAAAATGGAAATCAAAACCACAATGAGATACCACTTCCTTCTAGGATTTGGAGTCGTTGACCTGGAATCCTTCATTGGAAGTCAATTTCATCTATCTTGAGGTGACTATACTGCCATCTTCCTAAGAAGCTAGTACTACATTATATATGACTGGAAAATACTTTGTCTTAATGCAGATCTCGCTACTTCTAAGCATGTGAGATGTGCAGAGTACAAGTACCCCTGTTGTTTCATCCTCTTTGAGTATGCTTTTATTCCACAAATTGCTAGGAACTAAATTCTCCTTCTCACACTTTTTCAAGTAAAAGCTGGGGGGGGGGTTCTTCTTTTAACTAAAGTGTCTGAAATTGCAGAAAACACACCACTTCACTGAGTGCTAGTTTGCCAAAAGCCAGTTCCATGTTTCTCCCCCCTCTGGCCTTTCCTTACGCAGAGCAATCCCATCTCCTTGCTCTAGTCCCCAGGAAATCATGGAAAAACAAATAGAACTATTAGGTGCAGGGAAATTATAGGAAAACAAATACAGCTATCGTTAAAAAGAGCTATAAACTTTAATACATGCATTAAAAAGCATGCATATTTGGCTAACTGATCATTTAGGAAACTATCAAGTCAATGAACCAGATTTTGTGGATTAGATTTTAGCAAATGGACCTAGACTCTAAGTTATAAAGTATGTTGGGGAGAAAAGTAGGGGAGACACCAGGATTTGGGTGGGGGATCACCAGTCAGTAGATTGGATTGAAATGTTCCAGAAGACAAAGTGGAGGCAAGGCTGCAAGCTTTCCTACCCAAAATGCATTTACATGTTAGAAACACAGACCGAGGACTTAGACAACTTCGCTTCTCCAGTGCTGGTTGAGGGAGGGGATTGGGGGAGGAGTGCAAGGGCCATCCAGGGTAGAAACAGAGTCAGCACCTCTCTTGTGTAGCCAGGGAACACAGAACATAAGACGGGCTAACTTGACAAAGTGTTAACTGCAAAAGGGCCAAGATTTTGCTCTACTCCCAAGTTAGAAAACCTGAATCTTTTACAGCAGGCTCTAGGCAAATCTTCCTGAATTGCCCTGAAAAGAAACATCATTTTTATACTGGACAGTAAGCAAACATGTCCACTGCTCCCGAGGGAGACACTATCTCTATTGTCCAAGGCTCTTCACGACACAAACGTCTTTGAACAGATATTCCAGAACAAAAGCCACCCAGTGTCTTTGCTCATAACACATGCTGAAATGTAAAAGACTGGGTAGAGTTATCTCCCAATGGATAGGATTTCAGGTTAATATTTACTCTTATCCAGCATCGTGATGCATGGACAAACGATCCCCCCCGCCCCCCCCCCCGATATTAGTGANNCCCCCCCCCCCGATATTAGTGAGAATCAGAGAAAAATTCTCAGGTCCTCCTTGGTTTGGAGGGAAAAAAATGCTAAGAGACAAAGACTCACCTTAATTCCTAGCTCCTTGTTTCTGAGTAGGCTCTTAAGCATTCCTGATTCTCTGCTTTCTTTATTCTCCTGGCTTTATAACTGACCTCTATTTCCTTTAGTCTTTGATTAATTTCATGGTTAAACAACAATGAAAACACTGATATTATTACATTATCAAACTGAATCTTTGGTTACCTTGTCTCACCATAGCTATTCCATACTGAACGCCTTGTGTGAAACACAATTTTAGTTTTGTGCACTGTTAATTCAGCTATTGTACATAAGTCCTTGCTCCAGAGATAATTTTTCAAAATTCCTCAATAATAAAATAAGAAGGAAAAAAAAAGAAGATTCTCTATGTTCTGAACAACTATTTTAAACCAGTAGTTGGGGTGGTGGTGTTATTCTTTGAAAATCTTATTTGCAATTCCTTCATTTTGAGAGGAAAGGAGAATAAGTATCAAATATGCTTATAAAAGGGCCCTTTCCTCACAAGTCATCCAAAAACACAAAGGACTTATGGAGCACTGTTTCCAACAATACTCACACATTTCTATATGATCTTGGTTCTTGGAGAAATTTCCCATAAGTGTGCCCTTGCATTAGTCACTCTTAGTGATTAGATGACAGACCCTGGTACCACATCTGTTCAATTTTTCTTAATGAGCATTTAAGTAATCCTACTATAAAAAAGACTCCAAGCATCCATACTGACCTCAAACATGTCCCCATGTGAACAGACACAGCCAAGTGAATAAGTCTCATAAACCATCAGGGTTTACTTTATGAAAGTCAAGTGGCTTTTTCCCTAAGTTTCTGTCAGAACTTTTCTACTTGTCTGAAACCCTTCTGCCCACCCAGGAAGAATGTTAGTACTAGTTGTTATAATGGAACAGACCAGTCGCCAACCACTAGACTGGCAGAGAATCCTCCCCACCCCCCATATACAGGAAAGCTAGTATACTAGCTAGTATACCAACGTACAGCTCAGGCAGCTACTGTGGAGCCCACCTTCCTCTGCTCAGCCTGCAACTTCTGTCGAATTACTTTATCCTCATTTCCAGGCCATAGGTAGAATTCCATTATTGTCCAATTGGCCATACATTTGGTTAACATGTTCACTATGAATTCTCACGGATGTCCCTCAAATTCTGCTAATTGATGGTGAGGCTTTCATCCTCCCTCTTTCAAAAAGCCATTATCCTGTCATGAAAATTATCACAAAAACCATTGAGAACTTTGAAGAGTCTGCCATTTTACTCCACTTGCAAGCTAGCCTGCCACTGTTTCATGGATGCTGATAGATGATACTAGACTCCTGGTTCAGAGACAAAGGCAGCATTCCTTTCAGCAACAGCAGTAACTAGACTATCCGCATCACAGAAGAAAACATTATCTATCTCTATCTTCCAAGGCTGGTCACTTTACAAATCTCCTTGAAAAGATGGTTCAAACCCAGAGGCAATTAGTACTTTGCCCAAAAGAGGTATGGAAATGTGAAAAAAAATCGCTGAGAACAATTTCCTCACAAAAGGTATGAAACGATTAATGCTAGCAAACTATTTATGTGGAACAAAACGTCCAGAGAAGAAACAGTTACTTAAACTTATGTCTGTGTCTCAGTAATAGGTCCATTTTAAAATACTATTTTCTGAAAACTATCCGGGATTCTCAAAGACTGAATTGTCATTTGGAAGTGTAAATTTCCTCCAATTGCTCAAGAACTTGCTTGGCCTCAAAACTGGCAAATTTTGCTAAAGAAGATCATTAAAATTGTCAGAGACAGCTCTGAGATGTTGTGACAACAACTCAAACCTCGGAATTTAAGTTGCACAGTATTTTTTAGTGAAAGTTTAGACTTTCCTTGTGTTCTTGAAGAAGAAAGTAGCTTATACATTGCATCTTCCCTTCTGTCTTAAAAAGTGGAATCTTCCAAGTTATGGGGTCAATAGCTACTATTTAAATAGTACCAAAATACCAATACACTTCCTTCCTTACCTGAGCTACTTCTGTATTGTTATGTCCTTTCTTTGAGTTAAAGCATTGAAGATACCTGCTAAAGTATGAATCATATTATTTGGAGAAAATATCAATACTACCCACAACCATGAACTCAGTCATATCAACATGATCAGATCGGCAAGAAGACAGGGCAAAAAGTCATTCAGGTCACACTGGGAAGGGGATTAGGAAAGGACCATCCAGAAGGGACACTGTCTGCAGGTGCCATGTGTAAACACCTGAGGGAGTCAGAACATAGGAAGAAGGGATGTTTAAAAGGATTAAACAGAGAATAAAACCCCAGCTGAACACGGGGTGAAACTAAGACAGAGATTATTGACATCCTTTTCTGATGAAGGCCTTACATAGAAGGGGGAAAATAACAAATGATATTGAGTACTGAGTCACTATTCTAAGGCCTCTACATTTGTTATTTTACCTAATTCACAATAAGCGGCTGAAGAAAAGCAATATTATTAACCCAGTTTTACAGGTAAAGCCAATATCTGGAGAGACTTAAATGAGTTACTGAGATCACTCAAGTGACCACTGGCCAAACCAGGATTCTAACCCAACCAGTCTCATTCCCGAGCCCAACCTCTGAGTAGCTAGGTAATATGCTAATAAAATCAATAGTCCTTGGCAGGGTTTTAGCAATGTCTCAAAATGGAAAAAGAGGCCAAGATATTTACAAAGTTTAGGGCTGGGCTATAGGGTTTTAGGTTTTTTCTTTTTGTTGTTTTGTTTTTAATTTTTTTATTGTTATGTTAGTCACCATACAGTACATCATTAGTTTTTGATGTAATGTTCCGTGATTCATTGTTTTCATATAACACCCAGTTCTCCATGCAACACGTGCCCTCCTTAATACCCATCACTGGCCTAGCCCATCCCCCCACCCCGAAACCTTCAGTTTGTTTTCCAGAGTCCAGGGTCTCTCGTGGTTCATTCCCCCTTCTGTTTACCCCCCGTTCATTCTTCCCTTGCTTCTCCTAGAGATCTCCCTGCTGTTCCTTATGCTCCATAAATGAGTGAAACCATATAACTGTCTTTCTCTGCCTGACTTATTTCACTCAGCATAATCTCCTCCAGTCCAGTCCGTGTTGCTGCAAATGTTGGGCAGCAACATGGACGGGTTTTAGCTTTTCTTACAAGGTGAGCCACTGACTGGAACCGGGCAGTTTCCAGCATCAGAGTTTTCCACAGTAAGCAGGAATCTTGGAAGTATGTTGATAAGCAAGCTGTTCGTCTAGATACATACACTATTTTTGTGGGACCATCAGTTTATCTTTCAAGATGCAGTATTTCCTGAAGCAGGAAACCTGGTTATCTTTGCTAATTTTCTGTACTCCTTAATATAAGAGAAGGGAGTGGGTTATCTTCTAGTAACGTTTAACACAGAGTCAGTAATAGCTGTGGTCTCCCTTCTCATTATGTGTATCTAAAATAAAACAGGCTTGAAGGAAGGGATCAAGAGGAGTTTCCATGAAACCTCAGGATAAGTGCCTTTTTGTTTGAAGAATTAAAATTCCCAAAAAGCACAACCGTTTACGCAAACCTAAGCTTCTTAAAACCACAGAACACCTTCTTGCATGGTTGCTAATACAAATCGCACAGCACACTTTCGCTGGGTTGCTAACAACAATGCCTCTGCTGCTGGGGATTCTGCTTTGATGCATGTGATTAGCATCCAGCAAGGAGTTTGCTTTAAGCTGCTGTGAATACAAAAACAAAACAAAAACAAAAACAAAGGGATCCTGTGGTCTCTGTGCAAACTAATACAAACTAATGTGAACTGTCATTTGAAGCAAACCTTGCCTTGATTTTCTGTTCTTACTTCTGAGTACGTGATCTGGAAAATTTAACTTCTCCAGACTCCTGTTTGCTCATTGGTAAGATGAGGATAACAGCGTGATGTCACCTACCTTACTGGGCTGCAGTGAGAACAAACAAGATAATACATATATAACTTCCCTTTGCTCATAGTAGAAACCCAAATAATGTGAAGTATATCGAGTAACAGTATTGAGATTAGTGCTCATTATTGTTCACTTATTATCATTATTAATTTGAGACTGACAAAGAGGAAACAAAGAAGCCCACATGGTAAAACAGTTACATGTAAGAACCTGGTGCTATTCTCACAATCAAATTAACCGTAATGCACATTCCTTGTTCTGACAGGTGTCACACTCCTCAACCCATAATTTGAAACTGTTCATGCAACGCTGAAATAATATTGTATACTTTGGGGTCTTTGCATCTATACAGCTATATGCAATATATATCGACTTTAAAATTTACATTAAAATAAAATTCAGTAAGCTGATAATTTTTAAAAGACTTGCTAGAATCCAATTATTCCTTCTGCATCCAAGATATTAAACTCATTATTATAAGCCTTGATCCATTTGTAATACTATCAGTGAAGTTCAAAACTCTTTCCTGCAGCAAAATTCTTTCTGATGAGAAGCTGAAGCTGACTGAAGTTAATGGGAGTTGGGTATGAGTGAATGATGTCAGTCTTTGGTCTCAGATAAGATTCCTTCCATTTTCTCTTCATCCAAGGAAGCTTCTTACTTGCTTTCATCTGAAGGCAGAGTGCGGAATACTGATGAGACAAGGCTCCACCTAACCTCAGTGATTAATGTGTGGACAACTCACTTGGATTTTAAACACAGAGTTTGCATTTCCTTGGGGTCAGTTAATCTGTCAAAACCAATAACAATTTTCTTTCTACGGACAGAACAAGTCAGGTCCTAAACCATGTGCCCTACTGTGATGTGACTTGTGTATTTTTAGTACTAATTCAACTCCTTTCTATGAAGAATGTGTTTTGAAGTTGTTGACAAAGAGAAAAAGGACAGAACTGAATATCATTGGAGAAGTACAAGAAACAACAAAAAAACAGAGTTAGTACCACATCCTGAGAGGTGAATTCCAGCTGGCTTTGTCTTATATTTTAGTTTCCTTCAGTATATACAGAAAGACATTGATATAGACTCTTGCCAATATTATGGATTTTTTTCTTTCCGCTTAATAGAAATTTTCCAGAAAACCCATATTTTTTACAGAGAAATACAGTTGTAGTGCTCTGAATAAGACTTTGTTGTTAAAAACAACCAAATGACAGGGACGCCTGCATGGCTCAGCTGGTTAAGCATCTGCCTTCGGCTCAAGTCCTGATCCCAGGGTTCTGGGATCAAGTCCTGCATAGGGTTCCTTGCTCAGTGGAGAATCTGCATCTCCCTCTGCCAGCTGCTTGCACTACCTGTGCACACATGCTCTCTCTCTCTCTCTGTCTCTCTGACAAATAAATAAATTAAATATTTTTTTAAAGATTTTTTATTTATTTATTTGACAGAGATAGAGACAGCCAGCGAGAGAGGGAACACAAGCAGGGGGAGTGGGAGAGGAAGAAGCAGGCTCATAGCAGAGGAGCCCGATGTGGGGCTCGATCCCATAATGCCGGGATCATGCCCTGAGCCAAAGGCAGACGCTTAACCGCTGTGCCACCCAGGTGCCCCTAAATTAAATATTTTTTAAAAAGTAAGTGGCAGAAACTCAGAAAAGTTAAATTGCATTTGTTTCCTGCAAGTAGGGTGAACAGGTGTATCTATGTTTGGGAGATGGGTGGGGAATGAGCAGAGAGAGAATATATGTAGAAATACACACACCTCAAAAGCAGGATTGTTCCTTCCCTCCTTCTCTTGTCCCCTGGGTCCCTGAAGTAATGCAGAACCCTACTGAGTACCCACACACATACCCTCGAGAAGATGGAAGAAGATAGCTTCTAGCCATGACCCATTACGCTACCAATGTGCTCTATCACCAGACTATGAGTTTCTCAACCCAGGACTTTCCTTTATATCAAGTAGCATATTGTTGAATCATGAAGTTTTTTTGTTTTGCTTTGTTTTTAATTCACAACTAACAAGGAATATTCCCTCTCCTCACCCTGGGGTGAAACAAAAATCAGATATAGCTTTATAAATGAAGAAGGCCCATCACTACAAAAGTTGTTTCTTCCATAGACTTGACAACTAAAATGGACCATGTCTACCCTGGACTTGCAGGCATAGATTAGTGATTCTCAGCAGGTAGTTCCCGGACCAATAGTTGCAGTGTCACCTGGAGACTTGTTAGAAATGGAAATTCTCACCCAAGACCTCTAGATCAGAAACTACACGGGTAGGCTCGGCAAGCTATGTTGCAATAAGCCTTCCAGGGGAATCTGATGCATGCTATTGTTGAGAACCCTTGCCTCACAACGGCTCTGACAATCAAAACAGAGGAGATGTTTTGGGGAAGGAAGATGAACATGCATGTTAGGACAGTCTGGTACAAGCACCAGAAACCCAACTCAGAAAAACAAGAACCAAAGGGGTACACTGACTAATGAAACTGGAACATCTAAAACTTGGTTAAATTGCTGGACAACACTAAGGACCCCATTTCCTTCTATTTCTTCTCTGTGCTCCTCACCTTCCTCTTCTTTACCTTGACATAATCAGAACAATAACCTATGCTCAAGAAATGCAGATAAATGTGCAGAGTGAGAATAGAGGGGAAAAATAATGTTAGTTGCTGTCTCTAGCTACTGGGACTCTGGATGCTTTTCAGTTCCCTCTGTTTATAATTCAAATTTATCTGCAAGAACTGGTATCACATTTATACTTACTAAAACTAGGGAAAGAAGGCAGTTAGGAAAGAAGGGACACAGGAAGAAAAAAGAAGAAGAGGAAAAGGAGCAAAGACTGAAAGATAGAAAAAAGAAAAAGAGAAGGAGGGAGGGAATGAAGAAAAAGGATGAAAAAAATCCTTCTTTTAAATTTTCTTATGGATTTCTCAGTAATGCAAGCACATTTCCCTTGGCCTTCACTTAGTCCTGTAGAAACCTGTTGTCATGGTGGATATGAGACAGCATCTGGGTTAAAACAGAACGGCCATATCAGCATGTGAAATGTGTGTGGGCTCTCTTGCCTTTCACTTAAGGCACTTTTTATTTGAATACCAGGGAGGCAAATAGAATTTTCAAGCATGGAAAACTGTCTGCAAAAATTTTACATTTAATAAACAATGATTGTTTCCTATTCATAGCAATATTATTTTCACAGTTTTCTTTCTTCTTTTTGAGATAATAACAAGATTAGCTTCCAGGTAGCTTTCATGTACACTTCCAATAACTCAATATTTATGTTTTTATAATGTGTCAATTATCCAGCAGTATCCTCTATAAATAATAGAAAAAAATGCAGAGAGAAAATATGTTATTCTGTCTTTCGTATGAAAAAAAGTATGTCCCTTGCATTAAATTGTGAGTTCATTCTTTTCCAAAAAAAAAAAAAATCACTACAATATATTTTTCATAACAGAGGCAGATCCTGGTGACACTCCATTATTAAAGTACAATTATGGGGGCGCCTGGGTGGCACAGCAGTTAAGCGTCTGCCTTCGGCTCAGGGCGTGATCCCGGCGTTATGGGATCGAGCCCCACATCAGGCTCCTCCACTATGAGCCTGCTTCTTCCTCTACCACTCCTCCTGCTTGTGTTCCCTCTCTCACTGGCTGTCTCTATCTCTGTCAAATAAATAAATAAAATCTTTTAAAAAAAATAAAGTACAATTATGTGAGTTCATATTTCATGGCACATTCTAGAAACACACTTTTTTTAAGGAGCCAACAGTCCCATTTATACTAGATTACAAACTTTTCTGATTAAATGTATACTTGATTCACAAATCAGTTCCCATTCAATGGCCAGATTTAAATCTTTCTGTAACTTTTTATTTTTACTAAATACTCAAAAAATTGTTGGTCTTATGGGGAACCTGGGTGGCTCAGGTGGATTAAGCATCTGCCTTCCACTCAGATCATCTTCTCAGCGGGGAGCCTGCTTCTTCCTCTCCCTCTGCTTGCTGCTCCCCCTGTTTGTGCTTTCTCTTTCTCCCTTTCTCTCTCTGTCTCTGTCAAATAAATACATAAAATCTTTAAAAAATATATTGGTCTTAAAAAACAAACAAACAAACAAAACCCACTTTGCTCTGAAGTTAAAAATGAAATTCATATCCCTAAGTTTTTCCAGTGTTCACCCTGGCACCGTGGCTTCTCATTGTGCTGCACTGTGACGTTCTGTACAAAAGGCCAGCATTCCCAAAGGTGTTAGAGGTGCACTGTTCAAGTAGGATAACACTTAGAGAACACTCCAAACTATTCCCTACCTTGGGGATCCTCTGGACAAGCTCTACAGTAAACACTTTGTTTAAATAAGGGGTTTACAAACCTGATTGACCATGGAAACTTTCACATACATAACAACTATCCATATCCCGAATAACTAACCATTCTATGGATCACATTTATAGAATTATGCTTTCAACTTTACCTTATCTTCACTCTATAAAAAACTGCCTGCCTCATGCTAACATGTGAAGCTTCTAGTGACTTAATACTACAATTTTTCCAAAGGGATTTGCAATAGATCAAAGCCTTCTAAAATGACATTGTCAGAACAGAAAGAATGGACACTTTAATGGTTGAATTTCTGACCCTGGGACAGGACCATATAGGAGATGACTGTGTAAGCCGTGTTTCAGTGGCACACCTCAGTCTAACCCACCAAATCTCACATACACACACACACACACACACACAAATGATGAAATAATAATACTTTGGGTAAACAATCACTACAAAAGGTGCTGAATAAACATAAGATGTGAAAATATATATTTTTAGAATGAAGTAAATTCAAAGCCAAACAAGACCATACATCATTCATGAGTAGGGACGGATATAGTGCAACATCATTGTGCTAACTTGACACACTCAACAAATCTGTATCTCTGACCGTCCTTCCTTCCCTTCTCCCTCTTTCTCTCCCTGCCTTTTTTTCTTTTCTCTTTCCTGTTTTCTTTTTTCCCTTCTGTGCCCACAGCGAAACACACCCCATCTCCTATCAGATCAAGAGAGTGGAAACTAAGTCAGCATGTTTTGTGGTCAGGCTATCTGCAGACTTTGCTGCAGCTCTAGTCAATGCTGACCGCCCGTTTGAGGTTGGGATCCTGACTTTCCTTTCACAGGGTCTGGGATCTGAGCACTGGGGAGGTGCTACAATGTGCACAGGTTTCACAGGTGTGTCCCAGCTTTATGAATCATGCACCATCAGCCTTTGCTTTAGATTCTGATTGACAGCTGTTACAGGTCACTGGGAATTTGTCGAGAACCTGCACCCTGCTGCCCACGGTGTGCTATGCGATCTCTGTCGGCCCTGCTGCCCCACACTTGGCCTTGAAAAGGCTGCGGGACCATATGGCAGACCCCACGTTATGAAGGTATGTATTTCCTCTGAGAGGCTCCTCTGATAGTTTTTCCTTTTGTCTTCATGGATAGAAAGCCCAAAGTATCTTGGGGGGATTCTCTGGGATCTCATACCCCGCCCCATTTTGGAGAGAGTACCCTCAGCCCTCACTGGAGTGGAAAGTGTTGGGGGTAGTGGAGAGCTGCTGTACGCCTGGCCCTCCTCAAGAGGGCATCCTGTCCCACCCATCCATATGCTGGTTTCTCCTGGGCCTGGACTATTGAGGATGTTTGTCTCCCTTTGTTTCAACAGGGGTTGAGCACACCAGTGGGTGTCCTCTCTTCTGAAGGTCCTGTCACTTATACTTAGTTATATAAAGTTAATTTTGTCCTCAGATCTCTGTTGCTTTAAAAATAAACTAAGGTTATGTCACTTGTTTGGGTTATTAGTGTGAGAATCATGGTCTCTTATGACTTTCTACATCCAAAATGGAAGTGAGTCTTCACAGGGCACTTTTTATTCAGAAAAGTTCTATTTTTAGGACTCAAAATGGGTCACAAATCAGACTATTCCTTATATACCCTCCAAAACTGAAAAAAATGAAAGATTCAGAAAATCTACAAAATAAATGTTCATCGCTTATGACAGATTCCCTCAAATTGTGAATTTTGTGCTTACACTCAGTTGAGCTAGGTATGAATTTACTGAAGTAGAATAAAAAGGGGAGAAAGCAGATGAAGAGAAGAATAAAGAAAAAGAAGACAGGAGGAAAAGGTTATAGTTTAGCCAACCATACATTTAGCAAAGTCTTTTTCTTTTGTATTTGCCTCTGGGATTGGGATAAAGGTCACATGCTCCTATGCACACGGCTATTTCGCTGTGTCCGTAAATGATAGGAAGTAGGTTGGCAAGCACTATCATCAATTCATACAATTAAAATGTTTGACTCTAAGCTTTTTAAAATGCAAATATGAATTCTTGATAGTCTGACTCTCTGATCTTTAACAGACTTTCCTATAGTCACAGGATCTCAGTGAGTAGGAAGCAAAACCCTTACACTTCATCATTAGATCAACTGAAAAACATACAGGAGACAGTAATTTATTGTGATAACTGACTGAGCCAGAAATGCACCAGTGTGACACTCAATGAAGTAAATGTTATCTACAAATACAAATCACAGGTTAAAATCACTTATATATAAAATGGCAAGGATTTTTTTTTAAAGATTTATTTATTTGAGAGCAAGGGAGAAAGAGAGAGAGAGTGAGCAAGGGGAGGAGCAAAGGGAGAGGGAGAGAAATCGTCAAGCAAACTCCCCACTGAGCATGGAGCCCAATGCGGGGGCTCGATCTCACGACCCTGAGATCATGACCTGAGCCCAAACCAAGAGTGGGACGCTCAACCAACTGAACCACCCAGGCATCCCTAAAATGGCAAAGATTAGCTCAGAAATGCAAAAGTAAAAATAATAACACATCAACACAGGCAGGTCCCTTTTCTGGTGCTTCCAGTCAAAGGTCAGAGGATGTCATAAAGTTTAGTAAGCATTAAGTTTTGCTTCATATCTTTTCATGGCTTGAATACTCACTGATTTTTATCATTGAATAATATTTCATTGTCTGGATGAAACATAGTTTATTTACCCATTCACCTACTGAAAGACAATCTTCGCTGCTACTTAGTTTGGGTAATTATGAAGAAAGCTGCTGCTATACCCATCGGTATGCAGGTTTTATTGTGGACATACGTTTTTCAATTCATATGGGTAAATAGCATGGAGAGGGACTGCTGGATCATATGGTAAAAGTATGCTTAGCTTGGATTAAAAAAAAAAAAACTGCCAAATTATCTTCCGAAGTGGCTGTGTCGNATAACACATCAACACAGGCAGGTCCCTTTTCTGGTGCTTCCAGTCAAAGGTCAGAGGATGTCATAAAGTTTAGTAAGCATTAAGTTTTGCTTCATATCTTTTCATGGCTTGAATACTCACTGATTTTTATCATTGAATAATATTTCATTGTCTGGATGAAACATAGTTTATTTACCCATTCACCTACTGAAAGACAATCTTCGCTGCTACTTAGTTTGGGTAATTATGAAGAAAGCTGCTGCTATACCCATCGGTATGCAGGTTTTATTGTGGACATACGTTTTTCAATTCATATGGGTAAATAGCATGGAGAGGGACTGCTGGATCATATGGTAAAAGTATGCTTAGCTTGGATTAAAAAAAAAAAACTGCCAAATTATCTTCCAAAGTGGCTGTGTCACTATGTATTCCACCAGCAATGAAGGAGAGTTCCTGTGGCTCCACATCCTTGCCAACATTTGGCGTGGTTAATATTTAGATTTTGACCATTCTTAGGTATGTAGTGGTATCTCATTTTAATTAGCATTTCCCTAACAACATTTTGAACATCTCTTCATATACTTATGTATCATATTCTCTGCGGAGATGTCAATCATATTTTTTGCCCATTTTTAATTGGACTGTTGGTTTTCTTATTGTTGAATTTCAAGAGTTCTTTGTATATTTTAGATAACAGTACTTTATCATATATTATCTATTGCAAATATTTCCTCACATTCTGTGGCTTGTCTTCTATTCTCTTGACCATGTCTGTTTCAGAGCAGTGGTTAATTTGTATTGTTTTAAGCTATTAAGTCTGTGGTTGTTTGTTACAAGAGTGACAGAAATCAAATATTGCAGATGATTATAAATGATTCAGTTAAAACTCATCTTTGAGAGTTCTGAAACACAGTTATCACATGAGCTCTTAGCTCATCCAGGTAAGAATTTCTCTATTTCTCTATGGCCATTTCTCAGACAATATCAATATTTTTTTTACATTTTTATATAAATTCCAGTTAGTTAACATACAATTGTAATATTAGTTTCAGGTATATAATATAGTGATTCAACACGTCATACGGCACTCAGTGCTCATCACAAGTGCACTACTTAATCTCCATTTATACTGAGATGTTATTTGAAAAAGTGAATGCTTGAGCTTTTTTCATTTATTTATGTCTTCTGTTTTGCTTATCTGAGCCATATTCATAAATCACTGATCATTTGCCATCTAAATTTTGTTTCCTGTAGTCTTTGGGTATTTTCACTAATGTACTAGTCAATTTTCATTCTGAACAAACACAAAATGAGAGATATGTATCGGGACTTTATATAAAAATTACACTTTGAAATAGTATGGCCTCCATTACTGACCTTCTGTTTTCACCTCAATATTGTTTGTTTTACTTTGTAAATAGGGTATTGTACTTCAGGACCAGGATATGCCAGAAATTCAAGTCTCTAGTGAAAGAGGCTCTTTGTGTTGCTTTCGTAAGTTCAATTACAAAAAAATATAATTAGATATAATTTTTAGTATATGAAAATGAAGGTCCACCTTTAGTTTGAACTTTTAATATTGTTAATATTTTTAATGTTTAATAGAGAATTTTAAAAAGCAATTAGAAGTAACTACAATTTAAATACATTTTATCAGCTAAAACATATGAGGACGCAAACTGGTATAAAATTAGACATGGCATATTTAACTATTGCCTTTTTATATACTATACCAATAAGAAATTATGATTTCAGGAATAAATAGTTAAGACCTGAAACAAAGAGTAACTGTACTAAAATTCACTTAAGGATACATTCAAAGGCAGATGTGGGCAATTTTGTGAATTGGGAGTTTGGTTGTCTTGTTTGTATTTCCTCTTTCTTTCTCATCCGTTTAAAGGCATTTCTGCATTTCCTTAACATGTTTTTCTGCAGGAAAAATTCTGACCCTGTCACTTCTCTACTTGAAAAATGATTTATCCGAAACCCTGTGAGGAACATTGGACTCTAAATAAACTGGTTCCAATCTACCCAACCAGCATCAATCTTTACCACCGTTCCTGTCCATAAACCCTGCTGTCCATCAGATGGAGTGACTCACCCCTCCCAGAACACATGCTGCTTTTGCATTCTCCCCTCCCCCCGGTCATGCTTTCTCCTGAATACACTTCTTCCCTTCTCTGGTACATTACTGTTGAATCCAATACCATTCACCTGAAATCTTACTCTCTCTCTAAAGATTTTCTGGTCTTTCCAGACATAATGAAAAACCATTTCCCACAACTTCCATAACACTGCAGTCTGAATTGATTATTGTACCTTCGCATGGTGTTCTTTATTATTTTGTAAAATGTGCTATGACTCCACAAGATTGGGACCTCCTTGATCAAAAAGTATATATTGTTCATATTTGACTTTGTAATACACAGTGGGTATGTTACCTAGTAATCTCTCATGAAATACTTTTAAAACTACTTATATCTACAGCCCTTCCTCCAGCAATCCCATGTTTGAGGAACAGTGTCAACAACATGTAATGAGAGATGTGAACCCAGTACTTCAACAACCTCACACCAAAAAATCTCTTCAGAGATTCTTCCCAGGACTCATTCTATTCAATCCACTTCATATTTTCCTCTATTCTCATCACATCCAATAAGACTTGTATCTACTAAACTCCCAGCTTTTTTGAGTAAAACTTTCCCATTTTCTTAGATTTAGCTTTCCTACTGCCTTTCAAGATGACAATTAGTTCTCTGATTTCAAATTATACTACAAAGCTATAGTAATCAAACCAGTATGGTATTGACATAAAAATAGTCATGTAAATCAAGGGAGCAGAATAGAGAGCCCAGAAATGAACCTACACATATATGGTCAATTGATTTATGACAAACGATTGAAGAATATACAGAAAGAACAGTCTCTTCAACAAATGGTATTGGGAAAACTGGACCACCATGTGCAAAAAAATGAAACCAGACCCCTATATTACACCATACACAAACATTAACTCAAAATGGATTAAAGACTTGAATGTAAGACCAGAAACCATAAAACTCCTAGAAGAAAACACAGGTGGTAAGCTCTTTGACATCAGTCTTAGCATTGAATTTTTGGATCAGATTCCAAAAGCAAAGGCAACAGAAGCAAAAATAAACAAGTGGAACTATATCAAACCAAAAAACTTCTGCACAGCAATGGAAATCACCAATTAAATGAAAAGGCAACCTACTGAATGGGAGAAGATATTTGTAAATAATATATCCAGTAAGGGATTAATATCCAAAATATACATATAAAAAACACAAACAACTAAATAGCAAAAACCAACCAACCAACCAATAAGAACAGTCTAATTAAAAACTGGCACAGAATCTAAATGGACATTTTTCCAAAGAAGACATACAGACGGCAGACAAGCACGTGAGATGTTCAGTATCACTCATCACCAGGGAAATGCCAATCAAAACCACAACGAGATATCACCTTGCACCTGTTCAAATGGCTATTACCAAAAAGACAAGAGATAGTGTCAGAGGATGTGAAGAAAAAAGAACCCCTGTACCTTGTTGGTGGGAACATGAAGTGGTTGCACCTACCATGAAAAATAGTACAGATGTTCCTCAAAAAATTCAAAATGATTCAGCTATTCCACTTCTGAGTGTCTATCCAAAAATGTTAATTTGAAAAGATATATGCACCCCTATGTCCACTGCAGCATAATTTATAATAGACAAGATATAGAAACAACCTAAGTATGCACGATAGATGAATGGATAAAGAAGATGTGATACATGCACATAAGAATGCTTCTCAGCCATAAAAAAGAATAGACTCTTATCATGTGTGACAACATGGATGGACATTAATTGTATAATGTTGAGTGAAATAAGCCAAAGACAAATACCATATGATTTCATTTATATGTGGAATCAAAAGCAAAACAAACATTAAAAACTCACAGATAGAGGGGCACCTGGGTGGCTTAGTCAGTTAAGTGTCTGACTCTTGATTTTGGCTCAGGTCATGACCTCAGGGTCATGAGGTCAAGCCCCACCCTGGGCTCCGTCCTCAGCATGGAGTCTGCTGGGATTCTCTCTCTCCCTCTCCCCACTGCTCTCTCTCTAATAATTAATAAATCTTAAAAAAAAAAACTCATAGATAGGGAAAATGGATTGTGGTTATCAGAGTGGATGGGGATTGGGGAGTGGGAAAAATGCATGAATGGGTCCACTGTATGGCGACAGACAGTAACTAGACTTATTGCAGTCTATTAAAAAATTTAATTATGTTGTACATCTAAAACTAATATAATGTTATATACCAATTTAATTCAATGAAAAACGGGCGACAATTAACTCCATATAAAAACAGTGCTTATTTCAGAGAAGAAATCTAATGGAAGTTTTTTTCTTCTCCACCGAATCGTTCATATTTCTTTTTTTTTTTTAAATAGGATCACTGATCTTTATTTGTCTTTTTTTGTAAGATTTTCTTTATTCATTTGAGAAAGAGAGAGAGAACAGGAGCACAAGCATGGGGGAGGAGCAGAGGGAGAGGGAGAAGCAGGCTCCCCGCTGAGGGTGGAGCCTGAGGTGGGGCTGGATCCCAGGACCCCAGGGTCACGACCTGAGCCAAAGGCAGATGCTCAACCAACTGAGCCACTAAGGCACCCTTGTATTGTTCATGTTATCTTAAGAGTCGCATTTTTCAGGTGATGTCATTGTTGGTATAGTCGAACTCATTATCTACTCTATCTCTTAGAATTTTTACCTGAACAGGAGAGGCTCAAAGTGACATTTAAAGGTGTGTAGATAAACCATTTGGATTGAGTACGGTCTGGGCCCCCTTTAGAGGGCAGTGAGTAGAAGCTGCCTACTCTGCTGCACACGTGGAAGCTTGGAGAAAGAAACTCAGTGTTTGAAAGAAATCTGGTCAAGCTGACAAAAGAGGCCAATTTGGCATTAGGAGACAAAGGATTGTGTTGTCTTGAGCAAAAGGTTAACAGCAAAAAGAAAAAAAAAAGGCATAATTACCATTCTTTTACAAAACAAACAGTTCACTGATTTCCAATAAAATTAAGACAGAGTTCAAATTCATAAATTTGTGAGGGATCACTTAATTAGTTTCGTTCCAATCATTAAAATTTCCACCCAGTTGAGAAGAAGATGAGCCCAAGGGAGACAGCAGGAGCTAGCCATCAAATACATCAGAGGAAACAGATCTGCAGCACTGTAAGGCTCAGCAGTTCCAGAAGAACCGGGTCATCCTGACAGCACCCCTCGCTCTAACTCCAGCGTTGCTGCTCCGCTGGGGTGCTGCTGCCCTGCCTCCCACCCGCCACCCCAGCCTGCTGCTCTCCTTCCTGTGGGAAGAGTTACAACTTCATGCGTCCTGCCTCCAGGATCCTGTTCAAGCTGAGGTCAGATCTCACATGAAGCTGTTCACTTAACCTTTTCTCTCTACAGTTTTACGGAAACAGTAAAGGTCACCGCACTGGTTTAGTTGATGAGTTTTAATTTTATCTTAATTACCTTCAGGGCCTTTTATTCAGGTCAAAACTTCATTGGTTTACACAAAATTCTTTCCATTGTTGCTTTAATGGATATATTCAGGATTCATTGTACCCAGTGGCTGTTAATTTTGGCAGTTGTTTTCTCTTCTACTATCCTAGATTCTCTCGAAACCAGGACCCTAGGGGGTTGAGGACGCTGGTTCCATCACATCACGTCCACCACTCCTTCAAAGTCAACTTCCTTCACTTTCCTTCCTCCAAAGCCGCATCTTGTTGCCAACAATCTGTTCCTTGTGTCTTTAATGAAGGAAGAGACGATTGTGCTTTTGAGTGATTTTTAGAGAAAACCTAAAAAATAATCTTTTTTGGGGGAAGCCTTCCTTTTTTAACACCGTATTAGTAGTGAATAGTGAAAACAAAATAATAAAATGGAAACACCTTGATTCAAAAGTCAGACATTTTGTCAAATTAAGAGAATAAACCTTCAACTGAGGCAGGGGGGAAGGGTGGCTTGGGAGACATGTTGACCGAAGTAAAGCCATTTTGGTCTTAGACTGACATTTAACCTAAAAGTCAGGTCATAAAAGAGTCACAAGACCCAACTCAAGGAAAACCGCAAGACCCCACTCCCTCTGGCAGTAAAAGCCACAAAGGCTGGACATTCTTAAAATTTTTCCCTGCGGATAATTCCATAACTCTAAGAAAATGGAAAAATGAACTGCCCAATGTAAGTAACAAATCCAAAGTGCTTCCCCCATATGGTTAGCTAATTTTTTAAAATTTACAAAACCCTCATTAGAATACCATTTACCAAAATAAACTCAAATGGATTAAAGACCCAAACGACAGACTCGAAACCATAAAAATCCTTAAAGAGGGAACAGGCAGTAATTTCCCTAATGTTGGCTGTAGCAACATTTTTTTTTTTTAAGATTATGTCTCCTGAGGCAAGGGAAACAGAAGCAAAAATAAACTACTGGGACTCCGTCAAAATAAAAGGCTTCTGCACAGTGAAGGAAACAACAAAACAAAAAGACAGATCAGAGAATGGAAGAAGATATTTGCAAACAACATATCCAATAAAGGATTAGTATACAAAATCTATATAGAACTGATACAAATCAACACGGAAAAAACAAATAATGGGCAGAAGACATGAATAGACATTTTCTGAAAGAAGACATCTAGATGGCCAGCAGACACATGAAAAGTGCTCAACATCACTCATCATCAGGGAAATGCAAATCAAAACCATGATGAGATTATCACCTCACCTGTCAGAATGGCTAAAATAAAAAATGTAAGAAACAACTGGTGTTGGCAAGGATGTGGAGAAAGGGGGACCCTTGTTCACTGTTGGTGGGAATGCAAACTGGTACAACCACTCAGAAGTTGCCTTGAAAAATTAAAAATAGAACTACCCTACGATCCAGTAATCACACTACTGAGCATTTACCCCAAAAAATATAAAAACACTACTTCAAAGGGCTACATGCACTCCTCTGTTTATTGTAGCATTGTTTATAATAGCCAAGATATGGAAGCAGCCCAAGTGCCCATCAATAAATGAATGGATAAAGAAGAAGTGGTATATGTATATGCAACGGAATATTACTCAGCCATAGAAAGAATGAAATCTTATCATGTGCAGCAACATGGATGGAACTGGGGGTATTATGCTAAGTGAAATATGTCAGAGAAAGACAAATACCATATGATCTCACTCATATGTGGAATTTAAGAAACAAAACAAATGAACAAAGAGGGGCGCCTGGGTGGCACAGCGGTTAAGCGTCTGCCTTCGGCTCAGGGTGTGATCCCGGAGTTATGGATCGAGCCCCACATCAGGCTCTTCAGCTATGAGCTTGCTTCTTCCTCTCCCACTCCCCCTGCTTGTGTTCCCTCTCCCTGGCTGTCTCTATCTCTGTCGAATAAATAAATAAAATCTTTTAAAAAATTTAAAAAAATGAACAGAGAGAGAGAGACACATACACAAAGAGAAACCAAGAAACAGGCTCATAACTACAGAGAACACACCAGAAGGAAGGTGGGTAGGGGATGGGGGCAATCAGTGATGGGGATGAAGGAGGGCACTTGTGATGAGCTCGATGTGATGGATGGAAGTGTTGAATCACGATATTGTACACCTGAAAGTAATATTACAGTGTATGTTAACTAAGTGGAATTTAAATAAAAAACTTAAAAAAAAAACCTTCGTTAGAGGCAAAGGGGGGTCCTCTTCCCCATCTGGGAGGAGAGACCACTACTCTGTGAAGTAGCTCCTTCTTTATTTCTATACTTAATGAATCTTTGTCCCTTTCTGTAAATGGCTTGCTCTTGAATTCTTTTCATGCAAAGCCAGGAAGCCTCTTAGCAAGGGGCCTGAGATGCTCTCTCAGGGCCTCAGCCTGTGCGGCGTCACAACCACATTTATTATTTGGGAAAATATATAGTTTTATTGTTTGGTAGAAGCCTTGAGATTAACTTAAAATTGTTGTCCATTTAGGAAAAATAATAAGATCATTTAAAATTATTCTTATTTCCTAATTTTTTATATGTCTGTATTGTTCTCTTAGGATTTATGTGATTTTTACCGTGTATGTGTGTGTGTGTGTGTGTGTGTGTGTGTTAGTGTGACAAATGAGCTGAGTTTAAACTGCCTCCAAGCCCTTATTCTCAATCCTTTGTCTAGCCCCCTCTTGTTCAGTGACCATTCAGTGGGCTTCTACTATAACACCTGCTCTCACATAATAACAATAATAGGAGCAATCATTCACCACACTTATTATGTGCCAAGAATAGACGTGTGCTTTGCACATATTAACACATTTAATCTTCACGACTACTGTAGGTGGTTGGCACTTTTATCATCTTCGCTTTATGGATGAGGAAAGTAAGGTACAGAGATGTTAGGTAATTTCCTTCCTGAAATTAATCTATGTTTTACTTTATTCCCTGTCATAGGCAAGGTCTACTTGTTGTAAATGGGCAAAGGAAGTTTCTTCCAAATGGCACTGTCTTTAGATGCAACTGGGATAATGCTGCAAACATGTCATATTTACCGCGTGTGGCTGCAGCTCTCCTGACATTAGTCTTTATGTTTACATGGATAATCAGAAAGAATTTTTTTAAAAATCTTCAAGTCATATCGTTTTTTAGCCAAAAACTACTTGAGAACTTATTATCAGAAAATATACTGTGTGGTTTTTACCCATCTCAATGATAGAGGGATGCATGGGTGGCTCAGACCATTGAGTGACTCTTGGTTTCAGCTCAGGTCATGATCTCAGGGTCTTGGGATCAAGCCCCACATAGGGCTCCCTGCTCAGTGGGGATTCTACTTGAGATTCTCCCTCTCTCTCTG
Organism: Ailuropoda melanoleuca; assembly: GCF_002007445.2. Taxonomy (NCBI): domain Eukaryota; kingdom Metazoa; phylum Chordata; class Mammalia; order Carnivora; family Ursidae; genus Ailuropoda; species Ailuropoda melanoleuca. The sequence continues at coordinate 49,020,256 of NC_048223.1, forward strand.
CTCCTCCTCCCACTCACACACTCTCTTTCCCTCAAATAAATAAATAAATCTGTAAAAAAAAAAAAGATAGATAACAACTCAGAACTCTTTAAATTCACTTTCAGAATTCTCTTTCTTCAATGCTCAACTAAGATGTGCACTGACTATAGGTCCTTCAGAGGACACTGCTCTGTGCAGTCTGGGCTTCGGGCATGCTACCACCTTAACAAGTGTTAAGGAGCAAAATATAAACTTTGATGCTATTACCAATTGCATTCCTCTTTTCTTAAATACATCATCCTCTCTTAGAGTTCCTGCCATGGCTAACATCAGAGAATTCCTGTACTGTTTTCATATAATACGTGGAAGTTTTTCATCCTGCCTTCTTCGCTGCTCATGCTCTTGACCCACCTCTCTGGGGCATCCAGAAAGCCTCTGATCTGGGTCACCCATCAGGGATCTACAGCGCTCACAGAATCTCATTGCTACTCCAGCGGACAAGAACATGGAGCGAAAAGAGAAGCTTAGCTGAACAAGTTCAATTCTGACCTCTATGTGGCCAGCAAAAGGGCCCCCCACACCAAATACAGTGTCAGCAAGCACCTCACTGCCATTCAAACCAGCAAATATCCACTGACATCTTCCAGGTGTTAAAATATATTAACCTGGGATATCAGAAAAGTAAACATCATAAGGAAACATTGAATTGTGTTCCATCACTCACGAAAAAGGCCCACACCTTTAGAAATCTGACTCATCATGTAATAGTAAATTATATCATAGGGCTGTGAGAATGAAATGAAGTCAAGGAAATTTGAGATTTATTGTCTGGTACATACTAGGAGACCCAAAAATAAGTATATGGGAAATAAATATAAACAAGTTGTAAACTTTCTATCTTCACTCCTCTTCTCCCTCTCTGTCTCTCACTCTAGCTCTCTGTCTCTCTCTTTCCTTCTCCCTCTTCCAGAACTAGTGTTTCTGGTGAGGTAGAAAGAGTAGAACCAGCATTAAGGGCATTCTTTAGGAGGTCTTGAAACATCCCTGTTTCCATATGGTAAAAATGTCTCTAGAAGGCCATTTTCCTAATTTGTAATTATTTAAATACTCTATTTTTTCTCTCTCTTCCTCTACCACTATATTTTGCCTATTATCTCTTTTTCCTCATTAACTGTGAGTGATTTTTGTTTTTTGCACAGGTGATCATAGTATTGAGTGGAAAACATTTTTAAATGTATTTTTTTAGTTTTTATTTTAATTTTTAAATGTATTTTAAGAGCATTAAATCTAAAAAGAACTACTTACACATTTTTTACTGTGCAGATATTTATTTTGTGAAATTCAGATCATATTATACACATAGGGGTATTTGCACTGCCTTTTTCACTTAAAATATATTGTGGAAAAAAAATATAATGTGAAAAATTTTCCCACACTCTCACATGTTTATTTACCCAATTCAATGAGTACACTACGAAGTTACTGGAAGGATTAATTAAGATGTTTAGAAAGCACTAATAATTTATCAAACACTCAATATATATAAGCCATTATTTGTAAAATATTATTTTTCCTTTTTTTCTGTTCATTTTTTTCTTCACTTTGCTTTCTCCCTTTAATATAGAATATGCAAGCCCTGGTGCTAGGCTCTGTCTCACTGTGAGGAGAGGAACAGCCCATCGGGACTCAAGCAGCTCATCATGTAGGCAGGGACATAAGGCTACACAGGGTAGTCTGGCAAAATAAAAAGGACGAGCTTCTATTTAGAAAGCTCCAGATGAGGAACTGTTGCAGACAAAGTAGTCTAGACCCCGCAGGGAAGTGGGGAAAGACTGCTGCTCTGCAGGAGCTCTCTCTGAGCAGCAGTAATGGTAAGGGTTGCTCCCGGTGCTGGACAAACACCAGCCCTCTGCTTCTGCACAAAGGGGTCCTGGCTCATGCCCTAAAGAGCTTTTGTGCCCAGACATCTTCTGCGAAGCTCCACTTCCCCAGGATAAAATGTCTTAGCTACTGGATATTTTCTAGGTATTTGGATTCTGGATAAATGTTGACTGGGACTGGCTGGAATCATCTGCCTGCTAAGCGCTCCCTGTTTCACCATCTCATCCCCGCTCCGCTGTCAGAAACAGCTCACTTTTGCAATACCATTTGGTTCCTAACATTGATGCACCTCTGTCTCTCATTGTTGCTTTGTGTACAAGCTCTTTCTTTTTGACTTTTTTTCTTTTTCCACTCACAACACCCTTGAGTTAATATACACGTCTTTCCTGCCTGGACCCACTATAGCCTGACTCTGGGTAATTGATTAGATTAATAATTTAGATTAATTGGATTATTACTTTAGGTCACTGCCATCTGCTAGGAACTATGGTCAAATGTAGGAAGGAAACAAAATTCGTCAATAGAGCTCCAAGAATCCACAATAGGTAGCTGATATTTAGTTAATCCAGCTCCAGATTACGCACCTAGCCACTGGTGGAGCTAACATTCAACCTGCTTTCAGAGGTCACCATGCTCAACTAGAGAATGCTGACTTTCTGCAAGTAGTGATCATTATGGTCAAGGAGATGAACACTGTTTACTTTTCAGTAGTTTGCATTTATTTAAAAGAAAACTGTAGTTATATCATTTTGTAGGAAATTTCCACAGTCAATATGTCAATCTTTTTTCTTATGGGGCACCCCAATTCCTTCCCTTAGAAGTAATTTACACCACTGTTATTCTTAAGTGTTTCATCACCGCTTCTGATACAATTAACTCCAAAATGAAAATGGGGAATATTTTCTCAACTAAAAAGGGCAGGATCATTGACTGATACAAAGGATAACCCCCGCACCCCCACCTCTAGCCTTAAAGACATTGAAAGCTTGAATAAACAATCATTGATATCGCTCCTTTGCCCAAGAACACTCTCTGGCAAGCATGCCTGAGCTCTCCTTGTAATTGATTTCAAGGGATCAAACACCTCCTGAAAATTAACGTTATTATTAAACCACTTCAGCATTTTTTTTCAATAAGTCGTAATAGTGACTTGTGGGAATGGAAAGAAATTTTTTAAAAAATATCTTCTTAATGAGGTGTGTGGGGTTGGAGGAAAAGATAAAGAAAAAAATCCACAAACACATATATAAAATGAACATATATAACGAATAAACATAATGAATAAATATAAATAACAGATATGCATATACAAAACTGTAATTGACATAGGCTTCTTGAAAATTCATTTCAGGAAGTATTTGCTTTCTGAAAAGCCCATTTACAAAATGCTAATGCTATTAAAGCATTAGCCCAGAGACTCTTTACACAGATAGTATCCTTGTGCATTCAAAATAAAGTTTGACTTCCACCCGACTTTTCAGAGCAAAGGTTTATAATGGAGTATACCTGCAGTTAGCATGGTCACTACCATTTACTTGGAGAAGCATTCCTGTTTTAACATACACTCCAGAAGAGCCCCTCTCCCAGTCAGCAGCGAACAGACCTTGGCTGGGCTATCAGAGTGTCATCAGTGTTCTGCAAAGCTCATGACACGAAACACAAGGGATAATGGTTGGAAGTAAAATATGGCCTAATTCTCAAAGGCTTCAATGAGAGGGGTGGACCCATGGATCAGGACAGGGACACTCCTCTTCCTTTTCAACTGGCTGCATCTGTGCTGGACCTGATACGGAGGCTCCCTGATAGGTCAACTGGAAGCCTTCTGATCTATTCAGAAAAGAACATTTTAAAAAAGAGTCACATCAGCTTAATTCACATGAAAGAGTCAGGTTACAGAGAGAGCAAAATTCACTGATCTCATAAATAGAAACTGATAAATTCAAAAGGGCTTAGTATCCTCAAATTTTAATCTAGGGAGAATAGCTCACTTTAATGCTGGTGATTTTCAAGCTTTTTCTCTGGTAGTTGATGAGATGAGCTTGCTCCAGGATTCTAGATAATCCTGTCCCCTATGATGCCCTTGGAAATGGGTTGACTGCAGAACTGCGTCTGGGATGAAGATGGGGACAGCAAACTTTGCAAATGATTTATCTGCTACTGCTCCCCACAGAGGAACTAGCACAGGCTTTATACCCACAGTGGTGCATGTGGGCTTGAATACAACGCACTTGAATATTATGGCTGAGATGTATGATTTCTTTTTTTTATTTTGAGTATCACTGCAGATATTCAGTTTTCCCTAGAGAGGACCACTAGATTATCATTTAAATTACCCACTGAATCATATGCAAGGAAACAATGGCTAATGCTATTTTTAACCAGTTAGCAGAATTCCTTCCCTCATTTTCAACTCACTTGAATAGGAGAACATTAAGATTATAATGAAAATAGCTTTAGTTGGAAGCAAGTTCTATTAAAAAAATGTATATAGGAAAAACTTCTGACTTTCATCTGCCCTTGACATAGTAGATATTTCCAATAAAAAATACATTTTCTGATTTGCAGAGATCAATCACTGCCTTTAGATAGTAAGCATCATGTCTTCCGTACCCTGAGAGTCACCTGGTAGCGTAAAATGCAAAAGCTTGTAATACAGCTGCTGGGAAAATTCCACAAACACTCAGAGAGGTACACAGTCATCTTGGCCCAAATCTAGGCCACTGATAGTAACGGTGCAAGAAATGGTAATTCTCCATCAGATGGAAGGCAGATCAGCCCTCTCCTTTGACATGAAATGATTAGGCAAGCCTTCTCAGAAAGGCTAAGATTGGATTTGGTCCTTAAAGAAGAGAAACAAGTCTGATAAACATAGATGTGGAGAGACGGTTGTCCCGGGATTGACAGCATCGCTTGATAAGGAATGTTGTCCAGGTCAGAGTAAACAGCGCTGTAACAGAAAAGCTGGAAATTTCAATGGCAGCACACTAAGCGCTATTTGTCACTCACGTCAAAGCCTTTTACAAGTCATACTACCTTCCTTCATACTGAAGCTCCGCTCTTTGGAGCAGACAGCTCTCGGGTCATTGGGCAGAAGCAACCGCATGGCCTGGCCTGGCTGCAGCAGAAGCTGAGCTACAGGAGGGCTGCCCTGGATAGCTCCAGAATAGACAGACTCTCTGTCTCCTTCTCTTCAGAATAGACAGACTCCAGAATAGACAGACTCTCCAGAATAGACAGACTCTCTGAAGAAGCAATAGAAGAAAACTTGCAAAGGGACTAGTGCTGCCAAATTGGAGAGTGCTCTGAAAATTCATGTCATTTCACAGGTTAGGTACTGCAGACACTAGCTTGAGGTATAATCATTCAAAAGGCACCAAAAAGAAGGAAACTGTGCATGGGGAGAAAAGAGTAATATTCCAGCCATTAAAGATGGGAATCAACATGGCGATTTGGAGAACTACTTATTTCTTCTTCTTCAGAACTTAATTCATATGCCTGGTAGAGTCCCTTGTGCCCCAACACTTGGTCGAATTTGACACTGGATACTAATGAACTGAGCGGCAGGTATGTGTGAGGTTGAACCCACTAGTACAGGATGCACGCATTTCTAGGTCCCAGATTCTCAGGATGAGCTACTGAACAAAACAGAAAACGTCTCTGCCCTCACAGAGCTTACATTCAGCCAGGGCGAAATAGTTTGACTTTTGACTTTCCTAAACTCTGAAGGGGCCCAAGAAATCCCGGCCCTTCACGTGAATCACAGCCCTCTTCTTTGAAGGTTAACTTAACCAAAGGCCAAAAATACGTCAAACCACTTTCCCCAGAGTCAGTGCTGCCCCACGCACCCCTTCCTCCAGGGTCTGGGGCTTCAAGAACCACTTCCCTACCACACAAAGATCAATGAGCTGGGGGAGAAAGAGAGGCTCCTGTCCCTAAAACACTGACAGATTTGGCACTCCTAGCCTCCGCTGTCCCTAAACCCCGAACTGGTAGAATCTGATGTCCCTAATGCACACCCCCACAAGGGCCTAGCCAGACTGGCGTCTTCTAGAAGGACAGTGGGGGTTCATGAGCTCTCCACCCCATACCCTCTATTTCTATAACCTACAAACCCCAGGACACTAAGGTCCGTGAAGTTATCTGTCTGTTCCCTAGACAGCCAGAGCTTCCCAGTACTCCTTAGGCCCTTTTACTGCCCGTCCCCAGTTCTTAATGTATTGCTGTTTTCTATTTAATGTTAGAAGTGTCTGTGTTTCTCTTCTAGACAAGGTTTTTGAGAGCAGTTGTCACTTTTGTGTCATCTACGGTACTTACCAAAGTACCTTTAAATTGCGTACTGAAGACATTATCTACTGAATGTTACTTTGTGATGCTGGGAAAATAGTTTAAAAAGACACAAAGTCTTTTACTACCAAATACGTAAGTGATTCCAGAGGTTGTTGGAAAGTTATCAAGTGCCTCCTGGAACAATCTCAGCCCCAAAATGGACTTCTGGCCATGTTCCTCCCAGGCCTCTTGCCTGCGCACAATTGACCCTAAATCTCTGTGGTGCAGCGGTTACTGATCTCCTCTCAAACCCTGTGGAGATAATTAATGAAATGGGAGAAAGAGACTTGGTGTGACTGTTGGCGGGGGGAGGCCATGAGACCTCTTGAAGGCCCCTAGCCTCTTTGAAAGCAGCTGAGGAAAGGCTGGGGTCACACAGGGTACTGGTGTCCCCACCTCTCTGTAGGACGAGGGCCAGCCACTCCTCTAAAGAAGAAAGCCTGATTAGAGAAGGTCAGACATGATGACAGGTTGAACACGTGCTGGGAGCATAAGGCTCGGAGGATGGAGTGAGCACAAGGAAGTGTGTGATGCAGCACTGGTTACAGAGATGCCTCCTAAATTTAATTCCGTCAAGCTATAAAAATCTGCACTTTACAAAGACAGCAAGTTTCCCCCACCAAACATACAGTGATCTCAGGGGATATACCAGCGGCTCTCAACCAAAGAGGAAAGATCAGAATTCCCGTTCAATTACAAGGCCGGGACCCTCCTGCCACCCCAGAGTTATCCGCATCTTGGGAAGAAGGCCCTGTGGGCGTATTTAAAAATATGAAAACAGTAAAACAATCACCTCCCCACACACAGACCTTCTCCCAAACACATGCCTCTCTAATGTAGCGTTAAAAATGCGACAGTAGCGGCACCTGGGTGGATCGGTCGGTTGAGCATCTGACTCTTGATTTCGGCTCAGGTCATGATCTCGGGGTCCTGGGATCGAGGCCCTCATCGGGCTCGTTGCTCAGCATGGAGTCTGCTTCTCCTTCTCCCGCCCCCTGCTCTCTCTCTCAAATAAATAAATAAATAATAAATAAATAAATAAATAAATAAATAAATAAATAAATAAAATCTTTAAAAAACATTTAAATGTGACTGTAAAGAAAGAGCACAGAAAGCCTCAAGTGAGAAGGAGGAGCTCTGCCACCGTGGCTGAGTTGGCTTCTAGATGCCCTGATCCAGGCTCTGGTCCCATTTCTGCCACATGCAGCTGTATGACCTGGGGCAAGTTCTTTAAACTTCTGAGACTGATTTTCTGTAACTGCAAAATAAGGATAACAACATTATCTATTATTATCAGGATTAGATGAGAAAATCACTTGGCATATAGCAGCACTCAATGAATATTAGCAAGCAAGAGAATGAAGAACAATAAATATAACTCATATAGCGTAAGGATTTGATAAAGGAAGGTGAATCGTATAGGTAAGTACAGCTAGCACAAAAAGGACATCTCAGGGGTGTCGGGAATCTTTCTGGAACATACAAGTCAAACCAGTCTGGAGACCATATGAGAGTAGAGGCCTTCTCTTTTTCACCACCGCATCTGGTATTCTTAGCAAAGTGCTTAGGAAGTACTTGTTAAAAATAAAATGCGGGGCCTCAAACGGCCAACACAATATTGAAGGAGAACAACATACAGGGCTGACACCACTCAACTTGCTGACTTGCTATAAAGCTACAGTAACAAGACAGTGGAGTACTGGAGAAAGGAGAGGCAGACAGAGCAACAGAACAGAACAGAGAGTCCAGAAGCAGAATCACACAATTGGGTCAACTCATCTTTGACAAAGGAGCAAAGCAATCCAAGGGAGAAAGGGTCATTTCAACAAACTGTGCTTGTACAACCAGATATACACATGCCCCCCACCAAAAAAAAAGAATCTGGGCACAGATATTATAACTTGCACAAAAATTCATTAAAATCATAGACTTAAATATAAAATTAAAAGCTATAACACTAAAAGAAAATGTAGAAGAAAATCTAGGTGACATGTTTGGTAATGACTTTAATACACCAAAAGCACAATGCATAAATGGGAAATTTGATAAACTGGACTTCATTAAAATTAAAAACATTTGCTCTGTGAAAAACAGTTAAGAGGATGAGAAGATAAGCCACAGAGAGGCAGAAAAATATCTGTAAAATACAAATACTGTGAAGAACTGCTGTCCAAAATATACAAAGAACTCTTAAAACTGACAAGAAAACAAACAATCCCATTTAAAAATGGGCACAAGACCTGAACAGACACCTCAACAGAGAAGACGTGTAGATAACAAATAAGCATACGAAAAGATGCTTAACATCATATGTCGTCATGGAAGCTAAGGGAGGATAATGGGATACGGCTCCACACCACTGGAACAGATAGGAGCCAAAGCGCCGGCAACAGCGAATGCCGGCTGGGATGTGGAGTCAGAGGGACTCTCACTCACAGTTGCTGGGAAAGCAAAATGGCGCAGCCACTTTGGAAGACTATAGTTTCTTACATGACTAAACAAACTCTTGCCCTACAATCTAGTCATCATGCTCCTTGATATTTACCCAAATGAATTAAAAACTTATGACCACATGAAAACCTGTATGTGACTGTTTGTAGCAGCTTTATTCATAACTGATGAATCTCAGAAACAACCAGGGTTGTCCTTCAGAAGGTGAATGGATAAAGTGTGGTCCATCCAGACAACAGAATATTACTTGGCACTAAAATGAAATGAGCTCTCAAACCGCAAAAAGACATGAAGGAACCTTAAAACCATATAGCTAAGTGACAGAAGCCAATCTGAGAGGACTAAATTCCATCTGATTCCAACTGCCTGACGTCCTGGAAAAGATAAATTATAGAGACAGTCAAAAGTTTAGTGGTCATCACAGAAAGAAGGTATGAACAGGGGGAACACGGAGGAATTTTAGGGCATTGAAACGGTTCTGTATGAGATAGGTAAGGTGGCTCCATGTCATTATATGTCGTATACAACCCCACAGGATGTAGGACACAAAGAATGAACCCTAATGTAAACTATGGACTTCAGTTAATAATAGTGTATCAATACTGGTTCATCAAGTCTAAGAAACAGCCCACAGTAACAGAAGATGTAAATACTAGGTGAAATTGTGTGGACTGGGGGAAACAGAAGGTATTTGGGAACTCTCTGCATTTTCTAATCAATTTTTCAATAAGCCTAAAATTTTCCTTAAAAAAACTAAAGTCTATTAATATAAAAAATGTTTCAAAATGAAATATGGCACCAGGCCTACCATTCAGCATCTAATGATGGTGCATTTACTTTATTTGAGACAATTCCCAATGCAAAACAGAAATCGGAAGAAACAATTTGAAAATACGTTAGAGGTCCATCCAATTCATAGGTAATTCCTGTCCAGTTGTTGTGCAGATAAGAGCATCATCAAGACCCTTCTCTCTGGCTGTGTTTAAATACAGAGGGGAAATAAGGCACGAAGCCCTACAGGGCTGTGGACCGAGGAAGGCCTGCTGTCAGTCATAAAGGCATTTCAGAAAATCATCAAGTTCATCTTCTCAGCCTCTAGTCAATATATCTATGTTCTCCAAATCCTTCTTTTCATAAGGCTTAATGATGCTAAGACAGATCATTAAATTAGTTTTGATTCTTTGGATCAATGACCAGCCAGTATTTTTAAATGAAAAACAAAAAATTCCATATAGCAGATGCCACTTTCAACATGTATCACAAACATTTACTAAATGCTTTTACTTTCAACCTATTAATCACTCTTTAGGAAACCACACTGAGGGGTGTTGGGTGGCTCAGCTGGTTAAGGTTGTGATCTCCAGGTCATCATCTCAGGGTCATGGGATGGAGCCCCTGCCTTGGGCTCTGTCCTCAGCAGGGAGTCTGCTTGAGATTCTCTCCCTCTCCGTCTGCCCTCCCACCTGCTTGTAACCCCTCTCTCTCAAAGAAAAGGAAAAAGAAAAAAGAAAAAAGAGAAAAGAAAGAAAGAAAGAAAGAAACCCTTAGAACGTGAGAATTATTAAAATCGTTATGATATAGTTCAACAATAATTATGCTATTTAAAAAATAATTATGCTATTTTTAAAAACACTACAAATCTCATTAGGTTTTTAAAGGTTTTACCCTGCAATTTAGAAATCTGTAACTTCTCTTTGGTTCTTGTAGAGACTACCACAGACCTAGTTACTTAAAAAACATAATTTATAACTGGAATTCTCGAACAAAATATGATGCATTAAAAATGCTTCATGCAATATTTTACATGTAACAATCCAATGCTTGATGGAGCTGAAATAATGTCAGAATTGGCATTTGGCTTCACACCAGTGGCCAGAAAACTTGGCTGGCACTAAGACTGCCAGTTAAATGTAACTTTGATGGCTGGTTCTGGATTTTTTTATGAAGAGCTCTGTCGTTTTCATGGGGAAAGTCTCTTTCATGTGCCCATGCGCACAGGCAACACCTAGTGACTTCGCCGGGAATGCAGAATACTTCAAGGGTGACCAAGTTCCCTATGAAAAACAGAACGGTAGGAAAACCCACGTCAGCTGTTCTAATTACTTATTTAAGTATTCTTATTTAAATTTATTCACATTCATTTCCTGTGAGGTACAGTGTTCACAAAATTTCTGAAAACTCTGTGTTTATTAGCATCCATCTTACAACAAGGTATATACTTCCTAACTTGGTCAAACAAGCATTAAACAGGCAACGTACACTTTGCCAAATATTTCATTTTTTTAACCTGTCTTTTCACATGATTTGGGATGCTGGTGATGACTAAATTCAACTCAGTCCCTGCTCAAAAACAAGGCAAGAACAATATTCACAGTAAATGTGAACTTAAGATGATTGGTANATCAAAAACAAGGCAAAAACAATATTCACAGTAAATGTGAACTTAAGATGATTGGTATGGCTGTATTTTAGTGAAGACAACACCTTTCAAAGGACAATGCCCAACATGACTGTATTCTTTATGAAAGTAACATATGACAACTTCATCAAGGTGTCCTCCACTGGCCAACACAAATCCCACGGACAATAGGTTGGCCTAGAGCTGGATGAAGAAACTATTTCAGGTGCCAGTTGTCTTGGGGTTGTAATATCTCACTGGCATGCCGAAACACCGCTGGGATAATAATCATAATAACTGCTAATTCTTAGAGAGAGCATAACCTGAGTCACACCCTTCTAAGCACTTGACCTATAATAAATCAAGGGATCATTAAAAGAGTCCCNAATAATAATCATAACTGCTAATTCTTAGAAAGAGCATAACCTGAGTCACACCCTTCTAAGCACTTGACCTATAATAAATCAAGGGATCATTAAAAGAGTCCCATAAGTAGGTACTCCTGATTCAATCTGTAATGTAATGCTGCCAATTTCCATGGTGTATACACACCGCCCTGGGGTATTCATACCAGTCAGAGGAATGGCCGTCCATGTCTACCCGCGTCTGAGGAGCACAGGTGATAGTACAAATTTGTTTTTAATATACTTTACAAGCTGTGAATTTACAGAATTTAACTTTTAGTAATGACTCCACTTAATCGGCTTACAAAATTCCTGAACGTTTAACAACCCATTCTCGTGGTTTAGTATGGGCTGGCTCTGAACTGGGCAGAGAGGTCAGCAACTTGTTCAAAGACAAGATATAAATAACATGAAGTACGTGCCTGCACCGTGCTCCCAACAACCCAGTGGCACAGACATTATGACTTTCTCTGTATTAGAAGTGAGGAAACAGGTATGAAAAGGTCACGCAGCAAGACAATGACAACAATGTATTCAAACCCACCTATGTAGTTCTAGAGTCTCTGCTCCAGTCACTACAGTAGAATAACACCTCAATATGTCCCAGCTCAGCAAGAAAATGTGAAAATCATGACAAACATCGCTCTACCTTTGTGTTCTAACATACTGATTTAGTAATGAGAAAGAAATTGGAAAATAAGTCAGAATAACTGACAATTTCACTTCAATGTTCTTCTCAAAATGATATCACAAATACTCAGAGCATTGGACCATTTGATCTTAAAAGTATTCTTAGTTTGTCCTTGTTTCTTAAGTGACAAAATGGAGAACTAAGCCAGTAAGTGACTTGTTCACGTGGCAGATCTTAAAAGTATTCTTAGTTTGTCCTTGTTTCTTAAGTGACAAAATGGAGAACTAAGCCAGTAAGTGACTTGTTCACGTTGCAGATCTTAAAAGTATTCTTAGTTTGTCCTTGTTTCTTAAGTGACAAAATGGAGAACTAAGCCAGTAAGTGACTTGTTCACGTGGCAGATCTTAAAAGTATTCTTAGTTTGTCCTTGTTTCTTAAGTGACAAAATGGAGAACTAAGCCAGTAAGTGACTTGTTCACGTTGCAGATCTTAAAAGTATTCTTAGTTTGTCCTTGTTTCTTAAGTGACAAAATGGAGAACTAAGCCAGTAAGTGACTTGTTCACGTGGCAGATCTTAAAAGTATTCTTAGTTTGTCCTTGTTTCTTAAGTGACAAAATGGAGAACTAAGCCAGTAAGTGACTTGTTCACGTTGCAGATCTTAAAAGTATTCTTAGTTTGTCCTTGTTTCTTAAGTGACAAAATGGAGAACTAAGCCAGTAAGTGACTTGTTCACGTGGCAGATCTTAAAAGTATTCTTAGTTTGTCCTTGTTTCTTAAGTGACAAAATGGAGAACTAAGCCAGTAAGTGACTTGTTCACGTTGCAGCTAGAAAACGATGGGGATGAGCGCCAGCTCAGGGTTCACTCCATAAATGTCAACTCTGCAGAAGGAGCTGCTCAATTCCGCAACTCTAGAGGAGTGCTTCAAGCCTGAGGAAACAGCATACAAAGGTAACAGAGATCCAGATCATTCTTTGATGTAACAGGCCTATGGCAAGAAATGTTCCATTAATGGCAGTGAGACAGAAAGCGGGCAACAAGGGAGAGTCCATCAGCTTACTGGCCCCAGAGCCCCCTTTCTGGCCCACTGCTGGAGGAGCCCCCAGGCTCTGGCCCCATCTTCCACACAGGGCACTCTGAGAGCCCCCCTTACCCACTGCTATGGACCGCCCCCCCCCCCCCCCGAGTCACCAGAGTAACGCAGTGCCCTTTAATCAAGGAATCAGTGTGAAAACAGGTTCAGTATTCTGAAATTTAGTGCATCTGTTTTTATGATTCTGCACAAAACTTCACTGTTTCTTTTATCTACCATCTACATTCCACTCTAACATTATTAAAAAACAAGCAAACCAAAACCCCCACACCTAATAAGAAATGTGAGTACTTGAGACATACAGCCAATTGCAAGTAACACAGAGCTTCATGAAAACCTCAAACGCATCTTGTTCTTTTTCTACAAGAAAGGCAGAGTGTGGCTGAATTTTTATTTAACAAAGAATGTAAACTGCTAGAAGATAAGCTCCACAAAGGAACGGGTGTCCGTATGTGTTGTTTACTGGGGTACTAGCATCATGCCTGGCACATAGTAGACGCCCCACAATCATGCTAAAAGTGAATGCTTATTTAGTTACACATCTAAGTTATTATGAGATAAAGGATTTTTCACACCCTACATTGCCTTATTAATATGGGAACTCAACAGATGTTCTTCAAGGATTTTAATATTTTTCAGGCAATAGAGCCTCTCTTGAAAGCACATGTACCCAAACAAAGACATGTATCTGGGGCGGGGGAGGAGAGGTATTCTAAACTTACTTCTAAGTACCTGTATGGTTACAGTTTTACTTTATAAAGACAATCTCTTAAAACCTGAAAATAAGACCGATAGATGTTAATTGCATATCTGTGTCAACTTTAGTTATTAATTCTCATTTCCTTCTGATTGTGCAATATCCTGACTCACACACTTACAAATAATGGCAAGGATAAGAATTTTTAAATAGCTCACCTCAGATTCATGATATTTTAAAAAAAATCTACCGCACCGCTAAAATTTAGTGAAAACAGGAGAAAGCAATGCAAATTAACATACTGATGGTCTTTGATGTCTCTCAAATTTGGTAATGACTCATTCATTTAAAAAAATGAAATAGATGAGCTGAATCCAACATTCACCAAGCTTCTAAAATACATCCATGGACAATGTCATCCATGTAATCATCATACCATTCTTCCTCTATCCCTGTGCCACTAGATAGGCACAGAAGGCTCATTTTATAAATACAAATGTGTTATATAAATGAAAACAAAACCATGGACAACAGGAACAAATTGCCTTTTAATCTGTAAGGACTGGGCGAAATAAGAGTAACCAGGTGTCTTGACTGCAGGATTTCCTGAGCCTTTCCTTACTGAGCTCAGGTGCATGGGGAACGGAGAGCGGGTAAGAGTGCACCAAGCATTTCCCACGCTTGTTTGATCTGGAAACCCAAAACGTTTACAGAATACACATTGAAAATCATTGTTTCTGCCCAAGTTACCCTTTACATACAAATGACCTGAGTGTCAGGGAAGAATCCCATTTGGCATTCCACACATTCTTGTCACAGAATTCCAGGACTAAAGTCTACACCTGGCTCTGGATGTCAACTCTCAAATTCCACATAACTGCTTTCCCCTCAACTCATTCTTCTGCCCATTTTCCAGTTCCTTAGTCTAATCTCTCAGATTTTAAGATTTTTATATCATGTTAGGATAGAAAACCTTGTTTCTATATTTTTACCACGCCAATTTTTTCAGACTTCTAACGAAAAAAAATGACAAGGTTAGCCCAATGATAAAAGGCTAGTCCTTTTATCTTTACTGATGGAGAAAGCTCCTTTTTCATCTTTGCTTCCTTCACTCTGTCTCATGTATTTCCCTCTCTTTCCTCCCACCACATTCCCAACGCTGCCACAGGGCGTTATTTTCTGTGACATATCTATTCCTTCACACGACCTAATGCCCAATGTTAATCCTAGTTTATAATTTATGCCACAGTTTCTATCTATGTGCACGGGAGATCAGTTTGGCCATTAGGGTTATAACGATACCATGTGGTCACCATGTTCCAAACACTGCACTATTTTTACTTACCACCCTTATTAAATTCCCACAAGCATAAAACCTTATTTAATCTCCACAACCACCACTAATGTAGATAATATTAGGATTGCTGCTTTATAAACCAGGAAAATTCGATTTAGAATGCTTCAGCTACTTGTATAAAGTTGCATTTCGAATGAGTTGTTGAGTTCAATTTAAACAGGGGCTGTGGGACTTGGAAAACACACCCTTAACCACTCACTACCTGGCTTTTAACTCACAAAGCAACTGAATACCGAGCTGTTGGTCAGACCCAGATGACAATGATGTAGTCACAAAGAAAACAGAAACAATTACTGGGTGGATGTTTAGTGCGCCCTTCAACGGAGTTTACGCTCTTCTGCTCTGCCTTCTCTCTTAAACTGCTTTCTAAAAAGCATCATTTTTATCCTGTCTCTCATAAATTCCACACAAAAGTATGATTCTCTCCAATACTGATAAACTTCTATGTGCACTGTGAATGAGCAAATGAAACTAAGTATCTATCCAACAATATAATCTGCAAATATGATGATTTTCACTTTTATTTAATAGTCTGACAGGTGAAAAGAAAAAAAAGTATTTGAACACTAGCACAATACCTTATTCTTGCTAAGCAAGATTACTACAGACGATAAGAAAAAGGCAGAATTCAATGTCATAACTGGGTTTTTTGAGAAATGATGACTATTATTTCTAACAACTTACTACTGGACTTTGGATTTAAAACACAGCTATGACTCAGCGTAGCTAGAACATTATATGCTGCTTATTTTCAAAGCTGAAAAGGTACCAAGAGAAAGAAATTCCTTTGGCGGCGGGGGGGGGGGGGTACTGGTTAGATTTCTTTAACAGTGATAGGAGTTGAAAATTAGAAAAGAAAAAAAATACTTATAATCACAAAGGATTAGTCTCTTCTCACTCTTTTCAAAAGATATATCCCTATTTGATATATGAATTTGTTTAATAAAATTTTTTTAATTGCAAGAAAAATTAATGTATTAATCATGGTAACATATTTTAATCTGGTAAAATGATGAGAGATGAAATACTTTTAATTTAAATATTTCATTGTAAAGGAAGGAGAAGAGGATAAAGGGAAGAAGAAAGAACATGAAGTAAAAGGATCCAGCATTTTTCTCATAGAACACTGAAGAGTTCCTTTCCAAAGAAAAAATAATTACTAAAACATGATCTTGTTTCATTTTTGTTTTTATGTCAACTCAAAGTACAAACTGTAAGGAATAGCCCATTATTCTAAGAAAACACAGAAAAGAGAAAGATGGAAATAAGCAAAACTCCTAAAATTGTTCGGGTCTTACCTAGCGTATTATAGTTGAACAAGAAGACAGAACCAAACTTTTATCACGACGCAAATGCAAAATGAGAATGATGTAGACGTCAATAATGCAAGTTCACAAAGAACAGTGGGTTCTAGATCCGACTCTGTAATAATAAACCACTGACCCTGGGAAGCCATTTTACAAAACTAAGTCTCAGTTCTATCACAATAAAATAGAAGACGGTGGTGGGGAACAGTATAATTCCTACATGCCTGACTAGCTCCAAAAAGACAAAGCAAGGAAAATTGTTATAATCTTCCCTTTATGATCTCAATCCTACCAGATCTTCAGTGGTGGAATCATTATTTTGCTATACCATGAATTCCTCTGTCCCTTGTTCCTACTAGGAAACTTTGCTAATTCAAAAGACTAAAATCTAAACAAAACATCTATTAAATGACTAACGTATGTGCCTGATACTGCTGAGAATCACAGAAGATGAAAAACTGAGTGAGCAGCAATTTCTGCTCTCCACGCTCTGACATAACTCACAGAAAAATAAGAAAATCCAAGTAAAAATGGCAATTAATGAAGGACACTGTAAATAACCAACTTTCAAAATTACTGCTAGAGACAAATGTTGTAAAAGTTGGGAAAGGGCATTGAAACGCCTGGGTGGCTCAGTCAGTGAGGTGTCTCCAGTTCTTGATCTTGGCTCAGGTCTTGATCTTACAGTCATGAGTTCGAGCCCCATGCCCAGCATGGAGCCCACATTTAAAAAGAAAAATGAAAAGAAAAGTTGGGAAAGGACAAGCACTGATGTGATGAGATCATTTTTCAAAGTATTAACTGGCACGTGTTCCTCCTGCCTTGTTGTCTGCCCCTCACTGTGGGTAGCCAAGCCTTCAAGTCTTTCTGACTTTATCCTTGATGCCATTTTAACTCTCTGCTCTAGTTTCTCCTTATAAAATCTGCTGAGAGGTCAGCATGCTAGAAAATCATACTATCGTCCTGCTGACTTGGACCACTGACTTAGATAAATACTCCTTTGTTCTGGAATTTATCAAGTAAGTGAGTGGGTGTCTCTGCTCCAGCCAAAAAGTGTACTGAAGGAATGGGTCTCCCCAGAGATATGGAGGAAAATGCAAAGGCACCAGCATGTGAATTTACAATCCATTCTCATTCTGTTTTGTCTGACCCCCATAGTTGCCTCATTTTAAAAGCATATCAGTTAAAGATGAGGAATAGCCAGAAGGGACTTGTGAAATCATCACGTTTCTCTCCAAACTAACTGAAAACACTGAGATTCTCTCAAAGAGAATACTAATTTGTTTTGTTCTAACTGTGCTATGAGGCTACTGTGTTCGAGGACCTGCCAAAAAGTGGGAGATGTTTGGAAATCTGTGTTCTCAAAGTGGCATACATTCTCTTATTTCTGAACAACGAATGTTCCAATAGCTGAACGCATTATCATCTGCATTGCATTCCACCTACTGAAAACTTGCATTAATGGGAAGAAAGCACGGAGCCTGGATATTAGAGAAAAGAACAGTGCCAGGTGGTATGGCTTACCTGGCATCCTCCAGACAGACAGACACTAAATGGATGTGTGGGACCCTTATGCAGCCACCAGAAACAAAAACTCTGTTTACATAAGAATACACAACTGAGTGTCACCTCTTCTAGATGAAAAGTTCCCCCATGATCCTTCACCTTACTCTGTTTTCATTCTATACACACTAAAATTTGATGATAATGAAAGGCTAAAATTTGATGATAATTAAAGGTCTAACCTAACTAAGGAATTTGAACATTGCAGGTCATGGAAAACAATATTCTTCATTGTGAATTAATATATTGACCTTCTTGCTCATTCATTGGGCTCTTGTGAGTTTAGTTAACGTGACTTGGAATCCCTTACTCTAGTCAACATAGAGGGTCCTAACAAACACCAAATGCTGGACCACAGATAAATTATATCAAAATATTGGCATGCAATGAGACCACTTAGTAGGCAGTCATTCAACTATCCTCTCCTGATAAACCATACTCAATATCATCGACTTATGAAATGCTCTGTTTAAGATATATATATATATATATATATATGAAATATGCACAGATTATAAATACACAATTTGATAAAATTTCACAAATAGAACGCACCCGTATAACCAGAAGCCAGAAAGAGAAAACTGATCACTTCAAAGTCCCCTCAACACCAAATCCCATTTCAGGACAAACTCCCAAAAGGTAACCAGAATTTTGACTTAAGTACCATCGCTTAATTTTGTCTGCTTTTTAACTTCATAAAAATAGAATCATAAAGTATGTGCTCCTTTGTTCTAATTTTTCTCCATTATTTCACTCAAAATTATATTTCACTAATCATCCATATTGTCATATGCAGGTTTGTCTATTAAAATGATTCAAGCCATATATATAATCTAGCGTTGCGTGAGTATACCACAGTTTATTCTTCTTTTCATAGACATCTGTGACTTATGTTGTTTTTAGTTTTCAAATATCATGAACAATGCTTCCATGAATATTCCTGTCATGGCTTTCCGGGAGCATATGTAGACATTAGTGGAATTCCTGAGTCATTGGACATGCCCAGCAGCAAACACTTTTCCAAAGCGACTGTAAAAATTTACGCTCCCCAACCAGGAATATGTAATAGTTCCAGTCACTCCACATCCTTGCCAACTTAATCATTCTTCCTTAACTTTTAATAATATCTTTTTGTGTTTTTCTACCCACTGATTTTTCTAAATGTTTCCAATTAAAAGACACTTTATGTACCCAATACTTCATGGCATTAGTTTTGAAATTGGTCTTTAGTATAGGAACTTTCTTGACATGATGCACTGTGTAAAACAAAGGGTAAATGTATCTGCTGAAATCATCACTGGCAAATGAAAAGTTATAATAATCATTTTCTAAAAATTTCAGCGTACTGTAAAACAGGAAATCTAGAAACCCCATTTTCTTTAAAATGAAGGAAAGAAATTTTACTAGACTATGAAAGATAGAATCATCTTTTCAAATGTATTTTTAATACCTTTGGATAGAAAATTATGTTTCTAATGAAAATTTACTTACAGTTAACAGTGACTAAAAGATCACCTTCATTTTTAGAACACACCTGTTGAAATGAGAATCTCTTGAATCTGAAAATAAATATTGGATGTAAGTATGTACAATACAGGAAAGGCAAAATACTACTCTTTCTTCCATCTTATTAAGACTAAAGAATGCATTTCAAATCAAATTCAGCTTTTATAGCTATGTTCCTATAAGTCTTAACCCAAAAGCAAAACCTACAGTTTCTGGACTTAATCTGACACAACTGTCACCCTGATGATCTGCAACTATTTGCACACTGAGGTTTTAATGGCAAAACCCAGAATCACTATTAAATAGATATTCCTTTAAGAATATACTGACAAAGACCACTAAGCTCCAAAATAATGCTCCTGCTTCATGAGAAATAGAACATCCAGTAAACATGAAAAAAAGTATACTAGTGTCAATTTAATAGCTTTTTTGCTTTTCCTGTTTTCTGTAAAGTAGTCAAAAGCCTATTCTTCACTGCCACTGATGTTGTATGAATGTATGCACTATGGCAAGATGAGAGAGGACCAGGAATGCACTGCCACGTTAACTTTAAAAGGACATTTTAAAGAACTTTGGTGAACAGTAGAAGCCTACAATCATTAGTTTCCCTGGCTCTTAAGTTGCTGTAGTGGGTTTTAAGCAGGAAAAAAAATACCCAATCTTTAATTATGTAAAGACCATGCTGGCTATTGAATGGTGTATAGAGCCCATGGAGGGGTTGGGGTGGGAGAAAACAGACCCTCGCTAGGCTGCTGCAGGGAACGTGAGTGGACGACCGTGTTTGAGCAGGGTGGCCGTGAAGGCAGCGAGCGTGGTCCGATTCAGAGTTGAGTGCAATGACAGAGCAAAGAGAAACCTCTGGCACGTCAATAGGAGGAGTGAGAGTCTAAAAGCACTCAAGGAGGGCCCCACACTCTTTCTGACCAATCACAACAACAGAAGGGCTACTAATGAAGGGGCCAGGGAGAGAAGGAAGGAGCCAAGCTGGGATGGAAAGATGGACTTTTACTGAGGATGGGTGAAGTTCGAGGTGACTTTTAAACATTTACGTGAGGATTTCTAGAAGGCTGTGTATATACATAAGCAGGGCTGGAGACGTGCATTGAAAAGTCATTAGCAAATAGCTGATATTTAAATCATGAGACTGGATAAAGTTCCAAGGAGACTCAATATGGATGGAGAAGAGGAGAGACCCAAGGACTGAGCTCTGGGGCTTCACAACCTCAAAAGGGTGGTGAGAAGAGGAGCCACTCTGGGAAACAGCAGGGAGAAGGAGCCACCAAAAGGTAGAGAGAGAAAACACAGTGAACCAGAGTGTGGTTATCAAAGTTTCCACTGGAAAGAGTACTCATCACGGTCAGATCTTGCTAATCCATCGAGAAGAGGCTGAGGACTGACTTGTGGATTTAGCAAGCAGTCTCCCTGGAATTTATAATAGTGTTGAGAGTCAATGGGAGCCAAGTTTGAGAAACACTGAGAGAACAATAGAACTTGGATACAGTGAGTAAAGCCAACTCTTCTGAGAAATC
Source organism: Ailuropoda melanoleuca (assembly GCF_002007445.2). Lineage (NCBI taxonomy): Eukaryota > Metazoa > Chordata > Mammalia > Carnivora > Ursidae > Ailuropoda > Ailuropoda melanoleuca. Next base: position 49,041,381 of record NC_048223.1, read on the forward strand.
CTCCTATAAAGAGAGGCAGAGAAATGGGGCAGTGATTGGAAGCAGTGGAATCCAGAGCATTTTTAGAAGAGGGAAAACAAAACAAAACAAAACAAAACAAAACAAAAACCCCAAAACACCACGTTCATGCAGAAGGGAGAGGGGGTGGCTAGAGCCATTCTCTTGGGTGATCCAAAAGGAACCGGATGGAGTGTATATGCAAGGGAAAGGATGGACCTGAAATGAGACTGTGGACACTTCCCCCAAAGTAAAATCATCAGCACTTGGCAAGGACGGAGAGAAGATATGGGAGATTCGTGAGGAGAGAACAGTACGCTAATGTCATCTAACAGAGGGGAAGAGTGAACCACCACCCAGGGAAACACAGAGGGACTGCTGATCAGCACGGAGAACCCCTTTGAGCTCAGTGATAGCTAACACGAGATGAAACGAGACTTTCTGGGTTTTCCCTTAATCCTGCCCAGTGGCACAGATGCAAACCCTAGGTAGGCAAATATTTGGATTTAACCACATTGGTGTTTGACCTTGGTGGCTCAGATTCCTTATTTTTGTACTTCAGTCATGTATTCAAGACAAACAACGCTGTATGTTTCACAAACTGCTCTTGTTCGTCATACATAAGGGTTCCGTTTAGTGGTACTTTACCACAGCTGGTACCCCAAAGCATGTTGAGATTTCTCCTTTTATTCTTAATGTCTTAAATATTTTTATTATAGTATCATATTTTAGTTTCTCAACATGGTCTTATTTGTTTCTAAGCCAAAAAAAAAAATAGTACATAAACAAACACCAGGAAATTCATATTCCTTCCTTTCTTGATTGCTTTAATATAACTGAAAACACATGATGGGCACCTTATAAAGCTAATAAAATTTTGTTTTCAGGAGATTAAAATTCTTAACCCCAGTGAAACATACTTATTTTCAAGTATTCATGAGGCCTACCAGATTGCTTTGCTATCCCTTCCTTGCCCCATGGCAATGGGTTAACAGGCAGCAGGGGTTGGCTACCTTGTCATTAGGGATGTCATGGGGAAAATTTACTCAAATGCACTAAGACCCCAGACATTATCAGGTGTTATCACTTCCATTCCTAAGGGCAATTCTGATTCAAAACTCTTTCTCTCCTACCCAGGATATATTAAAAATCAAAGTGCTCTATATTCTTGATTCTTAAAATAATTTTTCAGTTTTATTTTGAATTTGAAGTCATAAAAATATGGAAACCAAGTTTCTTTGTAACCCTAGGCTTTGCTTAGAAATGTGATATCTACTTTAAATGCTGAACTTAAAAGGTTTATAAATTACACTCCGTGTATGAATAAGATTCCACGATAAATAAAGGCTTGAATCCAAATAGAAGCCAAGAAAGTACATTTACGAAAAGAAATACTGCATTTAGTATTTTCCTTCCGAGTATATTCCTTCATAACTCTTTTGCCTTTGTCTTCTGAAGTTAAAAATCACAGAAACAGAATGAATTTGTCCCCAAACTCCCTTAGGCTGGAAACCATGACCCAGAGAAGTTATTTATCTTGGTAGATTTTTCAACTGCAATGAAAATCTATTCTCTAATTCGATAGAATCACATAATCTGGACTGGAGTAGACCACTCCATCTTCCACATTAAATCACTGTTAGACTCACTGCCTTCTTGCAAACATATTTAGCTTTGTTACTGTCCCTGCTAAGACTGTTGCACTAAGAACCAGTCACCATTATCCAAAGAGAAGCTGTCAAACAGACCGACACTGGTGAAATGTGAACACTCGTGGTACTCAGTGCTTTGCTGCCGTCTGACCGTCTCCTCTTTCTCTGATAAGCCACGCCATGCCACGGGCTCACACAAACAGGTGTCACTGTAGCTGGGCTGATCCACTCCTATACTTGGGTATTTGATTATGTAACATTGATGCAAGCCTTTATATTTATCCTTACTGCATTTCCCTGGATCAAGGACAGCAATTTTTCCAGCCTGTACATATATTTTTAAATTTTATTATTAATCAAATTTATCTTAGCTTGGTTGCATTCGTGCATAAAATAAAAATTCTCTCTCTCTCCCATCCATCCATCTTCCTCTAAGTGTTAGAAACAGCTAGCAGTGAGATGAAATGCTTCCTGTGATCTCATGGGTCTTCCTATTTAATGGATTTCTAGTTCCTCATCCAAGTAGTTAACTTAAAAATTTCCAAATGAAGCAGATTGATAAAATAGCTAATGCATCAGCTTTTCTGGGAAGTAAGTAATCTCTGTCCTAGAGGCTAAAAAAGTGTCCTTCATGGAGTGTCTGCATGACTCAGTCGGTTAAGCATCCCACTCTTGATTTCAGCTCAAGTCATGATCTCAGGGTCATAGGATCGAGTTCTGTGTCAAGTTCCACATTCAGCAGGGAGTCTCCTTGGGATTCTCTCTCTCCCTCCTCCTCCAGCCCCTCCCCTGTTCTCCCTCTCAAATAATAAATCTTAAAAAAAAAAAAGTGCCCCACGTTGCTGTTCCAACTGCCCAACATGCTCAGAATTCAGTTCCCAATCTGATGCCAGCCCACATCGCTGGTCCTGTGACAGCCTTTCTCCCCCAGAGACTGGTGAGTTCCTTGAGCACAAGAGCATGTCTGTCCATCTCAATCACCAAGCACTATGCATGGCCCATGCTAACTGCCAAGTCAGTTCTTGCTGAGCTGTTGAAGTAAACAAAAATGGGGCAGGTACAGAGAACTGTAACCCTATATTCTTTAACTCAACAATAAATACTGTGCTTCTCCAGCCTTCTCTTGAACCAACGCTGATGGACTAGTAAATCCAGCAACAAATTCATCAACATTGGCTGCATTTAGTATATATTTTTCTCTTCATCGTAGTCACAAACTTTTTATGAGAAATACTGATTCTTTCCAAAATTCTTTGGAAATCTCGTGGTCAGTCTACAGTGGAGGCTCTTGCTTATGGCTTTCCCTCCTCCCTGCCCTTCTTCTTCACCTTGCTGACTACTTCTCACTCCTGTGTCTCTTTCAGGGAGAAGACCTGACCCTTATTAGACAGGATTGAGAGAGCCTGACAGGCATTTAGGTAAGAAACCGGATATTCCTGCCATGACACGTGGTTTTACAAATACCTGTCAAACTGATTGAAGTCCTATAGTCTCAGCTTCATGAGAGCAATCTCCATGTTAATCCTCCTGGTTTTTATGTCCCCAGTGCCTAAAATAAGAAGGTGCCTCTCACAGAGAACATACTGCCTGAAAATGATTCTCCAAATGAATTATTGCTCCATACTATTTCAAAAAGCATCACAGATGTATTTTCTGAACAGTTTCTAACTTAGAAGAAAAATTCCTCAATGTTAAAATGGATACGAAAATCTTACTTCATGGAAGGTTATATGCAGTTAAAATTACAAATGTTTTCTTATTTGTAGGTAAATGTATGGAGAACATAATTTCTATGATGTAACTTCTCTCCATTTTTTTCAATGTTTTATTTTGGTATTTTCCCACATGAACCTATTGTCAAGAAAATAATACATGCCTTTCTCTGATAATCTGACATTTTGTCTGACTCATTTTCCTAAGCTGTTAAATAAATAATGCATATAATTATGACTTAGTTACTCATCATTATTGTGTAACTCTTTTCTTTAAAGATTTATTTTATGCATTTGAGAAAGAGAGAGAGAGAGAAAGCAGGGGGAGGGGCAAAGAGGGAGAGGGAGAAAGAATCTCAAAAGACTCCACGCGAGCACAGACCATGACTTGGGGCTCAATCTCACGACCCTGAGATCATGACCTAAGCCTAAACCAAGGGTCCGACACTTAACTGACTGAGCCATCCAGGTGCCCCCATTTAACTTTTATGGTAGTAAATTTGTCACTGACTATGTCATATCTATCAATCTAATTAAAATCTCTTTGAGGGCAGAGTCCATGTTTTTTTATTTGTTTGTTTTTAATCTTCACATATCACATATTGAACTTAGTCAATGGCTCAATGATTAGCTGAGGTAACTAACTACCAATTAAAGTTGAAATATCTATTCAAATTATATGGAGGTTATAATAAGTGAAATTTTCACAAAATACATGTTAAATTTACTCTAGGTACTCCCTGGTTTCTAAGCTCCAGCCATATCCTAGATTTTGCTGAATTGTACTTCAAATAAAATGACTGTTATTCTGAAAGCATTACATGCAACTAATTTACCTCAAAATGGCAGACTAACACCACCCCCCAAAAATTGATGTAACCCCTCACTTCTTCCTGCCATTACTGCTAGCATTTTATAATGTCCACAAAGATGGCTGGTACTAACGTAAGGGGAATTTCTGGGAGCAGTCACATCTTTAGGACATGACCACATCAATTATCTACAGGTTGGGCCTAGTTTCTACATCCTTGAAATATATTAATATTTCTCTTTTGAGATAATAGGAGACAAACAGGTATGCAAAATATTAGATGAAGTGAAAAATATGCTGTAAAATATACAAAGACATGCTTTTATAAGTTGAAAAGTGCACTAGTTACCACACAAACCTGGAAGATACTAAAAACCAGAAACCTGAGGGCATGCTTGGTGCAGTCCTGGGAGTTTAAAAAAGGGTTTCTGTCATGGGGTTCACAGCAAAGAACATTTTGTATTTATTAACTTGCTTTGTCCAGAAAAATAAACTGATTCCTTGTTCCCACACTTCCCACCTGCCCACTAGGCTTTAACCGTGGACACAGGTCGTGTCTCCCAGGCTCGGGCACCAGCGCATGGGTGTGCTTCTGGTACAAGCCGCTCGGAGTTTGTTGTAACCGCACTGCAGTGCACCCAAGGTGCTGAGAAGATGGTGATCTGGTAACACACCTGGGAGGGATGCTGCGGAAGTGGGTCACTGTGAACATAACGACTGCAAACTTCCAGCCAGCATGTCATGGAGATTCCATGCGGTCTCCAACTTTATCTAGACAGGCCATCGTGTGAAATGGCCCCTCGTACCTACGGATGAAGCCGCAAAAGTCTGCTCACCTAAACAAGGTGACAGCTGGCAAATAAAACAGAGACCATAATTCTAAGTAATGTGTCAGTACAGCATTAGTGATAATATTAGTAACCATGGCATTATTATTTATTGAATGCACTGTATGTACCAGGTATTGTTTTATTGAATATAGTCAATAATCCTGCAAAGTAAGGATTGTTGTTAGTATTTTAGCAGGCGTATGAAAAGACTGAACGTTACTTAAACTCTCACAGCCATGGGCGCCTAGGGGCTCAGTTAGTTTAGCGTCTGACTCATGATTTCGGCTCAGGTCATGATCTCATGGGTCCTGGGATGGAACTCTGTGCTCAGTGCTGAGTATGCTTCAGATTCTCTCTCTCTCCCCCTGCTACTCCCCCTTGTTCTCTCCCTCTCTCTCTCAAATAAATCTTTAAAAAAAATACTCAGATATTAGACGCTAAGAATATAAAGCTCAAAATTCTGAAGGGAAATGTTACCTAAATCATATACCACCTTGTTTAGCATACTTTAAAATCTTTTTTTTTTGAGGTAAAAGATGGTTTAGCTTTTATATCCATTCCTAATGGATATAAAGCCAATAGCTAATGATAAATATACACAAATACATACAAGTACATATATATATATGTACATATATATATGTACATATATATATATATATATATATATACACATCTCCATATATATATCCATCTGTGGATTTTAAAACTACATTCATCCAATCAGGATGTATAATATGGCAGGTTTACTTCACCAGAATCTTTGGTTTTCCTGTGTTTCATTCTGCCCAGTCTATTTTATTTAATCCTTTTTATCATGCAGATAAGATAAAAATTAATATGAGTTTTGTCCTTTTTCATAAATGTGAAACTACCCAGAGCTCGTGCTTAGTTTATCAACACATTTACCATATAATTGAACCATGTGAGAGATCCTAAGCCAGAGAACAAGCCCAAGGTCATCCAAATGCTTGATACACAAATACTGTGAGATACAAATGTGTATTGTTTTAAGCCACTAAAGTTAGGAATATTTCATTACCCAGTAAGAGATCACTAATACAATCCTGAAATCCATGTTTATTTAGAAAAATGCTCTACGTTACTATAAGGTAGAAGATCCACTGACCAACGTTTAGCAAATGCAGATGTGTGTGTAGTCTGAGTTCCCTGAAAAAAACATTCCTTTCTTGGATCTCCAGAGCTTTCCATACAGAGCCCCCACAGTATTCTGGAAGTTATAGTAGGCAACAGTGTACTGTAAAATCTCCCAAGATCATTTTAATCTACCTGGAATTTTGCAGTGCTTTGACACCAACTCCATGGAATCAAATTTGGTCACTTCTCCCCTTGCTCTTCCATGTCTGACAATTCCTCTTTTTATCTCTCCCCCTCACCATGCCCCAGAGACCCTATTCTTCACACTTCCCACGCTTTACCTGCTTTCCAGTAAAACAGAACTAACTATGTGCAAAAACTCCCTCAGCTACCCACATCCTCTGCCTAAGCCTATTTTTGGCTCTAGTGCCAATCATATCTATCATATTAATTCTATTCATAATTTACTTCTCTTTATTATTTACAGGATTTGTTTATGGATTCAAAGAACACAGGCGAGGCACATTCCATTTTTCTGATTCCCAAGAACTATTTCATTCATGAACATGGCCTAACTTTATGGTGCTTTAGTTATTTATGGTTTGCCTATTTTGGAAAATACTGTATTTTGGATGTTACTTTAGAAAATGATATTATTTTCCTAATATTAAACTACCATGACATTTCCTTTAGCTCCCAGCTAGTTGAGTGAATAACTGCATTGTAATCTATACTGCCTGTCTGTACAATCTCTGAAAACTCCTATCTTCTCAATCATAGACATTTATGTCTTATCAAACCCAGCCAACCTGCTGCCAATGCCAAATTTCTTGATCTGAAATATATCATCTTGGATATACACTTGCCAGAGTCTAGACCTAGAAGAATCATCTTTATGCCAACTATAAATGCCACTATGTCTTTTGATAGTCATGTCACTACAGGGAGGAAAATGTTTTCCTTGACCCTCTTTGGGTCCCTGGCTAGATCTGAAGAGAAAACTGATAAAGACAGATTAATAGGAGCAAAGCACACAAATGTATTCCATCTAAGTCTTAATGTGATAGAGGAGCCTTTGTAAGGAAATGAAGACCCCTGAAACAGACCTGAGTGTTTTATGCAAGGTCTGATGAAGAGTGCATAGTCATGGAGGAGTATGAAGGCATTATAGAAAACTGGGGGGGGGGGAGGGGCGCCAAGGTGGCTCAGTCTTTAAGCGTCTGCCTTCAGCTCAGGGCATGATCCCAGAGTCTTGGGATCGAGCCACACATCAGACTCCTGCGCTGGGAGCCTGCTTCTTCCTCTCCCACTGCCCCTGCCTGTGTTCCCTCTCTCTCTGGCTGTCTCTCTCTGTCAAATAAATAAAAAAATAAATAAATAAGAAAACTGAGGTGGGGGACTCGGGAAGTTCTGTTTGTCAGCACTCTTCTTCGTGTCCCTTTGTAGACAGACAGAAGGATGCTCCTTCCCTCTAGCTGTTAGAAGGCACCTCACATCAGGGTTCTATGGCCCATTTCAAGGAAGAAGGATGAGGAATGGAGGGAGCAAGTGACCTTCCTGCTTCTCCCATTTCCTCACACTCCTTCAGCTCAGCTCAAAACAGTCCATACTCCAAAGTGCCATATTTTGGGGTGACGTGCCCAGAACCCCAACATCAAGGTGTCAAGGCAGGTCTAATTCCTGGTCTGTTCTTGTGTGCCTCCTTCTGTCTTATTGATTCTTAATTCACATACCAGGAAGGACAGCTTCCCAGAAACTGTGCTTCCGGCATTCCTATAAGGCATTCCTTCTAAAGTGAGTCACTTTGGGATGTTTGCATTCACCTGCATTTAATTCTTATTTCAGTAAAATGAAGGCTGAAAGAGAGACAGAGAAACAGGAGGGAGAGAGAGGTGGGAAGGAGACGGAGTTGGAGTCTATGTTTAATTCTCAGCTCAGACGGGTAACAGGAGCCAGTGAAGCAGTGCATGAAGAACAAAGCTCGAGGAGACGGAGGAGAGCGATTGTTCCAGAATTTGAAAGAATGGGGTGACTTTAAAGAAGCCCAGAGAGACTCCTATGTGTATTCTGCTTCCCAGCTGCCCTGTCTTCACTTCCCGCTACAACCCCGCATGGCTCCCAGCCTGCACACTTCACCTCCAAGATTCCAGCGTACATCCCTCACACCTTACAGCAATTCTCACGTTAGTAGAAATACAGAGGGAACTTGAGAACGGGCCCTTTCTTCTAATGGCCTTTTGAATGACTTACTGCCAGAAGAAATACACCATTCAGTGGTCCTGACCTCTCTTCGAGCATCCACTGAGGGTCTGTGCAAAATGCTTTTGTGCACACTGAGAAAAAATACAGGGATATGAAGAAATGGTGTGCCCTGTTTGACCCTGAAGCGTATTTCTATTTCCCGTACTTCACTAGCATAACTATCTGATTTCTGGACAAAATCATACATTGTAGAAATGAAACACATTTAGGAATCACTGAATTTCGTGTTCTAATTTTATATGTGCGAAGTTGGAAAACCCATAACGTTCAATGGCTCATGCATATAGGTCAGGAGTCTAGATAAAAAAGCAGCAGATGCTAGGAGCTGTGCCATCTTGCAGGCTGTACAGTACCTCACGCAGGAGACTTCACTTTGAACAAGATGGGATTTAAATCACAGCTCTGCTTGTCAATGTTACTTCGCCCTCTGAAAATCATTTCTGTCACCTGTAAGCAGGCTCATGTCACTCTGCACTTCTGGAATGTGTGAATTAAGTGAGCTGATATTGTAGAGCTCTTAGTGAAGACGGACTCATCTCTAACACCAAACAAACACTGATCGCACCAGCTCCTAATATCACCTTCCTGACTTCCAGGTCAATCTTCTCAGGAAGGCACAGAGTCTCTTGATAAGCTTAATTTTTTTTTTCTAGGCAACTATGAAATTGATATATGAAAGGAATGAGTACATCTCTCTTATGGGCCCTCATCAAATTGTTAGCCAGTTCCATTAAGTAGAGTGTCTTACGCTCCAACAACTGCCTCCCTCCACACTTGCCAAACAAAACCCACAACAGCTAACTAAATCTCAATGTACTGGAAATTCAAATTGAACCAGGAGTCTTAAATTCTGATTTGCCGAATCTGAAAACTCTACCTCACTGTCTAAAACAGTCAAAGTAGATTTTCCAAAGTTTTGCCATTGCCATATTTACTCAACATTTCATTATTTAAGTTTAGACACACCAAAACTTAGACTTCTGGGAGTAAACGTATCCTTTCGCTACAAATCTCACTTACCAATATCAGTTACTTTCTTTTGTGAAATTAAACAGTAGTGATTCACAAGGGAATTCTATACCCTTTTTTTTAATACCCTCCCTTTAGCTGGAAGGGCAAGTAAGAACTTTAAAAAACAAGAGGTTTAAGGCTCCTCGTTGAAAATAGGGAAGACTTTCCCTTCTCCCCTTTTCTTGGAACATTTAGTTTTAATTGTAGTTTTCATTTTAACTTGTCTCTTTGAAATGTAGGTAAATCTTTTTTAAAGTTAATGTTTATGACCCACAAATGACTTTATCAAGGATCTAGCAACTATCTCCTCCAAATGCAGGCATCAAACAGACAGGGCTGCTCTTTCCCAGTTTCGGCGGGGGGGTGGGGAGGGTGGAGGAAAGCCTGTCTTCAGTCAGTGCTTTGCTCAAAACTGCCTCCTGTCATAAAGATATGACAAGTTTATTTTTCCTTTGCATAAAGCCAATTAGCAAACACAAATGGTCACCTCAATGACCTGGTGAATTTAGGATGAACCATGTGTGACAAATGGTGCTGTCAAGTTCTCTTACTTGATTGCTAGTTACTGTTTATCTTGAGAACATGTGTGTAACAGGTTGCTTCTGCTTGTTTTATAAAAGCCCGAGATGTCTTCTGTCTTTGAATCTTTTAGGGGATCACCTGTGATGCGCATCACATTTGGGCTTAAGGCTTATTCAGTAATAAATTCTCTTCTTTCTTTCTACCTTCGTGGAGAGGTTTTCTAGTTGAGAGGATATTTTGTATTAAATTCTATTTGCTCATATTATTTAAATTCAGGTCATGGTGAATGCCAACAGGTTGCTCTGGTTTATTTATTTTTGGTACAAAAGTTGAAGGGAAAACGGCCTGTGAAATTTATTTTTTAAATGAATAAATCAAAAAGAGTTTTTAAAAAATTAGTGCCAATTTTCTGTGCAGCCTTGTCTTTGTCTACAGCTTAATATCCTGCCTCTTTACTGTCCGTCTTTGTTTTGGAATATCTTCACTTTGCAAAAAAAAGAAAGGTATGATATAAAGTATATTTTCCTCAATGAGAAACGCGTGTTTCTATAAAGACAAGCAAAAGTCATTATCCGCAATGAGGATAATGAAAAAAACATGACTTATTTAAGTTTCTGGACATTAAGAAATAAAATTGTTTCTTTTTACCAAAGTTCTTCATTTTAATTTTTGCTTTACATTCTACTTCACATGTAAAGCAGGCACAACCTTGTTGATAGAGGCTATGTAAATAATAACTACTGATAGTCTTAAAGGCTATTTTAGTAAAGGTATGCTTTACTGTGAAAAGAAATACAAAGTAGGGGCGCCTGGATGGCTCAGTCATTAAGCGCCTGCCTTAGGCTCAGGGCGTGATCCCAGAATCCTAGGATCGAGCCCCACATCAGGCTCCTGNAAATACAAAGTAGGGGCGCCTGGATGGCTCAGTCATTAAGCGCCTGCCTTAGGCTCAGGGCGTGATCCCAGAGTCCTAGGATCGAGCCCCACATCAGGCTCCTGTGCTGGAAGCCTGCTTCTTCCTCTCCCACTCCCCCTGCCTGTGTTCCCTCTCTCACTGGCTGTCTCTCTCTCTGTCAAATAAATAAATAAAATCTTAAAAAAAATACAAAATAATTCCAAAAAATTTCATTCAGAATCTTTCAGCCTAATTTTTGTTCCCATCACCTGCTAATTGCAAAATAGTAAATGGGTGGAACTTTGTACCATAAACCAGTAGGTTCTTTGAAAATTATTCATATTGTCATAAGGTTTGTAATAATATACTTCAATCTGCCAATATGTATTTCTATCTTCAATAACAAAGGGGGGAAAAAAAGCTGGTTTCATCCCTTTCTCATCCAGGCCACAACAGCTTATATAGAAACTTTTCCTCCATTAGCTTACACTTAATTGGCCCTCCATATTAAATAATATTACCTAAATGCAAAACAGCAATTGGCAGGATTCTGAAGCTAAAGATAGGGCGTAATTCATCCCCTATCATAACATCATAATGGTTAAAAATTCTGGTTTGTAAATGTTAACTTTTCTTTCAAGGGAAGGGTATCAAACTATTTATATATGTGCCATATATATATATATGCCATATATATATATCCATTTTATACAATCATATATGGTATATGTCTCTAAATATATATATTTCTTCTAGACATGAACGCTATGTGACTTTGCTCATTAACCTTTCATTTTATAAAAGGGTGAAATCAATAATCTATTTATTCAGCCAACTGAAAGGCGATTTCAAACAATTTCATGTGAGATTGAATTTTTATAGCTTTTTTTTCATCCTACAAGTTCTAACAAAAAATAATATCTTCTCAATTGCTAGACAAATATAAAATGTCAAACCCTGGCAGCCTTTCAAATACATGAAATAAAATCTCCTACCTACAGGTGAATAATCGTCTTACTAAAAATATTGCTTTCTTCAAAACCATGAGGCAGCTTTGAAGGCAGTGGATTACTGGCATGCTCTAAAGCTGGAAATGAATGAGCTTCTGTTTTTAAACATTCTGCAATGCTGACCTGAGAATCACAACCATTTCAAGTGTTATAGTAAGTCTGTTATTGGCCACTGACATAGAAACAATGATAGAACTTTTTATTTATTCATGTACTGGAGGCCTGTGTCCAAAGACACCCAAAGGGCTGAACAAATAAAAAATGAAGTAATTAAACCAACTATTGGCTGACCTCAAATAATCTGTTGACAATTCATAAAAATTTTTTTATGAATAGGACTAATTTCTCCTTTAAAGGATAGGTAATTTCTGTGAGCCTTTTTATAATAAAAATAATAATAGTAATATTAAGCCCACTGTGCATAGTCAACTGGGAAATCCAAACTGTTTATGCTGCAGATTGTCCACACCATGAAGTCCTTTTCTTAACATAAATGCTAACTTTGAAACAGAGTAATACAGTCAACTGGCAATTCAAACAACCAAAGTAAAGAAGTAATGTTTTTAGCATGAGAAACACCAGTGTAACCCCTCAAAGACACTGTTACATACTTTGATTCTGTTATATAACCTCATATTTCCTTCCCTTCTTTACTTTTTAAGTTAGTTTCCATTCCTTTATAGGTCAACCTAGTAAAATTAAAGAATATGCTTAAAATGTTATTTTGCTATCTAGCTTAGGCAAAATCATTTCCAGCTGTTCATTATGCAAAATAGTATTTTTATTACTTTCTTCGAGAGTTACTATATGATCCCGTTTCTACCAATTTTACCTTTATTTTTTACAGTGTCAGGCTAACAACATATACATTTCTTTGTAAACAAAAAAAAATATGCTACATGTTTTGAGTAAAAATTGAAAAGTTTAAAACCCATAAACAGGTTACATTAACATAGCTCTACACATTTATTGATCAGTTAAGTATCAAAGTGTTTGCTAGCATTGTATGATTTTTTCTAAGGGAAGCTACACCATTTGAAGGAAAATGCTCTTCGGTAAAGGGTCAAGTGGGTCTTATTCTCTACATCTTATCAGTTGATCATGCTATGTTTTATTTTCTTCTCACTTGGATCATGACTTGGCTACACGTTTTCCCTCCTCCCTTGTCTTCAATGACCTTTCTTTTTTTTTCTTGCTGACAAAAACAAAATATGATGTTATCAAATTTTTGACATTATCACATCCTTTAATGTACCTATTGCCCTAAATCTCCCGTTTTCCCCCAATCTTTTGATCATAGTTGATCAGCTACACACTATAATCCCCTAATAAACTGATGATTTCCATTTACTCCACTGCTGAATCCGAGCCACTACTTCCTACAATCTATTGCTTTCTAATTTGCAATTCTGGAATTCATCCTTGGTTATGTCCTCAGAAAATATGTATTGTGATTTACACATTCTTAGTCCTTAAGGTTCTTTGTTATGACTTCACATTTGGTTGATATTTTTATAAATAAATTATTTTAGGCTTAAAATTATTTTCCCATGGACCTCTGAAGGACTTTCCAACACTAAATTCTGGCATCCTATCCTGTGGGCTATCTTTTCTTCCTGGGTGATTTTTTTTTTCTCAAGTTTTTCAGAATTATTTTGTTTCTCCTTAGATTTTGAAAACTTTATCATACTGAGTCTAGAACTGGATTTTTTGAAACTCCCTTTTTAGATCTAAAATTGCATGCCCTTCTTCAGATCTATGAAATGCCTTGATTATTTGAGTAAGTCTTCTCTTTCACTTTCTTTGTTCTCTCTTTCAGGATCTCCTACTGGGAGAGTCCTACCTCCAGGGCAGACCTCTTGAATTTCTCTCCTATTCTCATAAACTTCAACTCTTTGTGTTTTACATTAATGTTCCGGAAAGTTCCCTGAACTTTAGATTTCAATTTATGTTAACTGTGAAAAAACAAAATTCAACCAAGTGACTTTGAAGATCTGACTGGTTTAATTAAACAGTTTAGGAATCGGGCAGCATCCCATGTAGCATGTGGAGGGGTGGCTGGTAGGAGCTGTACAGAACAGGAGGTTTTTATAGGAAACAGGCTGGGGCAAGAAAGTTACTGACAAAAGAAAAGGACTGCTCCAGGGGAGGTCACTTTCCCCTAGGGGGAACATCATGGGATCTTTCAAGCAGATGACCTCACCTTCTTCTGGGGGCATGGAGAGAGCCTATGGGGTGGGCTACCTCCTTGGCATTGATGAACTGACCTGTTAAGATTCCCATTTCTGGAGGAGGCTGAACCTGCAGTCAGATCAGGTACTGAGCCCCGGTTTGCCTACTCAGACTAAGTGATGTCATTCTGGGCCTGTGGTTTTCTTTTTAATATAATAAGTACTTAAACATTAGCAAGTGCCTTTTAACAGTCAACAGACACCATGTGTTATTTGATTATTCCTTGTTCTTAGCATGTTATGCTTTTTTTATGAATATAGTATCTTTCTGAATAACTCTGAGGGTAGGAAATAATTTTTTTTTTCTCTTCTCTCTTGAGTTGTATGTTCTCTATGGTAAGTTATTCTGTTTAACTTCCATCTTTTTCAACTGCCTGAATACCTTAAATTGTTTTCATGCTCTAAAGTGAAACAAACAGAAAAGATGATTCAAGGTATCTGTGCTTCATTCACTGTGATGGAAGGACCTTTATGTGGTGCACCTCTTTCTTGACTGAAAACGCTAAAGGGAATTTCCAAGTATGATGGGAGGGGTTTGTGACTGGGAGGCCTGCCTCAGGCGATGGATCAGAAAGGGAGCCTGGGTGGCTCAGTAGGTTAAGCCCCAGACTCTTGATTATGGCTCACATGGTGATATCAGGGTCCTGGGACTGAGCCCCAAGTCAGGCTCCATGCACAATGAGGAGTCTGCTTTATATTTTCTCTCTCTCTCTCCCTCTGTCCCTCCCCTCACTCTCTCTCTCTTTCTAACATAAAAATAAATAAAATAAATCTTAAAAAAAAAAAGAGAGAGAGAGAAAAGAGAAAAGCAAGCCAGCTAACAAGCTCACCCCCTACAACCTAGGCATCACTAGAGAAGCTCTTCATTCTGGGGTACCAACATCCACCCTAACATCCCTAGCTCATACATCATAGTTATTTAGTGAGAAAACCATTCGTTACTTTTAGTTTGTCTCTGTTTGTTCTTGTTATGTTGTTTTTAAGGTAACATAAAAGTCAGGCTGCATGAAAAAGGAGGGAAAGTGAAAATAGATAAAGTGGCTGAATGCAAAGCCATTCTGCACACAGAGGTCCACTTTCTCTCTGTGTTTTGAGTCACATTTCTCATTTCTGCTCCTTGAATCGATTTACACCAAGCCTAGAACTTTCTGGGATTTCTGAGTAGATGGGCTCCCACACAGCATCTTCACACATACTTTCCTTGATTTCATCTACGAACTTATCATCAGGTGATATTCAGACTCCAGAAAATTTGTTGACATCCTTCTCCAGCATTGAACTTCCTTCTTTCTCTTTATCAGAATTTTGTATTCATTCTATGCATGGCCTTCAATGCATGAACTCAATCTACTCCCTTTAGAAAACTAGTTAACATCTGAACAGCCAATGTTTATGTGTTACAGTGGGACCATTCAACCAGGTACATAAGCCAAAATGGCCCAACTAACATTTTGTTAACACTGTTATTGGAATATGTGAATAGGCAAGAGGTCCCATATAGACATTAACTCCAGAAATTGAATTGTTCCTCAGGGGTTATTAATTCATATATTTATTCACCAAATATTTTGAGCACCTGTTATTACATAGCAGACCTTGTTTAAAATGTTAGCAAGAGAGCAATGCCAAAAGAGACAAAAATTCTAATATGCCCTTATACTTTTAATCAAATAACACTGAATTAACACAACTATGAAGGCCATCCTGAAATGGGAAAAAATCACATAAGCACAATTTATGGGGTACACAGAGAAACAGAGGAATTGACCTAAGATAGTTTCTTCCTAACAAAGCCTGTAGGAGGAAAAAATTCTAGGGTTGTTTATATACAAATACACACACATACAAATCTTAGACTAGTTAGGCTGATCCTTCACTGTCTAAGAGGAGCTCTGGTAAGGTAACCCAGGCTCCCTGAGCACAGGATGCTACTTACCATACTTACATAAATCTATACTTTAGAAAGAAAACCATATCATGTTTCACTGCTGAGTTCCATAGTCTGCATTGAGACAGCCATGGGCAGAGTCTGGTTTCACCACTTTCCCTCTTTGTAACATCAGGTAAATTTCACAGCTTCTCTAAGCCTGAATTTCAAATATAAAGTTAGTAACATTATATACCTCAGGGTTTGTTTTGAAATTGAAAGAAACAATGCATGTAAAGGTTAGTCACATAGCAAATGTTTAATGAATGCCATATGATGGTATAATGGCATTGTGCCTCATTTTTCCCAAAGGATATGCTGTATACAACCCTCTTACAACATTTGAATTTAGAGAACCGCAGTGACATTCTCTTCATTTAAAGAGAATCTCCACTTTAAAATGTCTGTAACTTAATATAAGGAAATTATTTAATTTCACTGTGCTGAGTTCTCCTCCTTAGGCCTGGGTACCCACATTATGCTATTTCTCACACAAACCTGAAGATTTGTTTTATTTGACCTTTTTCAGTTAGAGAAAAAGGACTACAAGTCCAAATGAAATTTTGTGAAAATTATGTCATAAAAGGTCATTAGAGAAACATTTCTCAATTTATCCAATAACTACCTACTTGAATTAGTTGTGTCACTGAAATCTTATGCGTACAGCTCAAGAAAGTATACTTTCCCACCTACTTAATAATTAACTTCACATGGGATAAGAAGGGAAAAAGGGCCTCCCCATAGTGGTAAGAAGTCTGTACAGATATAATCTGAAAAGCAAGACTTCACAGAAAGAAAGACAAAGTNAGACTTCACAGAAAGAAAGACATTTGTGTCAGAGAAGACAGTAAGGTTGTGTTTGGTTACCAACGAAAAAAATTCTCAGTGAATTATATGACAGGTGCATTGTGGGCTGGTTGGATATCTGCTCCATACTATCTTCACTCCAAGATCCAGTCAAAAGAGACCCTATCAGAAATATATATATATTTTTAAAGATTTTATTTATTTATTCGACAGAGATAGAGACAGCCAGTGAGAGAGGGAACACAAGCAGGGGGAGTGGGAGAGGAAGAAGCAGGCTCCTAGCGGAGGAGCCTGATGTGGGGCTCGATCCCATAACGCCGGGATCACGCCCTGAGCCGAAGGCAGACGCTTAACCGCTGTGCCACCCAGGCGCCCCTATCAGAAATATTTCTGATCATCCAGACAGAAGGGACAGGGGAACACGGGACCATGTGCTGACTCTGAAAGTTTTTCCCCAAAAATGACACACGTTGCCCAAATTCTTATTCCATAGACCAAAGTCACCTGGCCGAGATTAATATTAACAGGGATGAAGTTTAATTTTCCCCCAGAAAATAAAAGCAAGTATTTGTGAATAATAATACCATTTGCTACGCTGGATACAATAAGTTTCTTACAGGCATACCTCAGGTTCACTGTGTGCACCCTATTTCCTACACGCATTACATATTTTATCCTTACAATAATTCTGTGGAAGAGACAGCTATTGTTATCCCCACTTTCAACATAAGGAAGCGGATTCAAAAGAACAAAGCGAACAAAGACAAAATTCCTCCAACTCAGAGTTACCTGAAACGAGTTTGAGTTCATTGAGTCGTACTGAGTGCCCTGTTACTGAAAATATTTAAACAGAAGCAGAATGACTACTCTGTGGGAGTGCTAAAGAGAGAAGATCTATAAATTCTGTGAATAACTAGGCAAAATAACCTTTACAATTCCTTTTAACCCTGAGATTCTACGATTCTGCAAGTTGCCCAAGGTCACACAGCTAGTTAGAGGCTATTAAAGGCAACATATGTCTTCTGAAGAAGTGACCTCATTTACAGGAAAAAGAAAAGAGACTCCAATGTGATTTAACAATGTAGTATTCAAGTACCATTACTGTGAAACTCAGATGTTGAAAAAGTTTTATCACAGATCACTTCTCGATCAGCATGCAGAAAGAATCTGTTCATTTGGTGACTGAAATGCTATGGATTATTACTGGTATCACATCAAATTTTCCAAATGCCCTGGAGATAGCTGCTCTAACATGGTTATGAATAAAATATAAGCAATAGCATTTTTACCATTCCCCAGAGATAAACATTTTCTTGACTTGCATAACAAATAAATCAATGTTCTAATGGAAAGTGAAAAACAAGTACATCCTAAGTGATTATTTAAAATAAGACTGTCTTCAAACTGATGAGTTATAGGAGGTCTGACATTCTAAACATATATTAAGGAATTTTATAAAGAAACAATTCACATAGTGATGACTATCCTTTCTTACCATATGTCCCCAAGGATTTATAGCTTTAATAACTCAAAAGTACTGTAATTCTAATATGGTTACTTTACACAGTGATTTGAATTTTTACCATTTGTCAAATGAACATATAATAGTGAAATAAATACAGGAAGTAAACCTAATTATTAAGGTCAGTATACTTTTAAAAAATCCATCATTTTAATTTAATGATTCATAAGTCAGCACAATAAAAATGAAAAGAGTAATATGTATTTGCTTATTTTAAATGCATTTATTCATTCATTATTCATATTAGAAGCCAGGGATTAAAGGCTTTGGAATAAACAAATTAGCAGTTTGCTTACATTTTGTAAATAAATAAAATAGCATTCTCACTTCCTGGTCCAACTAAAGATTTGTCAATTCAAGTACTACAGATCTGAAAACTCACCAGAAGCACATCCAGGGCAGCTCATCCATGAAATTTTAAGACATCATCTGGCACCTCAGTATAATCAAATGAAATTCCTTTCAAGCTGGCAATTAGCCAGTGACCCAGCAAACAGCCTTCTTCAAACCTAGATGATTCCAAACATTTAAAATGTATTTGAGGAAAGAAGCACTTCCAGGATAGTATAATGAGTACTTCTGAAAATCTGTTCCTCTGTTAAAGCAGTGAGACATTGGAAAAAATGTGCCCAAAACAACTTTTTCATAACTCTTAAAATTAATTAAAGGCGTACAACAATTAGAGGCATTTATTCAAGAAAAGGACTTAATTCCATTAAGAACAGCTAACTTTATGACATTTTAGCTATACTTATTCCTTTTTCCTTCTCCCCAGGTCTGTGGTAGCTCTGAAAGTAAATTGACATACAACTATCAAAGCTGTGAAATTAAGCATCCCAGAAAACACTGTAAGGGGGAGAAAAGGATTAAAACCCATGGGAAAAAACCCTATTCCCCAGAGAATTCTCATTATTTTACATGTGTGGAAGTTCCCTGAAAGCCTCATTCTCAGGAATTATCTTTATCTGAACTGAATCAGAGCTCATTCTCTGCAAATAAGTCTATCCCAGAACATTTGTCATAAACAATCAGTGGTAATTGTTTAACACTACAACTGCCAGAAGGAGTGATTTCAGCTGGGGTGAACAGATGGCTGACCAAGAAAGTGAAAAGAAAAAATAAAGAAATGTGAAGTCGATAAGGTGTCATGAAGAAATCTGACATATTCCTAGTGATCAAAAAGATCATACAATGAACGTAAATATGTGCATGCTGAGGAAAGACCTAAAAGGGCTGTTATCTCTCACTTCTGATAGACCTGAAGGACCTGCACAAACAGAAAGTGAAGGCACAGAGTTATAAACTGCCTGCTAAAATATCGAAAGCCCCAAACGCACATACAGAACCTCCTGACAAAGGCTAGGAGACTTACCAATTCAAATTAATTCAGAAAATCTCTGTCTAAGCATTACCTGATGACAATGCACACCAATCAGAGATTTTAGTAGCTGTATACATCAAAGAATACAGACTTCATAGAATTAGTTCAGAAAATTAAAGAAAAAAAGCAACAGTAAAAACAACAAGCAGAAAGCAACAACAATCAGAAAGCAACAATGAACTAGGGTGGGTTTCTGATTTTCAAAGCAGATACACAATAATATTGAATTTTCCAGTTTTCAATAAAATATTATTAGATGCAAAAAAAGGAAACATGATTCATACTCATAAGAAAAAAAAAACAGTCAAAAAAAGCCCAGAGGTAAGACCTATCAGATAAAGACATTCAATTTAAACTGTGGATTTGAATTAAATATGTTCAAGTAACAAAGAAACCATGTCTAAGTAATTAAAGGAAAAGTATGAGGCCATCATACCAAAAAGAAAATATAATAGATAGAAATTATAAAAGAGAGCAAAGTAGAAATTCTGAAAAGTATAGTACTAAGATACAAAACTCATTAGCAAGTTCAACACCATAACTGAACTGGCAGAAGAAAGAAAAAATGACCTTTAATATAGGTCAATTAATGTCCAATTAGGGGAAAGATAGAAAGAAAGAAAAAATGAACAGAGCCTCAATAATCACAGACACCATCAAACAATGGAATACATATCATTGTTACCCCAAAAGGAGAGGACTGACAGAAAGGACAGAAAGAATGTTTGAGAAAATTATTGAAACCTCTCCAAATTTGATTAAACACATTAATCTGCACATGCAAGAATGACAAAGAACTCCAAGCAGGATAAATTCAAATACACCCACATCAGCACACATAGTTAACAAGTCAGAAGTTAAGAAAAATAGAAAATTTCGAGCAGCAAGAAAAAAGGGAGTCATCATGTACAAGAAATTCACAAAAAGGAAAATAACCAACTTCTTGTTAGAAACCATGGAAGCCAGAAGACAGCGGGATGACATAGTCAAATTACTCCTAGAAAAAGGACAGTGAATCTAAAATTCTATATCTAGCAAAACTATCCTTCAAAACCAAAGCAGAAATTAAAACATTTCCAGATAGACAAAAGCAGAGAAAATTTGTCACAACAGATCTTTTCCACAAGAAATACTGAAAAGAGGGGCATCTGGGTGGCTGAGTGGGTTAAGCCTCTGCCTTCAGCTCTGGTCATGATCTGGGGTCCTGGGACTGAGGCCGGCATCAGGCTCCCTGCTCAGCAGGGGGTCTGCTTCTCCCTCTCCCTCTGCTCCTCCTCCCTGCTTGTGTTCTTTCTCTCTCTCAAATAAACAAACAAATAAATAAATCTTAAAAAAAAATACTGAAAGGAATTCTTTAGAAAAGAACACTAGAAAGTAACTTAATTCCACACAGAGAAATAAAGAGCACCAATCTACTAAAATAGATACATAAATAGGAAAACAGTAGAAATGTATTTTGCTTGTAATTCTATCTTCTTACATCAGTTTTAAAAGATAACTCTACAAAGAAATTATAAAACAGTGCTGATAGGCTTATAATATATAAAGGCATAATTTACATGATAAAAATAGCACAAAAGAGTAGAGCAAGAACAAGGTAATACTGGGGCAAAGTTTTGGTGTACTACTTAAATTAAATTGGTGTTATTCTAAAACAGATAACTTTAAATTAAGATGTTAATTTTAATCTTAAGGTAACCACTAAGAAAGTAACACAAAAATAGAGTAAAAAAAAAAAAGAAATAAAATGGTAAAGTAGGGTATATCTATTTAATTAAAAAGACAGCTGAAATTGAGAAATGGAGGAATAAAAAAGTCATAACAGAGGAAACAAATAGCAAAATGACATATACCCCAACTTATCAGTAACATATCAAATACAAAAATAAAAACACTTCAAAATAAGTCAGCAATTGTCAGAATATATAAAATAACATGACTAGACTGAAAGGCATCCAGATTGGAAAAATAAAACTATATTCACAGATGCATAGATGACATAATCTTGTATATGAAAAATCCTAAGGAATTCATATGAACATACACACACACACACACACACACATTGTGCTTTAAAGGATTCCACCAAGAAGGTGAAAATACAACCTACAGAATGGAAGAAAATATCTGTAGATAATCTCTTACAAAGGACATTTATCCATAATATATAAAAAAACATAACTCAAAAATAAAAAAACCTAATTAAAAATTGAGCAAATGTTAGTAGGTGATTAAAACAAGTTTGCAGAACACAAGATTAATATACAAAAGTCAATCACTTTCCTATACACCAGAAATGAAAAAGTGGAATTTAAAATTAAAAACACCATATCATTTACATTTGCACTCCAAAAATGAAATACTAAAATTAAAAAAAATCTAACAAAATATGTACAAGATCTACATGAAGAAAGCTACAAAACTGATTAATGAAATCAAAGAACTAAATACATGAGGAAACATTCCATGTTCATAGATGTGAAGACCCAATATTGTCAAGATGTCAGTTTTTCTCAATTTTATCTATAGATTCAACAAAATCCCAATCAAAGTATCAAGTTATTTCATGGATATTGACTAACTGATTCTAAAGTTTGTATCTAGAGACAAAAGCCCAAAAAGCCAACTCAATATTGAAGGAGAAGAAGGAAAGGAGAAGAAGGAAACTGGAAGACTAACACTACTCAGCCTCAAGACTTGATGTGGTAATCAAGACAGTGTGGTATCGGCAAAAGAAGACATACAGATCGATAGAATAAAACAGGGATCCCAGAAGTAGACCACATAAATACAGTGGTCTTTGACAAAGGAGCAACTGTGATACAATGGAGCAAAAAGAGTTTTCAACAAAAGGAACAACTGGACATCCACATGCAAAAATTAATCTAGACACAGACTATACACAACTCACAAAAAATAAGTCAAAATGGATCACAGACCTAAATGTAAAATTGCAAAACTCCTAGAACATAAGAAAATAGACATATGAGAATATGGCAAAGGCTTTTTAGACACTGTGCTAAAGGCATAATGCATGAAAGAAATAATTGATAAACTGGATATCACTAAAATTTAAAATTTCTGCTCTGCAAAAAAAAAATGTCAAAAGAATGAGAAAACAAGCCACAGACTAGGAGAAAATATTTGCAAAAGACATATGATAAAGGAAAGTTATCTAAAATATACAAAGAACTCTTAAAACTCAACAATAAGAACACAATCTGATTTAAATATGGACCAAAGACCTTAACAGACACCTCACCAAAAATATTTAAAGATGCAAAATAAGCATATGAAATGATGCTCAACATCATAGGTCATCAGGGAAATGCAACACAGAAACACCAGAACACACTTATTAGAATGACCCAAATCTGGAACAGAGACACTATCAACTGCTGACAAGGTTACGGAGCAACAGGAACTCTCATGCATTGTTGGTGCGAATGCAAAATAGTACAACCACTCTGGAAGACAGTTTGGCAGTTTTGTATAAAATTATACATACTCTTTACCATATGATCCATCAACTGCATTCCTTGATATATACCCAAAGGACTTGAAAAGTTATGTCCACACAAAAACCAGGATACAGATGTCTAGACCAGCTTTATTCATAAATGCTAATAACTGGAAGCAACCAACATGTCCTCAAGGAGGTGAATGAATAAACAAACTATGGTACATTCAGACAATGGAATATCATTCAGCCCTTCGAAAATAAAAAAGAGCTGTCAAGCCATTAAAATACATGAAAAAAACGTGCATGCATACTACTAAGTGGAAGAAATCAACCCCAAAAAGCCACATACTTATACTGTAACATTACAATTATATCACACTCTGGAAAAGGCGAAACTATGGAGATAGTAAAAAGGACCAGTGGTTGCCAGGGGTTGGGTGGAGGGATGAACTGGAAGAGCACCAAGGATTTTTAGGACAGTGAAAATACTGTATACAAAATCATAATGACGGCTACCTGTCCTGATACATTTCTCCAAATGTGCAACACCAAGATCCCAGAAATAGACTGTAAACCAATGTAAACTATGGACTTTGGGCAAGTATGATGTGTCAATGTAGGTTCACTGAGTGTGATAAATGTACCACTCTAGAGGGGGATGCTGATAATGACAGGAGGCTATGAACGTGTAGAAGCAGGGGCATATGGGCAATCTCTGTCTCTTCCCCTACATTTTGCTCTGAACCTAAAACTGCTCTAAAAAAATAAAGTCTCAATTTTAAAAGTAGAGCAAATGATTCGAATAGGTATTTCTCTAAGGAAGATTGATAAATGGCCAATAAGCACATGAAAACATGTCACTAGGAAAATGCAAATCAAACTCACAACATGCTACTTCACACCTACTAGGAGACCAATAATGAGAACAGAGAAAAGCAGGAAAGTATGAATGATCATGAGGATAAAAAATTGAAACCTTCATGTACTGCTGTGAGACAACAAGAAAGGGTAGCTGCTATAGAAATATACTGCAGATGACTTGTAAAAATACATTTTAAAAAGTATAAAACCACTAGTATTATTCTTTTATTGAAGCATAACTGACATACCATACCCTATTCGCTTTAAGTATACATCATAGTGACTCAGTATTTTTTTAAAATATTTTATTTATTTATTTGAGAAAGAGAGAGAGCAAGAGCAGGGACAGAGAAAGAAGGAGAAGCAGACTACCCTGCTAAGCAGGGAGCCTGATGTGGGACTCGATCCCAGGACCCTGGAATCATGACCTGAGCCAAAGGCAGATGCTTAACTGACTCAGCCACCCACATGCCCTGTGATTCGGTATTTTTTACTTGTGAAATGATCCCCACAATAATTCTACTTACTCTCTGTCACCATCAAAGTTACTCCAATATTATTGACTATATTCTCTATGCTGTATATTACATCCCCACAACTTATTTATACATGGAAGTTTGTACATCTTTATCTCCTTCAACTATTTCGTCTTCCCTTCAATCTCCCTGCCCTTCAGTAATCAAGGGAACTAGTAAAATTATTAAACAATGTGTAAAAACATTAAACACAAAGGATTGATTTTAAAATATGCAATGTGCTTCTTTGAATTAACAATATGAAATAAAAATGAAATATATTTCAGTTATCAGATTGGCATAAATTCCAAAGATCGATAAAATACAGTGTCAGTAATCATTTATAGATATAAATAAATTCAGCTCTTTGGAAGGTAACTGAATCTATTCTGTAAAATGTAAAATACTTATGACCTTTGATCTAGTAATTCTATATGTACGGTCTTATGCTATAGAAATACTCAAATATAGATATATATCAGAGATACATACAAATATCACTTCAGTGTTGTTTCAAATAGAAAAAACGAGAATCACTAAAAAGAGACAACTAAAATACGAAATATTGTGTAAGCAGCAAAAATAGAATGGCATAGGAGTATACGCACAGGCACAGAAGTATCCTTAAAGCATATCATAAAATAAATAATGTATGTGTCATAACAATATGTACAATGTAAAAATAGCTGTGAAACATGTCTATCTGTGCATGTGTGTACATGTGTGTATAAAGTGCATATACAAAGGTACAGAGAAGGACAGTGGTGAGCACCCTCACTTGTTAGCAGCCATTCATGTAACATGTGCAGAGAGATCTGGCCAAGGCAGATACCTTAATTTCATTTTCAACCTATGTTCCATCTTTGGATTTGGGTTCATCCTTTTGAGGGGCAGCAAGATGCAGGGGCAATTCACAAAATACCACACAAGAATAACCAGCGCTGAGGTTTCCTCCCACGCAAGTAGGAGAGGTGGAGTGAGGAGCATACAGCAAACACGGAACACATTTACAATACGGCCAAGACGGCAGGACCTGGAGAACCTCAGAAACACTCCAACAGGTAGGCTCACTGCTCTGACTTCCGTTTCTGCCCCCAGCACCAGTCCTGTGACCACAATAACCTCACAGCTTTACTGAGATGCCATATTAACATCAGGAAAATCAAAACAATAAGAACAGTTGTTGTAGAACCATACTTGCAACAAGACATCCTAAAACAAAAGCAAACACTACATTGCCGCCTTGGCTTTTCACTTCATTGATCACTTGTAGTCAGGAACACTGCACCAGAGTAATACTATCTCCTTCTAGCATGGCATGACTTATTCTCCTGACTGTTTTAAACTAATCTCCTCTGCATCATCCAATACAGCACTCACATATTAATCAAACCCAACGACACAGCTCTCTAGCTGCATATTCATTTGTTCATAGAGCCACACATGAATCCAGGTTCTGCACCTGTTGGCCCTGGCCATGGTGGGCACAGAGACCGAACTCTGAATACACGGTTTAACTTTTCTCAAACTGAGCCCCATAGTTTTCACCCATCCCCTCCTTGTTTCACGTTTGCTTCCTCTTAATGTATTTGTTTTGACACAGAATCAGCCCTAACAGGAGGTAGGGCTCCATAACCTTGACCAGGCGATTAGCTCAAAATTTTAACACTCTGCAACCTTTTCTTACTGTAGGCAATTTCACCATAAAACGTAAAATTCTTCCTGAAGTGTTTTTTCCACAATATCATGTGCTTATATTTTTACAGGCTTCTTATCAAATAACCAAATTATATATTTATTTTTCATATAAAGTAAAATAAAAATCAATACACATTATACATACATACTATATATATTTATGCTATATTTATACTTATTACTACATTTCTTACTGTATTATGTTTATATACTATATTTATATTCTCTCTCTCTATATATATATACACACACATATATAAAATATATTCCTATTACTAGCAATATAATAACATATATTCCCATGGTTGAAAACACTACAATAAATGGAAATTCTCCCTTCTTATTCTACGAGTTTCTGCATATTATTTTCACGTGGAGATTGTTTTGTGTTTAGTAGAAAACTCCAAGTACAATTGTGTGTCCAGTTTCAAAACTAACGATTTATACAAAAGGCTAGTACCAAAAACAGAAGGAAGGAGAAATTACTCACAGGGAGGAGAAGAAAGGCAAAATTCCAGATTCTTTAATGTCTAGAAAGCTCAATATTAAGAACCAAAGGGACAGCTATTATGTAACCATGTATTGACATTATGTTAAATTACTCAAGAAAACTTTAACTTGAATTATTTATCTTAATCCTCACAACATATGTTAAGAGCTATTATCTCTTCCAAACTAACGAATGGAACTTTGAAGGAAGTAAATAATTGAGGTTTGTACCGCTGGTTAAGGGTTATTGTCATTATTCACATCCTGCTTCTGGGGCTCTAGGGAGCTTTTATTTTTATTTTTATTTTTTTTTTTAAAAGATTTTATTTATTTATTCGACAGAGATAGAGACAGTCAGCGAGAGAGGGAACACAAGCAGGGGGAGTGGGAGAGGAAGAAGCAGGCTCATAGTGGAAGAGCCCGATGTGGGGCTCGATCCCACAACACCGGGATCACGCCCTGAGCCGAAGGCAGACGCTCAACCGCTGTGCCACCCAGGCGCCCCTCTAGGGAGCTTTTAAACACTAAGTAAAACTAACGTATTTGACAACTTGGCATGGGAAAAAATACCAAACATCTGTATGCAGAAAATCCAGCTGTGAATCCCAGATTTTCCACATAGACCCTGAGTGCTCATTAATTCCTAACTTCAGATTTCTTGACTCATAAAGGAGTGTAGTATGAAATTAGGTATGAGTGTATCTATTCGTGAAGGCACCTCTGGCTGCCCTAACACACAGGCTATGAAGAATCAGTGATTTAACACAATAAAAATGTATTTCTCATTCTCAAAAACCTAAAAAGGTCTCTTTGAATGGTAGGCACTTCACTTCCAGGTTCCAGTTAGAGACTCAGAGTCATTCTACCCCATGGTTCCGTCATCCTCAATCCACGACTCACAACAGAACCCAGCGTTTCGTCTCCACTCTAGATAGACTAAAAGCTGTTCAGAATAATGTTAATTTCGGGGTGCTTGGGTGGCTCAGTTGTTTAAGCATCTGCCTTCAGCTCAGGTCATGATCCCAGGGTCCCTGTCAGCAGGGAGTCTACTCCTTTCTCCTCCCCTGCCCTTCCCCCCAGTTCGTGCTCTTTTTCTTTCTCTCTCTCTCAAATAAACAAATAAAATATTTTAAAAAAGAATAATGTCAATTTCTATTTGTGACACATTTCCCAAAGGCAGCACCAAGAATTGCTAAAAATTACATAAAAATTTTAATATTCCTCAGAAAAATAAGAGAATTATTTACAATGTTTTAAATCAAACATTTATGAGGTGCTCTGTTTTTAATCCATGTTCTTGTGTATATATCTAAGGTAAGACACAGACATAAGAACAGCCCACTGGATTTTTCTCGCCAAACAACAGGGAATTGCAAAACTGTTGCACGATCCCATTTATCAGCATTTTTATAGTTCTATCAGACACTCCTGCATTTCTTTTGGGATTTACTTTGCTGTATCAAATTGGATGCCAAATTAATTTTCTGAAGAGTTAAGTCTGAATTATTCCTCAATTAACTTGTCAAATTACTGAAATCTGAATTATGCCATCAAGGAATACTATTCAAGTGAACCACCATCTTTTTGAAGCATTAGCTGTCTGTTCTTTCTAGCATGACAAATAGAGCTACTGGGGCATCCAACTTTTGGACACTATTAACTTACAGTCTAATCAACAGGAGAATCTAGAATTCTGTCCATTATGACAAAGAACCTGATGATGCATGTTTGAGACATGACAACACCATGCAAGGATGTAGTGACTTGGTTAAACATCCCAAATTCTTTGTAACCATCTGATCCATACCTCCAGGGATAGTAATATTACCTCTACCCTTCTAGGAAAATTGATTTTTATGTCTACTATTGAATTTGCTAATTTGCTTATACCTTTCTTAGGAACTTTGCCCTGGCTATTTTCTGCCTGGAAAAATTTACCTGAATCTTCTGCATTCTTTTATTCTTTAGGCCCTAGATCTTTTTCTTTTTATGTAATAACTTTATTTTAGAGTAGTTTAAAATTTATTAAAAAATGCACAGATAGTACAGAATGTACCAAAATGTTGTACAATTTTAATCAAAAGTATACAGCCTTTTCAGACCAGCTTCAAATTGTCCATGATACAATTAATCATGGTATTAGTCTGTTGTTTAAGGGGAATATAAGCTCAACTGAGCCAAATATGAACCTGTGTCATGTAAGCATTCATGACTACTGATTGGATTTGGGGGAAACTTGCAAAAGGAGAATATTAAATGAGCACAAGTTCGTCTTATTAAATCTTTTTGTAAGAATGCCCATAGCTATTTCTTAGCTTTTGAAGACATTTTGTATTTTTACAATTTATAGGGTAGCTTGAAGGTAATCTCAATGAATCATTTGCATAAGTCAATACATAAAGAGCGATTCAGAGTTACAAAATANTAATCTCAATGAAACATTTGCATAAGTCAATACATAAAGAGCAATTCAGAGTTACAAAATTAGATAATCAAAGTTTTTAGAATCTCACAAGTATTACACACAACATAACAATTTAAAATAGAAGAAAGAACTGAAAAGATCTCATCATATGAGGAATTTTACTATGAACATATGAATGACATAAGAAAGGGGGGGTAATCAGAAGGGGGAATGAAGCATGAGAGACTATGGACTATGAGAAACAAACTGGGGGCCTCAGAGGGGAGGGGGTGGGGGAGTGGGATAGACTGGTGATGGGTAGTAAGGAGGGCACATATTGCATGATGCACTGGGTGTTATACGCAACTAATGAATCATCGAGATTTACATCGAAAGCCGGGGATGTACTGTATGGTGACTAGCATAATATAATAAAAAATCATTAAAAAAAAGAAAAAATTATAATTTTGATTACNCATCGGAAGCCGGGGATGTACTGTATGGTGACTAACATAATATAATAAAAAATCATTAAAAAAAAAGAAAAAATTATAATTTTGATTAGTAAATTGTTTAATATTAAACCAAAAGCACCAGACTAAAAGACCAGGCTCTATAATGCCAAGACTACAAAACTACACCAATTTATACATTTCTATGTGCTTTTTGATACACAAACGTCAAGAATTGAGAAAGAAAGAAAGATTTGAAAATATGATTATATGTTCAGCATGGCCAGGGAGAAATTACACAGAACTGTAATTCATGATTTTCGGTTTTCAGTTTTCATACTAACTGATTGTGGAGTTTGGGCATTAATTTGAATCTCTGACTCCATTTGTCAAATGTAGACTAAAGTGTCCATCTGTAC
The DNA here is from genome assembly GCF_002007445.2 of Ailuropoda melanoleuca. NCBI lineage: Eukaryota > Metazoa > Chordata > Mammalia > Carnivora > Ursidae > Ailuropoda > Ailuropoda melanoleuca. The sequence continues at coordinate 49,071,350 of NC_048223.1, forward strand.
CACATAAGCACTTGGAGAATAAACTGAGAAAAGGATATGCATACACTTTGCAAACACCAGAATACTATACAGGAGTAAGCAATAAAAGTAGTGAGCCTGCCTTGTCTGGCCCCACACACCCTCACAAAAGAATTCCAAGTTCTTCTATGAATATTTGCTGGAATTTTCTGTGTATAGAAAAATCTTTACGTACACCTCTTAATTCAGCTCAGCTCAAGTCCAAAGATTAAATTCCACAGTTGCCTTAAACCTGGCTCTTGGGAGTGATGACTGTCTAGAGGAACTGACATGTGGGGGTTTTAGGAGAGTTGCTGGTTAAAGACACAGGACCTGGACAGGGGAATAAGAGGTAAAAGACTCCTGAGGCACAACACAGAGATCAGGGGGGAAAAGCTGCAGGCGGCAAAGAGAGAGCTAGGTACAGAGGGGCAGCTGGAGGACAAGGTTGGGGAAGGTTCATTAGGAAAAGTGTCTAGTTTGCTAACTGCTCATTAGCTTTGGGCAGGGAATCTTTTACTAAAAGAATTTTTGATTCAGAGTTTCATGCGGAGGCCTCTCATACCAGTGAAAACTGCTGCCCCACTGGTCCTGATAAATATTATTCTTTTATTTTTTGAGGGCACTTGTCAGGTGAACAATTTTGTTCAAGTCACATGTTCCCCAGAGTGGCCACTGAAGCCCTCAATCATCCTTAGTGAAGTTATGCCATTTAGAAAGATAAGTGCTAGAGTTAGTACTGTACACACACAGAAGTTTTTCCTGGAAGACGATAAGATTTACACTTAGAAGACCCCATGAGAGCTGGCAACCATAGAAAGGAATATAATGCTTGTACCCCTGTGTCTCGGGTCCCCAGTCTTATGGATGGCCTCCTCTGAACATGGACTCGGCAATCTCCATTCTGCCCAGCAGGCAAAACACCAGAGAGAAAGCTCTCTAGGTCAAAGCCAAGATCTCCGGCCAGAAACTCAAGAAGGAAGGAAAACCTTGTCTGGTTTTATTGACGACTCAGCAGTTTGTCCAAATGGACAGTCTGTGTCCAGCCTGTGACTGAGAGGGCCTCCGCCCATGTTCTCCCTTGTATTTTTCCTACAACAAACACTCTTAAACAGCACAAAACAAAACTAATATGAAACAGAGCAAAAGGGATGAAAAGGAATGCCTGATTCCACCAAAAATGCAAGACAAAGGGGAACAGATCACAAAACCAGATACCAAACTACAAATCCATAGCAGTTGGCTGATAAAGGAACTCATCACAAAGAAAGAGCAGCTCAGAGCCAGTGCTGACTTACCACGTTGGAGCAGACTCCGCCGCTTGCCGCAGGGTGCAAGGGATCTCTGTAGCTACCATGCCTGGCAGGACACTGGGCTCCAAAACAGCAGTGAGGAACCTCCAGAAAACTGTGAAAATGAACAAATTCACATCACTAAGCGAAAGATTAAAATCAAAGATTTTGTGCAGCCCTCGGAATTAGAAGTGGACCTCCATTCTCAGTAATTCCATAAACTAGGCTGCACTGAAAACCTCTCTCAAAAAATTCATAAGGATATAGATGCTGAATGAAAAGTAACAGTGGTTTTTACTTATTTTTAAAAGTTACAACTGGATGTGCAAGAAACAAACAAAAATCTTCATGTACCAGAATTAGAGTATAATGAGAAAGTAATCGATGTGTGAGATGATGTTTCCACAGCCATGAAAGAATTCTGGATTCAGCCACAGTCAGGGGGTTAGATATTAACACCCACCTCCCTAAGGAGTGAGACCCCAGGCCTCCTTAGGCCCACAGAACACTGGGAGTTAGAGCTTAAACCGCTGTGAAAAAAAATTAAAGCCACTTGAAGGGATACAATTCTAGTCAAAGAAGGAATAAGTAAGTAACTTGAAAGTATACAATACATTTAATGTATTTAATGTTTGTCTTGGACTTGACTAGAAAAAAAATACAACTATCTTATGGAAAACTGAAACTGTACTTCACAGAGTTTGGAGTCCAAATTTCTTACTTATTATAAAGAAAATGGAAGTCAAAATTTATTTTAAAAAGTTGTCCCAAACATGCAACGTCCTCTGACAAAATCAAATTCAAACCTGTTCTGGAGTGACACTTCAAAAACAGAAGCCAAAAGGATTTTATGAACAAATAAAAATCAATGTGTCCTTAGAAATTACATCATAGCGTAAAATCTTACAACACAAAAAGAAACAATACATCATGATAAGAGTAAGAAGATTCTACAATTTCAGGAATTAGAATACTCAAAAAAAAAAAAAGACCACAAAATATCAGAACAATCTGCCTCAGCCTATTAAACAAATATGTGTGAAATTATCAGCTACATACATTTTAAAAGTATAGAACTAACAAGGACAAAAGAGACATTAAGGAAAAATAACAAACAGATTATTTTAAAGGACTAACTAGAAAATGCAGACATTAGAAGGTGGAAATTTTGCAATCCAGAACACAATACACATAACCCCGACAAGTCCAATGATACCTAAACTGTAAAAGACTGAGTTGTAGCAGCAAGGAATAGGCAAACTGAAGATTTTAACAACAAGAAAAATCATTAAATGACCAAAGCAAGAAGCAAAAAATTGTATCTCTGATCCTATTTTTGTGAAACACTGGTAATTACAACAAAAAGAACAATCAATAAAAGCGTGCATGAGTGTGTGTGTGTGTGAGAATGGCAGAAGTACTGAAGAATAAACTTCAAATTGTTAACTGAAGGAAGAGAGGATATCTGTCAAAAACAGATACAAATATGATTGAGATGAAAAGCAAATGTAATTTTTAAAGAGATACATATAAAAAGATGATGGCCAATGTTTTTAATGGAATTCAGCTCAGAGTGGTTTCAAATGATGTGTAACACTGTATAGAAGGTTAAAAGGTTCTATACTGAGCATGAACCACTTACAATTATGGGATTTTAAAGGGCTATTTGATTATGAAAAACCTTATTTCCCCTTATGACTATTCCATTTCATGATTATGAAAAAAACCTTATTTCCCCTTATGACTATTCCATCCCTGACATACACCAAGCCTGAAATATTTAACAAAAGAAGTGGGGAAAGCTGTGTTTGTGCACTGGATGGCTTCCACACAGCGGAAAGCTGAGATTTCTCACTCTGGTGTCTCTGCGCCTTTTCACGTCTTCACCTGCGACAAGCTGGTTCAACTCTGCTCATCACCCGACATCAGCCGCAGGATTGAAAACCTTCAGCCTGAACCACTACAATCACCATTTCCAGAGATACTTTGTAGAAAGAGTTTCGCCAAAAACATGTTTTCTTTAGTTATCACAATATTTTCAGGAAAAGAGGACCAGAAAAAATCATTTTCACGTAATTGGTATTAGTTACCGAGTAAATGAGGTTCTTGTTCCGCACACTTCTACAAAGCTTAAAATTTATTCTGAGCATTCTCATGCAATATAAATTGCACATATGAATTTCTTATCATTTAAGTCACACATAAATACTTGAACAAGAGGCACATAACATTTTAGGTTCCTCCATACAACTCCCATTTAAAAAATGCACCCTTTCTCTCTCTCTCTCTCTCTATCTCTCTCTCTCTCACACACACACACACACACACACACCTCTCATTAGTTCCAGGCTTAACTGCATCCAACGGATGCAAAAAGCATTGATTTTTAAAAGAGGTAGTTTAATTCAAGTGACAACATTGTATTTTGTTATTTGTTTTTAATTCTCTGTTTTAGTTCAAATTTCCTTCCTATTGCCTGAAACTGTCAAGGATGAGCTAGGGACATATGACTCATTTTATTACAGGTGCAATTAGCTACCTTGCTTTCTCACGGAGAGGCTGATTACTTTGACTTTGAGGCAGTTGGGGATTTCCTTATTTGGATTTTAATGCCAACATTAAATACCTTCAATGTCCCTGTTAATGAATCTGCATTCAATTTTTTCTCCTAATGGAAGATGACATTCTGCTGCAGACACCTGTTGCAGCCACCTCTCTTTAACAGGATGTCAAGAAAAACGTGAGATTCTCTGGAATCACGTCCAACTACTAATATTAGCATCTATTTATTCAATCATTTTACATTGATGCATGAGTTTGAGTTGACCCTTGAAAGCTTTTGCAGAATGAAGAGCTGGTTTGATCAAATGCTCATTTGTTGTAAAGGCAGATTCTCCAAGCTTATTTTTACTAATAAACAACAGATTTCATGAGTAAGTTGGCTGAGATGCAAATGGTAGAAATTACAGACTTTAAGGACAGCAAACGCACAGTAGGCGCTCTTCCTAGAAATGCAGATCCTTTGCAGCTTTGAAGTATTAGCTCTTCAGATTTGAGTGATTTCATTGGTATTCTATTTATACAGATGTCAAGTCGAGTTTTCTTCCTGTTTCGAATCTCGCAGGTAACACCTATTCTCAAGAGTAGCACTGATCACCACCTTCATTCTCAATTTATGCCCCTTCCCAAAAATACAAGACACTGTGAAACACAGCGAGACAGAGGCTGCTGTAACACCTGGGAAAAGTCTCACCAGTGACTTCTACCAGAAGTGCCAAAGAAAACAAGTTACATGGGTAACTTAATTCGACTAAATGAGAGCCCAAGACAGAAAGTTCAGGCAACAATGTTTCAAAAGCCATAGATTTGACTTGAAAGATATTTTAACCTCTAGAAAGAGAAGATACGGCCTAGAAGTGGAAAGCTGTTGATTACAAGCACTTTGCTGAGATGAGAAAAAGATCTTTGCTAAGGGTAACTTGAGTTAGATCTGGGAGAATATTCAGTATTTCCCTTTTAAGAGCCAGGTTATTCAATCTGAGCTTTCCTTTATTTCCTTTTCCCCCCAGCTCTTAAGAAATTAGGAATTTGCTTGTGTTCCCTCTCTCGCTGGCTGTCTCTCTCTCTGTCAAATAAATAAAATCTTTAAAAGAAAAAAAAAAGAAATTAGGAATTTGCAACAGCTCTGAAATCTTGAATTTCCTTATCTATAAAACCCAATAACCTTTCCTTCCACTTGTCTTAGAATAGTTAGCCTTGGTCCTCCTCATTGATAGGTGGCGCTATGGAATGTGTGTGGAAAAAAGCTCTGCCTCTGGATGGATGGTGACAAAACGGTCTCCCACAAGCTACCGTGGCCACCGAAGAAGGAACCTGTCTTTGCAAGCAGCAACTCTCACACAATGTGAATACTCCTTCAAGGTGCCTGGCTGGCTTGATAAGAGTTAAACAATTTCAATACCTCCTAATTTTATTTAATTTTGCCTTGGTGAGTCAAATTGCTGTGCTATGAGTCTAATGCTGTGTAGCCACTTCAACAAACATGCATAGATCATCTCAAAGTTTCCACAGATTAGAAGTCTGGGTACCACTGGGATGGGTCCTCTACTCAGGATCTCATAGGTGGAATCCAGGTGACAGCCATCTCCCCTGAGGGCCAGGGTCCTCCCAAAGCTCCCAGGGTTGTGGGCTGAATCCAGTTCCTTGAGATTATAGGACTGAGGGCCTCAGGATTAAAAAGACAAGATGGAGAAATTATGTAAAAGCCTGAGACGGAAATTCTAGAAATAATGGATGAGATGATCAGCAAATTATACACAACTAAAAAGAGGCTTTTTAAACTGGAAGGTAAACCAAGATATAAAATATATCAAAGATAAGATAAAATATAAAGACTTTTGTTTTCAATAAAAACATTTTTTAAAAAGATAAAAATAAAGTCAAAAGCAGCATGGACACAGTGACATGGGAAAAATGGTCTGTCGTATATTAAGGAAAAAAGAAAGGAATAAGGCATATTTCTGACAATTTTTAAAAATTATTGAAAGATATTAACTGTGAAGTAAAAGCTAAATTTTAAGAGATATTAACTATTACATTTTAGAGATGCTAACTTACAGATTCAAGAAGTATTATGTATCAAAAGATGAATATGAAAATCATAAATACCGTACAAAATTGCTGAATATCAAAGACAGAAAAGAATTAATGCAACCAAAACAATACATGTATTACTTCCCAAAGAACTCCAAATGGACTGATGGCTGGTTTCTCCACGGAAATGGAGCTAGAAGAATATGGGATGTTATCTTGAAACCACAGAGCTGATATCTGTAGACCCATGTCACGAGAAATACTAAATAGTCCTCTTTGAGGAAATGTGGAAGAATGAAGAATAACAACACAGGTTATGTTGATTTATCTAAACTCATCACAATAAACATGGTCTGTATAACACAGCAATACAATATCCTTGGAGCTTTAAGTATATACTATTTTTTTAATGGCTTATAAGGAGAAAAGGGTTTAAAAGTATTAGAATGTTCCAAAGCCCTGGAATTAAGAAAAACAACAACAACAACAACAACAAAAATGTCACAGATACAGCCATATGCGTTGGCACTGCTTCTTGGCCAGCCAAAACCCAATGATTCTGGTCACTTTTTTTTTTCCCTATTCTATCTCAAAATCTTCCTGTATTGTTAATCCTCTAGATGTCAAGCGTTGGCTTTGACCTTTAGGAATTTCCCAGCTCTTCACCTAGCTTTCTAATTACCTCTCTCTGCCAATTTAAACTACAGTTTAGATTTCAAGTATATTGCTTAGATTAATAGTTAATATACATGACACATTTTTAAATGCCAATACCATCACCACCTTCAGATACTACAGAAAAAGCTTTCTGCTTGGATTTTTTCTATCCTTCATATATTCAATCACAACCTGGCCCAGAGCATATTTGCCTGAGTGAAGGATGAATAAATCAGAACTGAGGTCAATCCACTAGCCAAAGAACACTGAGAAACAAACAAATTCACCTTTTTAAGGTGAAAAAAAAAAGTTTGCTGATACCTTAATTTAAATTGGGGACTAAATTTTTTTTATTTCATTAAAATATTTATGTTTGGAAGATTAAAAGGGTGGATTGAGCTGTGTTTTTAGAGAAACTGTGTAATACAGACAGATACAGAGAATTTGCTGCTGATTATTGAAAATTAGCCACTTTATGGCCATTAAGCTGCCTTGGGTGTATTTAATTTAGAAAGAAATATAAATGTGTCGCTCATAATGTAACCCATTATAGGGTTTGGAATTTAAGTTTGAAATGTGAGGCTTTGCAATCTGGAATTTTGGCTTTTATGGAACACAACTTTAAAAAATTACTTTTAGAGCACTCATATTTACACTGTGAAAGTCTATATGCTTTACGGTGAATCCTCACTATTAGCAAAAATTTCAAAGTGAACATATCTAATGTCTCCACTCCTACTAGAACAGTACTTTAAAAACAACTGACAATTCCATGCATTTAACTTTTGGTAAAGCCCAACCACTAGATTCAATTTTATAGTAAAAATCTAAGTCACTGGTTTTAAATGGACATCTTAACAGCACCAGTTACAAAAAGCTTACAGTATGCCTGTGCTTCTAACTATTTCTTCTTACCTGCGATAATCAGCAGGATGGAGAGAGTTTTCTTTATTTCACTCGTGTAAACAACACCCAAACCATACATTATCCATAATAGCATGTTATAGATGCAATTTTGAAGCACGTAATTTCATGTAACCAAGCATTAAATGTAAAGTGTCTACAAAGACCAACTCTCTCATCTCTAGCTCTGTGAATTATGGTTCTATGTCAGAGCCCAGAAAAATGTACTTACTCTTTCTGATATTCTAGGGAAATGATCTACCCTGTGGCAAGGACCAAGATTTTAAATTTCATGAGCTGTATAAAAGGCAAAGCTTAAAAAATATTCATACCATATAGCAATTTCCATACATCACAAACTCAGTGAGTAGCTACCACATGATTTACATCTAGAAAACATGCAGAGCAGTATATTATACAAGATACTGGTTTCCAAATATTGTGCATAGAATATATTCATCTATCTGAATGTATTTCTTTTCAATAGTACCGATTTTGGTCAGAAAAGTGAAACATGCTCTTGTGCTGGGTAAAGAGGACACCGTATCTTCTACGAGAGAGGAGCAGGACTTCTACCTTTCCGTGCTTTTGCCACATGTGCGTAGGGTCCAGCTGTTTTCCCCTCCAAGGATGCACTGACAGATCTCAAATCTGATTGGACAGAGCAGGGGTCTACTGGGAGCACTGGTAAGCTCTGAGGTTCTGTTATTTTAAAACAAAATAATGAACACTGTAACCAGGCAGACATTGCTGCAATATGTTCTTCTGCAGTATCTGAAATTACCATTAAAATAATGTAGTTTTTTTTTTTGTTGCAAATTACAGGTATCTATCCTGAACTAGCTTAAGTCATTAATTTAAGGATGCTAAGGGATCTTAGAAAATTCAGGAAGACAAACGGGACCTGGCCTTAACAACAAGCTAGAGAACAGAGCTCAGAACCCATCCTGAGGATTCTGCTGTCTTCTGTGTACACCTAAGTCCAGATCTGCTTAGCTGTTCATGCACCCAGTCCTGTCCTACACGCCCACCCTCAGGCCAGCTGCTGTGCAAAACAATGCAGGAAACTGACCGGGAAGCCCAAAACGGGCACATCACCTAAACTAGGTCAGTCACTCCCTGACTCCAAAATTTGAAAGCTAAGATCAAGAATGAGAGGTCAATATATTGTAGGGCTGCTAAATATAACAAACAAATTTATAGGGTTCCCAGTCACATTTGAAGTTCAGATAAACAACAAATAATTGTCAGCACATATTTATACCAAAAAATATGCGTAATTCACCTGAAATTCAAATGTAACTAAGTGTCCTGTATTTTACCCCACAACCCTGGTACCTCTGGATGATACTGGAACATGTAAGCTTCGGAGATGGTCAGCTGCCAATGGCCAGTCTGTACAAAAGACTCTGATCTTCAACCTTTATTACCTCTTTGCAGAATGTAAGGTGGTAACTAAGATCTCCCTCTTGAAACACTCTACCTCTTCATTTAAAAAGTCAGTGTAATTTAAAAATGTACTCACAACACTGAAGAGCTGTTTTAACTTTGATGACCACATAGTTAGATTTTTAAAGAGCAGAAAGTGCCGAGAGTATTTTCACATTCCCTCATTTCTATGGCTATTTCTTCTTTCCTACTCTACAGAAAAGCATAAAAACTACAGAAATCACTTAGGAAAATTCCTAAACTTTAATAACTTTGTTTCCTGAGATTATTCCCTAATTGTAGGTCAGAGAATCAGGATGATGACACGTCCCAAGGCACGAACTGGAAGTTTATTGTGAGATTTCAATATGAAATTTTAACTGGCTTTGGAAATATATGTTAATTCTAATATGCGATTGAGTTTGATTTACTGGCCTTTTCTTAGGAGTCTTTAATAAAAATACAGTAAATGTATATTAGCTAAAAGCAAATTTCCTAGGATTACCCAATGCTAACAAAAGGAAAAGTAAAGGCTAAAATAACTTCTACAGGGTTTTACTCAGCAATTTCCAAGTTTATTAAAAGTATCACTAAGATGGGGCACCCAGATGGCTCAGTCAGGTAAGCATCCAACTGTTGGTTTGGGCTCAGGGTCATGACTTCAGGGTTGTGAGATCAAGCCCTGTGTGGGGCTCCGTGCTCAGTGTGGAATCTTCTAGAGACTCTTCCTCTTCTCCTGCCCTTCCCCCTGCTTGTGCTATCTCTCTCTAAAATAAATAAATCTTTTTAAAAATAAATAAAAGTATCACTGAGATAATTCATACAAAAATATCCAGCTGCCATTTAAAAAAATCATCGCTTGTACATTTCAAATATGAACATTTATAATCTAATTTTTACTTAATAACTCTGAAAATTTTTCAAATATACAAAACATTTACCTAAAACTCATTAATGGTGAAACTTAGGGCACAGTATTCCCGCTGCAAAAAGACTCAAGAAAGATACTATTTACATAAGCTCTGAGTTTAAAAGAACTATTAAGACATTCTGAACATTTACACAACGAATGAGGTTTAGAAAAATGTGATGTTTTGCTAAACATACTAAAATTTTATTCAGAAAGCAAAGGCATTATGAATCAATAAAAAGCAGTGAAGTATAATCTGCAAAATACTGGATTGGGGAAATGTTGTCTCCAAAAATAATGATGTAGAATAAAAGTTGAATTTTGAAAATATTAAAAACAAAAGAAGCCTTTTCAATAACTGGCGGGTTAGTTAACTTCATTGATTTAAACACTTTTTCAATGAAATAGTAATGAAACAGTAATCAATGAATCTAGCCACAGTTCCTATGTGTACACAAAATTGAGAACCTTGCATTTAGGTTCATAGCGCCTAGGAAAAAAATGTGCTTATGTCCTTGTCAAATAGGCAACCTTGAGGGATTCACTTATGTTCTCAGTTCCCTCACCCACATAAGGGATGACATGCACAGCAAATTAACAAGGCTCAGGTAAATGAGCTGTAACGAGGCTGTGCAGACAGACCCTCGGCTGCTCTCACAGGCATCAGCATGCCCCAGGCCTATTTTGGCCATGCTCCGCAAACTCCTTTTGTCTTCTCCCACAGGCTCATGGCTTGGCTACATTTCAGTCTTCACAGCATGGGAAAGTTGCCAGAAGCTATAAATGTGGCTCCCAGGCCTGGCCTTTCAAAAACTGGCACGATCATGTGTGCTGTCTTCCCCCTCCCGCTTGGACAGAGAAATGCAGAGAACCAGTGGAAGACTCCAGACTTTAGAGGAGCTTGGGGAGCCACCAGACAGAAAGAGCACAGGTTCCTGCGTGACGGTGTGAAGGTGAGCCTCCTGCAGACCCATGTTCCAGAAACAAAACTGCATCGTGTCCAGGGACTGAGATGTGGAGGTTATGCAAACAGTTGGCCAATGTGATTTGTACAGGGGCAAAGAATAATTCACAGATCCAAGCTGTTTTTGAGTAAATGTGTGCCACACAACCACTACCAGAAATGGAAAGATGATTACAAAGCATGGACTCAACGGCTGCCAGGACATTAACATCATTGTGATACACTGACTTCTTACAGGATAGTCCAATATGATATAATGAAGTCATAATAACTAACATTTCTAGAACATAGATTATATGCCAAACACCACAACAAACATATTGATTTCAGTTGAAACTCACATTAGGAGCACCTGGGTAACTCAGTTGGTTGAGCAGTGGACTCCTGAGTTTGGCTCAGGTCATGATCTCGGGGTCATAAGATCGAGCCTCTTGTCTGGCTACATGCTGGGCATGAAGCCTGCTTAAGATTAAGATTCTCTCTCCCTCTGTGCCTCCCCCTGCTTGTGTCCCCACCCGCTGGCTCCATCAAATATATTAAAAAAAAAAAACCAAAAAAACCCCAACATCAAACCTATGAAGCAGGCATTATCATTATCTCTACTTTATTGATGGAAAAATCAGGCTCAGGGAGGTTAAATAACTCGGCCATATTCATCCAGCTTTCTGTAGCAGAAAGATATTGAACCGTGTCTATCCAACAACCAAACCCAAGCAATTACACATTCACTGCATCATCACATGCAGAAGAGGGCTGGAAAGCCAGCTGGAACGCCAGAAATCCAACCCCAGCTCCAATGCTACAATTTACTGCATGGACCTGAGCAAGTGATTTCACCCATCCACACCTCAGGCTTCTAATGGTTCGTACTAGTGGTAATTTTTTTAAAATTTATTTTTTGCCCAGGATTTAAAAAATTAAATTGCTCAAAGATTAAACACTTTCTAAATCAGCTTTGCTCATGTTTATATGCTTACCCTTGATATAGAGGAGATTTCTTGAAATTCTAACCTTGTGACATCAGATGAAAGATGTAAAGCAGGAATCAATCTGTGTTTGAGCATCCAGCCATGCAGAATACTATTATGAGGGCCTCCCTTGGGGAAAAGCAAAAATCACACTCTTATGTTTGGGATTTTGAAACAAATCCCCTTCTGTGCTTTACAATGATTCAAAGATCATTTTGGTGACAGAGAGATGTACCTAGTAAGAGAAATAACTTGTTTTATAAGTAGGGCTGCAAAGTGTCTTGTATATTCCTATAATTAATGATTTTTGTCCTGCTTGCTATGTTGACTTTGTCAAAATCTCTTAAATGACTTGTGTTCAGTTTTTCTCCTTTTTTTTTTAAATCAGTAGTCAGTTATTTTTAGGTTACAATTTTAATGCTTAAATCTCTAAAATGGCAACACTAGGTGAGAATCATAGCACCACAAATAAAAATTTGAACAATCCTTAGGTCTTCCCTACAGGTTTGGCTGAGGAAAAGACCGGAATGGGAGAATGAGAATTAGACATACTTGTTTTTCATATTCAAGAAAGGATAAAACTGTTCTTTGGCTAGAATCCCAGGTCCTGGACAATTAACCATCTTCAGAGAAAACTTCAGATCAGTACCCCTTCTCTGAAAGTCAGCCAATCAGTGACAACCCCTTGTCTCAATAAGAACAGATCAGCAAGTACCTCACTCCAGTGTCCATGTTTCTGAAAGGCAGACGTTCACAACAATCTTCCTCCCAAATCACACCAACACAGATGCAAATCTGTCAAGTCCTAAACATTTGTGCTTCTTAAAATTCACTGGTCCCTGAATAGAGACAGGTCTCCCCAAAACGTTATATAAGAAAGACTGTGCCTTGCAACTACATCTGTCCCTTGAATCAGGCAAATGGAAAGTTCTCTTTTATCTCAGATGTGAACTCGATTTATTGATTCATATTCTCCAGTATTTCAGTAGTTTAGCACATTACAGTGAGCTATGAGTTCACATTAGTGAATGACAGACACGTCCATTAACGTGAGACACAATCTCCAGTTCTTCCGCTGATGGCTATTATCTTTTTATTTTATATGTTTGAAACCCAGAATGCCAAAATGCTTGTTAGTGTATATTCATTAGTGCATATGGATACATTTTCTGAATAGTGAACATTTCTTAAGGAAAAGCCCTTCTGAAGTAGGTAATTTGTACAGGGTGCAATTATTCATTCCATATCAAAAATGGTGGAAAGTCAGCTATAAACCAGCATATACTGACAGCTAAGAATGTCAAATGTATAATTTATTCAACTAGTACCAAGAAAGTGATAAAATAAAAACTTTAATAGAGAAATTCAGATGCAGATGAAATAATCACAGAAGAAGTTGTAATCACGTTCTGCGCCATATAATGTTATCGGTTTTTCAGCTCAAGTGACTGTACCATATCAGAAGTATTTTTATATTCCAAAAGCTTTCAATTTCCACAAAGAAATAATAGAATTCTAAAAAATGTAGTAGCTCTTGCTACTATTACAGATATTATCAAAGATCTAAATGTCTCTCTTTTTCTATGGCATAGCCAAGGAAGGAAGTAATCACAATGAAAAATTAATTATTTTGCTAGTACAATATTTTTTCTTGTGAAAGTCTCCCTTATAAGGCTATTGTGAATAAAACAGTATCCACTTGAGACTTCCAAAAAATTATTTGCAAAGAGTCTCATAGTGAGTTAGGAGTTAATGAGAAGATTTGCATTGTTTTGGTGAGAGTAACAGACATTCCGGTGAAAGTCTGTGTAAAAGTGTGGACATGTTTATACAAAGTTGAAGTGAAGCATGACTGATACTAGGGAAGACGTTGACTGGCCTGTCCACATTTTGCATAATGTTGTTCAGATGGCATCTTGTGTCCTATCAAGACTGAAGTCATTATCACAAATTGTTCTCTTCCCTCAGTAATTATACTGTTTGAACAGAGCAATTAAAGTAGTTTTATAATTTTGTTACCAGTAGGTATTTTTCAATTCTCTTGCATTCAAAAACCAATTTAGGTTCTGTAAAAAATGCTGTTGACAGAGTCACATGCAAAAGAATGAAACCAGACTCCTGTCTTACACCATGCACAAAAATTAACTCAAAATGGACTAAAGACTTGAATGTAAGACCTGAAGCCATTAGATTCCTAAAAGAAAACATAGGCGGTAAGCTCCTTGACAGTGGTCTTGGCAATGAGTTTTTGGATCGGATCCCAAAACAAAAGCAACAAAAGCAAAAATTAGTACCACCACATCAAACTAAAAAGTTTCTATACAACAAAGGAAACCATCAAAAATGAAAAGGCAGCCTGTTTAACAGACGAAAATATCTGCCAAACATCTCTGATAAGGATTTAATATCCAAAATATATAAAGAATGCCTACAACTCAATGGCAAAAACAATCCAGTTAAAAAATGGGCAGAGGATCTGAATAAGCATTTCTCCAAAGAAGACACCCAGATGGCCAACAGACACATGAAAAGATGTTCAATATCATTCAACATCAGGGAAATACAAATCAAAACTACGACATACCACCTCATGTCTGTTAGAAAATAGTAATAATCAAAAAGACAAGAAATAACAAGTATTAGTGAGGGTGTTGAAAAAAAAGGAAACCTCTGTGAACTGTTGGTGAACATGTAAATTGGTGCAATCACTATGGAAAATGGTATAGAGGCTCCACAAACAGTTTGAAATAGAACTATCATATGATCCAGTGATTCTACTTCTGGCCATTTATCTGAAGAAAACAAAAACAGTAACTCAAAAAGACATATGTACCCCGATGTTTATAGCAGCATTATCTCCAACAGCCAAACTATGGAAACAGTCTACCCATCCATCGGCTGATGAATGGATAAAGAAGATGTGGTGGGTATATATACACAATGGAATATTATTCAGCCATAATAAAGAATGAACTTTTGCCATTTGCGGCAACAGGGATGGAAAGGGCATTATGTTATGTGAAATAAGGCAGACAGAGAAGGCAACTACCATATGATCTCATATGTGGAATTTTATTTTTTTTAAAGATTTTATTTATTTATTTGACAGAGATAGAGACAGCCAGCGAGAGAGGGAACACAAGCAGGGGGAGTGGGAGAGGAAGAAGCAGGCTCACAGCGGAGGAGCCTGACGTGGGGCTCGATCCCATAACGCCAGGATCACGCCCTGAGCCGAAGGCAGACGCTTAACCGCTGTGCCATCCAGGTGCCCCTCATATGTGGAATTTTAAAACAGCAACAAGAATAACAAAACCAAGCAAATAAATACTGAGAACAGACTGGTGGTTTCCAGAGGTTGGAGGTGGGGTGGGGGAGAAACAGGTGAACACACAAACTTCCAATTATAAAATAATTAAGACATGGGAATGTAATGTACAACATGGTGAATATAGCTAATAATACTTCATTTCTGAAATAAGCGGTTAAAAGAGTACATCTTAAAAGTCCTCATCTCAAGAAAAAAGACCTTATAATTATGTGTGGTGAGGGATGTTAATGAGATTTATTGTAGTGACAATTTTGCAATATATACAAATATCCAATCATGATGTTGCACACCTGAAACTAATATGATGTCATGTGCCACTACACCTCAACTACAAAATAGAAGGCAAGCAACAACAGCAATACAGAAGGCAAAAACAAAACAAAACAAAACACACACACACACAATAAAACAAATGCAGTTGAGAGATACCTGAGTTTACTTGGAGAACTGAAATTATACTCCAATTCTGCTTAAAAAATTCTTTGTTGACTTTTTAAATAATTAAGGCCCACTTATTCTTGTTCATAGTTCCCAAAATCTCGTTAGTGTAGGATCATGCCACTTGAGAAGCGCAACAAGTGTTACTCAAATATGCCATTGTTTAAGACATTTGCTGGGTACATTCAAGAAAGAACTGTAACGTTGTAGACATTTAGTATCAAGTCTATATTCAAAAGCCACAACATCACTTATTAACAGGGAAAGAAATTCCACTTTGAAGTGGGTAATTATTAGGTCATGAAAGATGGTATTATGTGCTTCAACAAATCAAATTTATAGAGCAATTCTCAGAGTTGTTAACTTCATGCCAGCACATGTTCACTATACTGGCTCACGATGCTAATGATGAGTGTGTGCTTTCTTATTAATAAATATTCAGTGGGCAAAAGCATGAATTAAGTGGACTGTGACCACTGGAGAAGCTATGTTGTGATGGAAATGGAACATATAATCCTATGGCATGGGAATTTCATAAGCAAATTTTGCAAAATGAGGATTGTTAGAAACAAATCATCAGAGAAATATAATAAAAAAAGAGGTCTGTTATTTAGAGAGATAATTTATTTCACATTAACAACTTTTTTTAATGTAAGTGTGGCTCATGCAGTATTTTTATTTTATCTCAATGAGAAAACGCATAGGCAATTAGGAATAATTTGGACTTAACTGTGCATCCCGCATTTTTTTTTCTTAATCTGTTAACAGTCTCTGTAACATTTTTTTTAATGCAAATAAAGCAAATGAATCACTCTGGATATTAAAAGAAAATACCCTTTGAATAAAAAATCTGTTTTAAATGTAACAATATCAGGAAAAACAACAAATGTAGAAAAAGCTCATCTCTGCTGGATCAGGTAAGACTGAAGAGTTAATCCTTGACGGTTCCTCAGGGAATAGTTCCATTTTTGAGAGGATGCTTCAAGGCAGAGTTCAGACTTGACAATGTAAACAAGTCAAACAATGGCGTTCTCAAGATTTATGACTTCTGGGGTGCCTGGGTGGCTCAGTCTGTTAAGCGGCTCGCTTTGGCTCAGGTCATGATCTCCAGGTCCTGGGATAGAGCCCCAGGTCAGGCTCCTTGCTCAGTGGGGAATCTGCTTCTCCCACTCCCTCTGCCCCTCCCCCCACTTGTGCTTGTGCACTCTGTCTCAAATAAATAAATAAAATCTTTAAAAAAAAAGATTTATGAATTCTAAGCCATAGCCATACTATGAGGAGAAAAAATTCTCTTCCTGAGAAATTCCCAGCCTGGGCAAAAGGTAAAAGAACAGGGAGATTGGTGGCTAATGAAATCCAATCTTTTCCTTATCCCCAATGACATACAATAAACTAGATTTCTTTCCACTGTTAGTAATATGCATTCTGATTATGATTATATAGGTGGGGAAACAAATAATGAGAATCTTTTTGTGATATACTTATGATAATGCAAAATTAATTTTATAATTATACTTCAGATAAGTCAAGACCTGGAACAATAATCCTTGACCATGCACAGACCTTTAATACGCAATCTATTCTTACAATTTCCAGATTACGTACAGCATCATTCCCCTTGCTAGTTTGTTGATCTTGTAGGCAAATCATCTTTCTCTATCACGTATGTCTGTCTTCAGAGCTAGGAGTTTTTGTGTTCAATCTAAACTGGAATTTATGCTACCTTTACATTTTAACATTCATATTTTATAGTTTAATTTGACCTCAAATAAGGTATGGGTTAGCAGCTCTGTGAAATATTGAGTGGCTTATGGCAGTGTTCTAGAGGTTCTTATTTTGAACTGTGTGAGTACTTTCAAAATATAGATTCGACAAATCATCTTGAATTTTGTCATTTGTCTTTAGTGGGCATTTATAAAAATAAACTGTTCCTCCATCTTTGTGATTCATCACTAACTGTGCATATGAATCTATGTGGATCACCAAAGAAATGATCCTGCTATGATCCTGCTGTATTTGGATCATAGACACAGGTGCTGAGAAAGAGGAAGGAAGGAAGGGACAGGACGGAGGGAGGAAGGGAGGAAAGGAGGGAAGGACGGAGGGAGGAAGGGAGGAAAGGAGGGAAGGACGGAGGGAGGAAGAGAGGAAAGGAGGGAAGGACGGAGGGAAGAAAGGAGGGAAGGACGGAGGGAGGAAGGGAGGGACGGAGGAGGGTCTACTTAACCTGTGGGTGAGAACACAGTGTGTAAGGAGACTCTGAAGGGCATTATTCTATTGTACATTCACCCTACACAGATGATTCGGCCATCCAAATTCTTCTAAACAACTTGAGATTGGACCTGTCACACATCCCGATATTAATTGAGATTTCTTCCAATAATGTTACTACCAGGAATATGAGATAAGGAGCCCATTCAAAAGCTGTGCCAAATCTGGCCTGGATCAAGTTATCAACTTAGGATGGAGGAGAAGATGAGAACAGAATGTATCTTTCTTAACTAGATTAAATACAGAGGGTAAAATAGGTCTGCATCTTGTCTTGACCGCCAGAGCTACTCAGGCTCTAACACTGTCACGGCAGCTCAAGCTTGACTCAAGCTTCACCAGCATCTGGTCACAGATCCGTGAAGAGTGCTGATTTCTTGCTTACAAATATACGAGAGCACATAGAAAGTTCCAGGATTTTACCCAGGGTGACACACTTCACAGTTACTTCCCCGTTACACTCTGAAACAAGCGTCTGGGCTTCAGGCTTGGCTTATTACTCTCCATTATTATCTTAAGAGTCAATTCTGAGGGAGCTGATGAGCCCTCTGTCCTCAAATCCCTGCCACAAACCCCATCAGCCTCAGAGTGAATGATCTTTGTCTCTAAACATTAATTTTTATGCCCATGTCTTTCCCCCATTAGATAACAAATCTTGGTAAAGTCTAGGCTCATCTGGATTTTGTCCTCACTCAGAGAACACCTGCTACTTGATGTCTACTTACATTTTATCCAACTTTAATACCTAACTTTATTGCTCAGTCTATCTCCCTACAAACTCAATATGGCCATTTTCCACCTTCACTTCCATCACTGAGCTTTCTGTTCCTGTGACATGAATTGAATAACACATGTTCTAGTCAAAGAAACACCTTTGGATAAGTCTGTCCCTATAGCTAATGACCAACTGGTGACCATTCTGCATGTATAAGAGAAAATGAGAGGCTTGATGCTTCTAGTCTTTCTAAATTCACATGCTTTGTATTTTCAGCCCTCTACATAATATGACACCCACCATCAGGTGAAAGCCTACGAACCTGGCATTTTTTCCTCAAACACCTTTTGTATGCTATGTGCTACCAAACCAATGCTGCAAATAGTTGGTCAGTCCAAGCCTGCAGACATTTTTTATATGAACCATACATTCCTCACCTATATAATTTTTAAATTATTTGCAAACACTTAAAATTTGGGAAAATTCCAGTGTAAGTCGTTTTCATAATTTGAATAAATGGAATACCCGGAAACACTGGCCTCTTTCCCACGAGACATTATCCCCATTGCCACAGTCTGCACTACTCCCTCCTGTCTACATCAAAGTATAGTGTTGACTGCGACACTACTGTTATTTTTATAGTAGAGGTAAGCAGAAAATAATTAAGTTTTTCTTGTGCCCAACTCTCTCAGAAACCAGGAGATAAAACAGGGACATGTTTAGGAAAAACAGAAAAGCATATATCCTTCTTTTAGAACTCCAATCTCTTTAATGCACAAAACAAAATGTTTCAGGTGAAAGAAATGCTCCTGGCTTGCTGCACTCATGCTACCTGTGTAGCTCCTGTAAGTATTGTTCTTAGATTCTGTTATAGACAAAGGGTCTGTGAACTATGGCCCGCTGTCCAAATCCAGCCCATTGCCTCTATTTGTAAATAAAGTTTTATTGACACACAGTCATGCTCATTCACTTACATATTGTCTTTGACTGCTTTCACATACAATGTAAGAGCTGAATAGTTCCATCATAACTCTCTTACCCCAAAGGCATTTACTAACTGTCCCTTTACAGAAAGTTTGTTGATTCCTGCTATAGAATAAACAATATCCAGGAAAAAGCTGGCAGCTCCAAATTTGATGGACCTTAAAACCAAAAATATGGGGGCACCTGGGTGGCTCAGCCAATTAAGCACCTGCCTTCAGCTCAGGTCATGATCTCAGGGTACTGGGATTTGTCTCTGCTTCTCCCTGGACTTATACTATCTCTCAAATAAATACAAAAATCTTTAAAAAAAACACACAAAATTATGACTAGCAATAACATAAAACAGCATGTAATCAAGCACCAAATTTCTTGAGAAGCATTTATAAGCACAGTAAAACTTAAGAAAAGTGAGAGATGAAGATTAACTGAACAGTTTGGGAAAGAATTCTAAAGGACACATTGGTGAGGATAGCTGCTGAATGTATTTTAAGGATATGTTACAAAATAAATGTAAGTATCTCCAATTTGCCTTGGTTAGAAAGCTCCTGAATAAAGCCCTTGCCTAGAAACAAAGAAGAAAACAACACTTTACATTGTATTTCTTTGGAACATATATGGAGACAGATGATATTGGTAAAATGAAAGAGAAGCTGGAAAAGGAAATGTCTGACTTTAACAGGATTTGTATGTTTTCATTTTTATATTTCCCAATGGAATGTGGATTAATATATTTTGACTTTTAAGATTTCATGACTGAAAATAAGATACTCTCTCAACATTAAAATAAGACATTGGCAAAGATGTGAATACATTCTCTATGTACATATCATTGTCAAATTAAATCATTTTATGACATATTAAATAAAGTTCTTCACTTTTTCTAATGATTTCAAAATATAGCCATGACCAAGCAAAACGGTTTTACCAAAGAGAAACTATGACTGTGGAAAAAGCACTATAAGCATTTCCCATTTATGATATGTCAATATAGCACTACATCTATCCGACTTTATGTGGAGTCAACAAAGTAGGGTAAAAACAGATTCTGCATTTTCTAACTATGATAAATAGAAGGAAGACTTTCTTTTTTTTCAAGAAAAAGAGCTTTTGAGAGGAAACTGTTAATTATGATTTGGTTTATAAATTTTACGGTCTTTCAAAAATAAACATAGAGTCTGTTCCTTAAAAAGCCATCAATTCTACAAGATGTTAAAGACTTACGACTCTTTTAAATGAAGTGAAACAGCAGTGATCATGTTTGAATCAACTCTACAGCAAATGAATCAGTACAAGATGATATCTAAACACCATTTATCTCCTCGTGTGATATGAAAGAAAATCAATCACATAATCACATTATCTCTGAAGTATCGAGAAGACAGAGTAAGTGGTACTGGTTATGTGAGACAAAAGGACATACCGGGATGGGCGGGAAGCTGACCCCACACTGCATCTTCACCCGGAAGAGACGGTTGAAAGAAAAATATTTCTCTAGAAATGACTGACATCCATGAATGTAAAGACTCTGGGGTCTTCTTAGTTTGCGAGTTTTCCTTTCTAACTCCTTTCTTGCAGAAACATCCAAACAATAGGAGCTCAAGTTACAAAAACAAGAGCTCAGTGCTGGAAATTAAATATGTTTTTTTTTTATTAATTTAATTTTATTATATTATGTTAATCACCATACAGTACATCCCCTGATTCTAATGTAAAGTTTGATGCTTCATTAGTTGCGTATAACACCCAGTGCACCATGCAATATGTGCCCTCCTTACTACCCATCACCAGTCTATCCCCTTCCCCCACCCCCTCCCCTCTGAAGTCTTCAGTTTGTTTCTCATAGTCCATAGTCTCTCATGTTTCATTCCCCCTTCTTGATTACCCCCCTTTTCTTTATCCCTTTCTTCCCCTTCCGATCCTCCTAGTTCTTATGTTCCATAGATGAGAGAAATCATATGAAATTAAATATGTTGATGAAGGACACTACCTCTCTTTTCCTAAGAGATAAAAAACACCAGAAAGCAGCAACGTGGAGGCTTTCTTGGAAGAAAACACATCTACCCTAGTTCTGAAAGATGAATAGAGGTTAGCCAGTTGAGAAGACTCTAGGGATGGTGGAGGAAAGAGGGGAATGCTGAAGAAACAAAGTGAAAAAGTGGCACAGGTAAGTGATACATCATCCACTGTGTCACCAAACCTCAAATGGAGAGTCACCTTTTCCACGAGGTTGTCCCCATTATGTCCTCAGTATCTCAACGTCACTCTGCTTTTTATTTACATGCCCAGGGAAGAGTGTGTGGACCCTGGTCTATACTAAACACCCAGCACAGTGCTTGGAACAATTCTTAGAACAGAGTAGGTGCCTGATCGATCTTTAACTGAAAATAAGTAAAAAAATAAACAAATAAACGCTTATATTGCAAAATGTTTTCAGTTTTCACATTTTTTTAGCCTAGTTCATTGCAGTCAATTTCTAACTAGTTCCCCTGCCCACTATTCCATTTTTCTCTTCTAAAGTGTGAAAGAGATTATAGCATTTTTTATGATACAAAAAAAACCTTTTTATAACCTTCCAATGATTGATCTTCAATAACTCTGACACATTGCTGTGATGACATAAAAAGAGCAAAAACCACTTCAAAAGCAATTTTACACGAAATGGTAACACCTTTTCTTCATTAATTCCACTCCTGGAAATCTATTTATGTAGGGATATAATTCCAAATATAGGATAGTAAAGTTATGTCCAAAAGTTGTTCATTATAACAAAAATCACAGGAGTAAAAATTCTAGTAATCGAAATATATAACAATAAGTAGACACTACTTAAATTCTGGCATTTTCTCTCAATGCAATGATAGTACAAACATTGGAAGTAATGATTAGAAGTGGTATTAATGTACCAGTACTCATATCGGCACAAGTTAAGACAGAATTTAAATTTTTATAAATAATTTTGATACATATCTGAAATTTTACATATTTCATAATGCATATTCATTTATTCATATATAATTTAACTTACACATTTACATGTAATATGATATATATGTATAATAAGGTTATATGTGTGCACAGAAAATTGTAGAAAACAACAAAACACTTTTAACTTTTTCTTCTGAAATGAGAAAATTTTCAATTTTTGTCTTATGCAGTTAAGGCTTGTCTGGATTATTATAATGAGTGTGTATTTTAATAATAATTTAAAAACTAAAGATCAAGAAAAGCCAGGGAAGATGGCAGAGTAGGAGCATCCTAGGCTCACCTTGTCCCATGGAAACAACTACATCACACCCACATCAGTATAAATAATCCAGGAAATGACACGAAGACTGGCAAAACACCCTCCACAGCTGACTGTAGAGAAAAGGACACATCGAAAACAGTAGGGAAGGCAGAGACACAGTCGGGAACCAAGCTGACCCACAACTGTCCACAGGAGGAGGGTCACTGCAGGCACGAAGAGGGGAGAGGAGCAGACCCTATACCAGGCACAGGGGATCTCCACTGGGAAGACTAAGCCCCATAACATTTGGCCTTGGAAAACAGAGGGACTTAATTTCTCCAATTCTTATCATCAGCAAGACTTAACACCTGGAACTTTAAAAATCAGTTGCCCAGCTCTGCAAGAGCCCAGGGGTGAGAGGAAATGGAGTCTCTACCCTTAAAGAAACAGCACAGCAAATAGCCCCACTGAGATATAACAAAGAAACAGCAGTTTGAAAAACACCTGGGGTATACTAGAAGGAGATCTGTTTACTCATCTTAGAGTGTGTGCTGAGCAGGACAGAGATCTTTGGGAGACTTCTCAAATAGCAAAGCCCTGGCAGACACCATTTCCCTCCCCTCTCCCCCAGACTAGAAACACGGACCCTACAGGAACTAGCATAGCACAAACACTCCACCCAGCTTGCTAACAGCTGTCCCCACCCCCTCACACTTCTGCTGACCCAGCCTCTCCAACCTTCCTTCGACAGCAGTTCCCCAAATCAGCACCAGGTCCCCTCCCACAGCCAGCCTGCACAAACCTTCCTGACACTGTGCATCCTGCTCCACACTTTCTGCAAACCCATCCACCCCTCCACCCCTCCGCATTCAGGAGTCTTCCAAAGTGGAGCCACAAGCCTACCAGTGTGCAAGCAGCAATGACAGGAACCGGCAGGACTCCAGTATGACTCCTGCCCCAAGGAGAGGAGAAAAGAACCACACACACCAGTCTCACTGCAGCCAGAGTAATGGGCAGGGGCAGACATTTGGTCTGACGGCAGGCCCTGCCCCCAGATCAACCAGGGGACAATACAGGGAGAAACCCCTGCAGTTCGGTGCTACTGCATCTCTGGCAAATGCCTATTCTGACCCAACCCAAACCCAAGGTGGCTCCAGACTAGCCTATTAACTACACAGGGCCTAAACACTGCCCACAACAGGCAAAGAGAACCACTGCAGATGACTGGACTAAAGGGCAAAAGTGGCTCATCCACAACAGCAGGGTGCACACAACACACACAGGAGGCAGCCCGAAACCACAAGGTTCTGATAAACAGGGGAAACTGCCCTGCAGGACACTAAACAAATCCTCTCATAAGGCCACCATTTTCAAGAGCAGGAGATGTAATTGACTTTCCTAATACATAGAGAAACAGACACAGAGAGTCAGACAGAAGAGGAGACGGAGGAATATGTCCCAAATGAAAGAACAGAACAAAATCACAGCAAGAGACCTAAACAAAAAAAGATAAGTAATATGCCTGATAGAAAATTTAAAATAATGATCATAAAGATATTCACTGCACTTGAGAAAAGTGGAATACCTAGAATTTAAATTAAAAAAAAAACAGACTTTTAACTATATAGAACAAACTGATGCTTACCAAAAAGGAGGTGGGTAAGGGAATGGGTTAAATCAGTGATGGGGATTAAAGACTGAAATTTATATTACACTGTATGTTAACTAACTGGAATTTAAATAGAAACTTAAAAAATAACCATAATTTTTTAAAAAGACTGGAACACATACAGAAGAATGAATCAGAGATGAAGAACTCAATAACTGAAATTGGAAATACAGTAGACGGGATGCACAGCAGACTAGAGGAAGCAGAACGGATCAGTAACCTGGAGGACACAGTAATGGAAAGTAACCAAGAGGAGCAGGAGAGAGAAAAAAATAATAATAGTAAATGAAAATAGATTAAGGGAACTCAGCATACCATCAGGCATAAAAACATTCATATTATAGGGATCACAGAGGGAAAATGGAAAAAAGGAGGAAGAAAATGTATTTTGAAGAATAATAGCTGAAAACTTCTGGAATCTGTATAAAGAAACAGAAGGCCAGATTTAGGAGGCAAAGAGTGCCCCCAACAAAATTGACCCAAATTGGTCCACACCAAGACATGTAGTAATTAAAATGGCAAAAGTAGTGACAAAGAGAGAATTTTAAAACCAAGAGAGAAGAAAACAATTGCATACAGGAGAAAAACCACACAAGGTTATCAGCTGATTTTTTCAGCAGCAACATTGCAGGCCAGAAGGGAATGGTACAATATATCCAAAAGACTGAAAGAAAAAATCTGCAGCCAAATATATTCTATCCAGCAAGGCTATCATTTAGAATAGAAGGAGAGATAAAGAGTTTCCCAGACAAACAGAAATTAAAGGAAGTCATGACCACTAGACCACTATACAGCCATACAAGAAAGGTTAAGGGGATTCTGAGTGAAAAAGAAAGACCTTAAAAATGAATAAGAAAAGTAGGAGGCACTAAAGCAGTAAAACTAAGTATATCTATAAAAATCAGTCAAGGGATTCACAAAATTAAAGGATGTAAAGTGTGACACCATATACCTAAAATGTGGCAGGGAGAGGAATAAAAATTCAGTGGTTTTAG
This sequence comes from Ailuropoda melanoleuca, assembly GCF_002007445.2. Taxonomy (NCBI): domain Eukaryota; kingdom Metazoa; phylum Chordata; class Mammalia; order Carnivora; family Ursidae; genus Ailuropoda; species Ailuropoda melanoleuca. The sequence continues at coordinate 49,096,685 of NC_048223.1, forward strand.
AATGGGTTCAAACTTAAGAAACCATCAACTTAATACAGACTGTTAAATGCACAAATTGCTATACATAAATCAAAAACCAATGATACACAAAAAGTAAAGAAAAGAAATCCAGTATAGCACTAAATAAAGCCAGTAAACCACAAGAAAAGAAAGTAAGAGAAGAAAGAACAGAGAAAAACTACAAAAACAACCATAAAACAAGAAACAATATGGCAATAAATACATACCCATTAATAATGATATTGAATTTAAATGGACTAAACACTCCAACCAAAATGTATAGGGTGACAGAATGGATAAAAACGGAAGACCCAACAATACAGTGTCTATAAAAAAAAAAACCACATGCAGATTGAAAATGAAGGGATGTAAAATATTTACCATGCAAACAAGTGAAAAAAGAGCAAGGGTAGCAATATTTACATCAGACAAAATAGACTTTAAAACAAAGACTGTAAGGAGACAAAGAAGGATACTAGATAATCATAAAGGGGACAATCCAGCAAGAAGATATAATAATAAGTCGTTATGCAACCAACAAGGGAGTGCCTAGATACCTAAAACGATTAATAACAAACATAAAGGTACTAATGAATAGTAATACAATAATAGGAGGGGAATTTAACACCCCACTTACATCAACAGATAGATCGTCTAAACAGAAAATCAACCAGTAAACAGTGGCTTTGAGTGACATTGATCAGATGAATTTAATAGATATATTCAGAACATTCCATCCTAAAACTGGGATACACATTCTTTTCGGGTGCACATGGAACATTCTCCAGAACAGATCACATGTTAGGCTACAAAACAAGTCTCAACAAATTAAAGAAGATTGAAGTCATACCATACATCCTTTGCAATCACAACACTATGAAAGTAGAAATCAACCACAAGAAAAAAATCTGCAAAGAACACAAATACATGAAAGTTAAATGACATGCTACTAAACAATGAATGGGCCCATAAAAATCAAAGAGGAAATTAAAAAATACACAGACACAAATGAAAATGAAACACAATGGTACAAAATCTTTAAAAAGTGAGTATATGGCAATAAAGGCCTACCTTAAGAAGCAGGAAAAGTCTCAAATAAACAACCTAACCTTACACCTAAAGGAGCTAGAAAAATAACAACAACAAAAAAAAAAACCCAAACCAGGAGAAGGAAAGATAGAATAAAGATTAGAAAAGAAATAAATGATATAGAAACTAAAAACCAAACAAAAAACCAAAAAACAGTAGAACAGATTAATGAAACCAGGAGAGTGTTCTTTGAAAAGAAAAACAAAATTGATAAACCATTAACCAGACTCATTAAAAGAGAAAGAAATCAACAAAATCAGAAATGAAAGAGTAGAAATAACTGACACCACAGAAATACAAAGGACTATAACAGAATATAATGAAAAATTATATGCCAGCAATTGAACAAGCTAGAAGAAATGGATAAATTCCTAGAAACATATATACCAAAACTGAATCAGGAAGAAATAGCAAAGTTGAACAGAACAATTACCAGCAATAAAATTGAATCAATAATCAAAAAACTCCCAACAACAAAAATCCAGGACCAGATGGCTTCACATGCATTTTCTACCAAACATTTAAGTGGGGGGGGGGTGGAAATTAATACCTATTTTTCCAAAATTATTCCAAAAAATAGAAAGAAAAGAAGAAGAGCTCACAAATTCGTTCCACGAGGCCAGCATCACACTGATTCCAAAACCAGATAAAGACACTACAAAAAAAAAAAGAAAAGGAAAACTACAGACCAATATCTCAAATGAACATAGATGCAAAAATTCTTAAGAAAATACTAGCAAACCAAATCCAACAATATATTTTAAAAAGTCATTCACCACAATCAAGTGGGATTTTTTTCTGGGATGCAAGGGTGGTTCAATATACACAAATCAAACAACGTGAGACATCATATCAACAAGAGAAAAGATAAAAACTGTACGACCATTTGAACAGATGCAGAAAAAAAGCATTTGACAAAGTACCATGTCCATTTATGATGAAAACCTTCACCAAAGTGGGTTTAGAGGGAACATATCTCAATATAATAAAGGCCATATATAAAAAACCAACAGATAACATCATAGTAAATGGTGAAAACCTGAGAGCTTTTCCTCTAAGATCAGGAACCAGATAAGGAGGTCCACTCTCACCACTTTTATTCAACTTAGTACTGGATGTCCCAGCCACAGCAATCAGACAAGAAAAAGAAATAAAAGGCATCCAAATGGTAAGAAAGAAGTAAAACTATCACTATTTGCAGAGGATGTGATACTATATATAGAAACCCTAAAGACTCCACCAAAAAACTGCTAGAACTGATAAATGAGTTCAGTAAGGCTACAGGATACAAAATCAATATGCAGAAATCTGTTGCATTTCTATACAATAATAATGAAGCAGAAGAGAAATTTAGAAAACAACCCCATCAATAACTGTACAAAAAAGAATAAAATATCATGGAATAAACTTAATCAAGGAGGTGAAAGACCTGTACTCTGAAAACTATAAAACACTAATGAAAGAAATTAAAAAACACTAATGACACAACCAAATGGAAAGTAATTCTATGGTTCATGGTTTCAAAGAATTAATACTGTTTAAATGTCCACAGCACCCAAAGCAATCTACAGATTTAAGGCAATCCCTATCAAAATGCCAACAGCAATTTTCACAGAACTAGCATGAAGAATCCTAAAATTTGTATGGAATCACGTAAGACTCTGAATAGCCAAAACAATCTTGAAAATAAAGAACAAAACTGGCGGTATCCCAATCCCAAATTTCAGAATATACCACAAAGCTGTAGTAATCAAAACAGTGTGGTACTGGCACCAAAACAGACACATAGATCAATGGAACAGAACAGAGAGCCCAGAAATAAATCCAGGATATATGGTCAATTAATCTTTAACAAAGAGGGCAGGAATATCTAATGGAAAAAAGACAGTTTCTTCAACCAATGGTGCTGAGAAAACTAGACAGAAACATGCAAAAGAATGAAACTGGACCACTTTCTTGCACCATACACAAAAATAAACTCAAAATTGATTAAAGACCTACATGTGAAACCTGAAACCATAAAAATCCTAGAAGAGAGCACAGGCAATAATTTCTCTGACATCAGCTGTATCAACACCTTTCTAGATATGTCTAGACAAGGGAAACAAAAGCAAAAATGAACTATTGGGACTACATCAAAATAAATGTTTCTGCACAGTGAAGGAAACAATCAAGAAAAGAAAAAGACAACCTACTAAATGTGAGAAGATATTTGCAAATGACATATCCAAAAAAGGGTCAGTGTCCAAAATGTATAAAAAACTTAGACTAGTGAACACCAAAAATTCCCAAGTAATCAAATTTAAAAATGGGCAGAAGACATGAACAGACATTTTTCCAAAGAAGACATCCAGATGGTCAACAGACGCATGAAAAGATGCTCAACATCACTCATAATCAGGGAAATACAAATCAAACCTACAATGAGATACCACCTCACATCTGTCAGAACAGCTAAAATCAAAAACATAAGAAACAACAGGTGTTGGTGAGGGTGTGGAGAAAAAAAGAAACCTTGTGCACTGTTGTGTTGGGTTTGGCCAGCAAACCCTGAGATGGTGAATGAAAAGATTACTCCAAACACCTATGCAGGAGAAAGGAGAAGGGCTGGGGACTAGATGCTCTCGTGGCAAAAGACTCCGAACCAAACTCTACCTCCATTTTCAATATGCATGTTATCAAAGAATCAAGATTAGAAAGGAATGTAAAGTTCAATAACTAGGCAAGGGACATTTACGGGCATTGTGGGATTAGAACTATCTGGGTTCCTGGTTTGCAGGCAGGGAGTAGGTGACTATTAAGGTTATATGTCTAACTGAAATTAAGTATCTGTCCCCTGGGAGATAGCATTGAGCCTCAATCAGAATCTGGCTGTTCTCAGCCCAGAAACCTAAAAGGAGACCCAGTTTTCTGGTTACTCCTTCTTTGCTTTTCAACTAGCCTCTCCCGAGGAGGACTGTGTATATTTTATCTTAGTTAGCCAGGCATTGTGAATTCGCACGCTGTTGGTGGGAATGCACACCGGTGCAGCCACTGCGGCAAACAGTATAGAAGTTCCTCAAAAAATTAAAAATAGAAGTACCCTATGATCCAGTAATTGCACTACTGGGTATTTACCCAGATAAATACCAAAACACTAATTTGAAGGGATACAAGATCCCCTATGTTTATTGCAGCATTATTTACAATAGCCACAATATGGAAACTGCCGAAGTGTTCATCAACAGATTAATGAATAAAGAAGATTTATCATATGTGTGTATATATATGCACATAGACAATGGATTATTACTCAGCCACCAAAAAGAATGAAATCTTGCCATTTGCAATAACATAGATAGAACTGGAGGGTATTATGATAAGTGAAATGAGTCAGTGAGAGAAAGACAAATACCGTAGGATCTCAGTCATATATGCAATGTAAGAAACAAAACAAAGAGTAAAGGAAAAAGAGAGAGAGAGAGATCGAGACAAACCAAGAAACAGACTCTTAACTATAGAGAACAAACTGGTGGTCACCAGAAGGGAGATGGGGGGGTGAAACAGGTGATGGGGATTAAGAGTATGCTTGTCATGGGGCACCTGGGTGGCTCAGTCCGACATTGGGTGGCCAGCTCTTGGTTTGGGCGCTGCCTGATCTGTGGGTCGTGGGATGGAACCCCAGGTTGGGCTCTGCACTAAGCACAAAATCTGTTTGTCCCTCTCCCTCTGCTCCTCCCTCAGCTTGTGTGCTCTCTCTCTCTCTCTCTGGAGTAAATAAAATCCTAAAAAAAAAAATAAATAAAAAAGAATACACTCGTCATGACAAAAACAAATCAAGTTAAAAAAGAACAACTTCAAAATGGGGAAAGTCTTCATGTGGTGGTAAAACACATAATTAAAATTTTTTTCTTCTATATTTTGTATTTAACTATAATAAGCATTACTTTTAAAAGCATAATGTAGCAATTTTTTTTACTAAAAATTATGAAAGTGCTAAAAGGAAATTTATAGTTTCTGCTTTTCTCTATGTTCAGTGATTTGTTTTGTCATGGTCAAGATTTGTTTGTTGCATAAAATATATTAAACATGATGCCACAATTATGTGGGAAAATGAATTAGAGCCTAGTTTGTGGATTACCATTTCTAACGATAATTTCTTCATGTAATAATTCTAAGATTATCATAGGTAGTGTTTTCATCTCAATATTTAGCAGGTGCAGGTCATGTTTTTTTAACAAATCTTTTAAATTATTTAATAGGATCTTAAGTTGTAAGCATAATTATTGCAAAAAAATTTTCACTTGCTGAAGTGACATTTGCAAACCAGCTAATATTTAACAGAGTAAAAAGAAGAAAGAGACTTTACTGATCCCCTGACTTTTAACATTAGAAGAGGATTTTAGGGGGCACCTGGATGGCTCAGTTGGTTAAGCATCTGCCTTGGACTCAGGTCATGATCTCAGGGTCCTGGGATCGAATCCCACATAGGGCTCCCTGCTCTGCAGGGAGTCTGCTTCTCCCTCTGCCTCTGCTGCTCTCCCTACTTGTCCTCTCTTTCTCTGTCAAATAAATAAATAAAATCTTAAAAAAAGAAGAGAGAATTTTAGGAAGACATTTGGACAGAATTAATGATTTGTGGTAAAAATCAGATAGTTTTACATAAAAATTGAAACATTACTTCTTGTATACTTGTCATTCACTTCATCCTGCCTCTTGTTTATAATAGGGACAAAATTATACAGCAAACAAAGAATTGGTATTTTTCCACTTATTTAGTTCTGTATCCCAGGTAAAATATTTTTTGTTGCTTTTTCTTTTATTAAGACCTATTTGACATATAACATTATACCAGAACACGCTCCATGAGCCGTCTCATTCACTGCTTTGTATACACCTTATGTGTCTATATCTCATCCATCATGCCTGATAATTTCTAGACAGTAAAGAATGTTCCTTAACCAACAGCACTGCTGCCCAGTGCTCTGTTCCTCTTGTGGCTCTGACCACAGCATGCCCAAAGTCCTGCCTTTGATAAACGGGGGAAACACACACCTCCCACAGGCCCTGGATGCAGTAACAGGCTTCCTTGCTTAACAACTCTATTTTTTTTTTAATTTCTTCATATTCTACAAACAAAAATAATGCAAGTTTCAAAGCCTTCCTGTGTTTGGCATGACGACCTTGCTGTGTTCAGCTCCCCAGTATTCCCGGAGTGGCAGAGGACGCCATTCGGTGGTAAAGACCCCTGTGGTCACAGCTCCCGGGGTTCGAGGCTCCCCTGATCATGAGACAGGAGGTGTTCAGTGCTTTACACACTGTACCAGTCACGGGACGTTTCTGTACAACACCCACCAGTTTGAAATGAGAATTGTGGCTCCTCCCAATGGCAGGTGTGCACTTCTCACAACAACAAGAGGGGATTCATAACACGAAAAGATGATAAAAGCCTTAAGCCAAGACATTAACATGGTTTCATTACTAGCCTCAGAGAAAATTTTTTTTATTGAAATAGTAAATATGTAATGTAATAACAAATCGCATTTGGATACATGAGTGAAGTTTTATAAATACTGTATAGAAACATGTATGAAAAATAGATTTTAAAACTTTTCCAAATATGCCTACTTAAGTAGATCCTATTTTATTTTGAGACTTACTGGTTGTGTGGAAGCTCATGTATCACTGTGTAATCAATGGATTTTGATACATATTCAAGTGAATTTTTTATCAGGTTGTTAATTTTTGGAGTTAACTACTCTGCATCAGATTAAGAAACTGATCTTATTATTGTTGACAAAATGTCAAGTTTCTGTTTATGGTTTAAAGAGTCTAAAATCAGATATTTTATTATTATTTATATCACATTAGCTCAAAATTGTTCAGGAACAAAGTTTTGTCTTTGTTTTTACTTTTAATTTCCAAGCATTTGTAAGTTTTTAAATTGTATGCTTATTTTTTTGTTTTTTTTTATATTGGGGTTTTAGTATCATTTCTACTGTTAAAAAACATGAATAATTAGTACTAATATAATTCAGAATTGCTCAATTCCTATTTGTTAAGTCTGATCTATTAAAAGCTGACAAATTTAAAGTTTATATTACTATATAAAATTATATTATATACTATTATTAATTATGTTTTCTCTATTTTTCTGATATATTTTGATGTGGTCACTCATTCACTTGCTGCTGTAGTCAAGAACTCTTTACTAAACATCAAATTATACCTAGTTCTCTTTGAGGAAACGGAAAAAAAAAACTGGGAATAGACCAATATAAATTCCTGCTTTATAGCATATCTGTTCCATTAGGAAAAGCAAAGAAAATAAATACATACGATACAAACTATTTAAATAAGGAGACGTGCAATGGGAAAAAATAAAACAGGGATGGAAATGGGGGATAAATAATACAGTGTTGCTATCCAAAATCAGATGGTGAAGGAAAGTACAGCAAAAATCCAGATATTTCGGTAGATCCTTTAATAAATAAAAGATGAGGAAGCAGAAGGCAGCAATCATGTTAATGACATGGCAAGAAAAAGGACAATGATGGAGACCCAAGGAAGAGATTATTCTTGGAGCATTACAATCAAACAGCAATCACAGCAATGTGGCCACAGCATCTTGATAAATCTGGATGATGCTACTAGAGGATATAGGAAAGGGAATGTGGAAGACCCCGTGGAGGGAAACAGGAATGGTGGTGGTCCCTGCCTGGTGCTGTCATGCTGGGTGTTTTTTCAACACCAGTGATCAGTAAGACCCTCCAGTACCCAACTACAACAGAATCTCTGGGCTAATAATGCACATCTTCATTTTCGTTTCTTTGTTCTAGTTCTTTTTCCCGTTCTCTCTTCTCTTCTTTCCTTCCTTCCTTCCCTCCTTCCTTCCTTCTTTCCTATCTACCTACTTTCCTACCTTCTTACCTTTCTTCCTCCTTCCTCCTCTTTCTCTCCCTCCTCTCATCTGCTTGATTTTGTTTCCTTTCAACTTTCAAGGTACTTCGCATATCCAGCCAATGATAGGCATCATTAATGTGTGCCAAATTCACCCAAAAGCTGGAGGTTTCGCTTAAACTCCATATTAAAAAAATAAAATAAAAGAGAACTGCAGATGTTTTCACTATCCTGTGCACCAGGGACTTTGTCTGCCGCATACACCTGAGCAGAAGAAGGAAGTTCTGTTTTCTGAAAAGAAACCTCAGGCTCAGGGGAACCACACATAGTTGAGAGTAATCACAATAGGGTGACTGAGTAAAAAACCTGAATTCTGAACAGTAAGATGCCTCAACTCCAAGAACACACACGGCCGTGTGTACAGCTTGGCTGCACCCTCATGGCCCCCTCCCCAGGAACAGATCAGAATTTTCCACTACAGGAAATTTGCCCTAAAAAAAAGATCAAAGATATGTGAATTCTGCTATGACACAGAAGAGCAAGATCACCCAAAATAAAATTCACCAGTAGTCCAAATATGTATACAGATTCAAAACAGTATGTTTAGAAACTTACATTTAAAATAAACAGGAGACTTTAAATTACTGATAGTGACAGCTAAAGAAATGGAGATCAAAACACCATTTTAAAGGTAATCATAGGGACATCTGGTTGGCTCAATCAGTTGTGTCTGACTTAGGCTCAAGGTCATGATCCCAGAGTCCTGGGATGGAGTAAGATTCCTGCTCCCTGCTCAGCAGGGAGTCTGCTTCTTCCTCTGCCCCTTCCCTCTACACATGCTCTCACTCTCTTTCTCTTTCAAATAAATACAGAAAATCTTAAAAAATAATAATAATAAAGGTGACCATAGTTAATGTAAGCAATAGGCAGAGTAGACATAAATTAGTTATCTGTAACTCATTCCCCTATGGATTGAGAAAATATTCCACTGGTGGGGGTGGGGGGAGAAAATAGTAAAGTCACTTGAAATTTTAAATATATACATGAAAACTATAATAATAGAAATAAAATATAATTATTGAAGATATCTCAAAAAAACAACAAAAACTTCATTGAAAATGGACAAAGGAGCTGAATAACCATTTGTACAAGAAGATATACAAGAACCAATAAGAGAGGAAAAAAATAAACCAATTGAGAAAGGGGAACACATCCCAACTCATTCTATAGGGCCAGTATTACCCTAATACCAAAACTATGGGGGGAAAATCACAAGAGAAAAACGACACAAAAAATATTCTTCATAAACATATGAACATACAGCCTGAACAAACCATTTTTTAAATGCTTCAACATGTAAAAAAAAAGTTACACATCATGAACAAATATTATTTATCCCAGAAATATGAGGCTGATGTACATCAAAAATTAATTTAATGCAACCATATTAATATAATAAAGAACCACCACCACAAGGTCATCCCAATAAATGCACAGAAAGCATCTGACAAAACTCAACATCTACTCATGATAAATAATCTCAACAAACCAGGAATAGAAGAAACTTCTCCAGTGTATAAAGAGCATCTACAAAAACCTACAGCTAAAATCACACGCAGAATGAAAGATGGGATACATTTGCCCTGAAATGGAAAAGAAGGTAATTATATCCATCCTCATTACTTCTGTTCAACATTTTACTGGAGGTCCTAGCCAGTGCAATAGAACAGGAAATAAAAATTAAAGTCATCTGATTAAGAAGAAAGATGTAAGCATTTATTTATTTGCAAAGGACATGATCCCATACAGTAATCTATAAGTGAACACTAGAATTAATAATTTTAACATATTTGCAAGATATAAGAATAACATACAAAAACCAATTATATTTCTATATACTAGAAATGAACAGTTCAAAATTGAAATTAAGAAAGCAAGGGGCACCTGGGTGGCTAAGTCAGTTGAGCACCCAACTCTTGATTTATGCTCAGGTCATGATGTCGGGGTCCTGAGATAGAGTTCCCCATCGGGCTCCGTGCTCAGCAGGAGTCTGCTTGAGATCCTCTCTCTCCCTCTCCTTCTGCCCCTCCCCCAGCTCTTTCTCTCAAAATAAATAAATAAATCTTAAAGAAAAAAAAAAAAAGAAGGCAATACCACAACCAACCAATATTTTACAAGTGAGTCATGGATACTTAATGGGGAAAAGACAGAATCTTCCATAAATGGCATCTCCCACATACCTGGTCTTGATGATTAGTGATGTTGAACATCTTTTCAGGTACCTGTTGGTCATGTGTATGTCTTCCTTGGAAAAACATCTAGTCAGATTCTCGACCCATTTTTTAATCAAACTATTTGGTTTTTTGCTAGCGAGTTATACACATTCCTTATTTATTTTGGCTATTAACCCTTTATCACACATATAGTTTGCAAATATTTTCTCCCATTCCATGGGTTACATCTTCATTCTCTTGATGGTTTATGCTGCTGTGCAGAAGTTTTTAGTGATGTAGTCCCACTTGTTCATTTCAGTTTTCATTACATGTTTTTTTAGTGTCATATCTAAAAACTCATTGCCAAGACCAAGGTCAAGACAATTTTTCTGTGTTTTCTCCTAGGAGTTTTATGGTTCTGGGTATCACTTTTTTGTTGTTGTTGTTTAAGATTTATTTATTTATTTCAGAGAGAGAGAAAGATTGCATAAGTGGAGGGAGGGGCAGAGGGAGAAGGGAAGCAGACTCCCCACTGAGTGTGGAGTCCAACATGGGGCTGGTTCCCAGGCTCCATAGATCACGACCTGAGGAAAAAATCAAGAGTTGGATGCTTAACAGATTGAGCCACCCAGGCACCCTTCTGGGTCTTACATTTAAGTCTTTAATTCATTCAAGTTAATTTTTATATAACATAGGGTACGGGTCCAGTTTCATTTTTTTGCATGAATATCCAATTTTCCCAACACCTTTTATTGAAGTCATAATTTGCATGTAGATTACCCTTTACCAAATGAAACAATGCTTTTCCCCATAACTCACATGGCTAAAGAGTTCATGAGGATATATCTACAGACTATTGATAGGAGAGCAAACAGAAAAGCAGTCTCTTACTTAGACATTTAATTTCTGTGTCATATGTGTGTCACATATATTTGTTTTATATCTACATATGCAGATATGGGATTTATGGTTGGCTTTTTATATCCAAATATTTTGCATCACAGAGAAACATTGCATAGCAATTCCCTGATGTTTTGGTAGTTTCTAAGATACATATTATGAAACAGAAATATTGCTAAATGATTATTTCATTATAGGAAATACATGGGCTTTCCACCCAGACCCAAGGTACAAATATTTGAGTCTGACTAGAATATCAATATTAGATCTGAGATCTTAGCTGTCTTTTCATTTACCTCTGAGACTGACTATCCTAAGGACAAGTGGGTGTGGGAGCATATGACATATACACGAAATTTCAAGAAGCATTTACCACCTTGATCACATATACACTTTCTCCCAACAGAAGGATCTAATGATGGTTTATGTTTGTTTGTTTGTGTTAGGGGCATTTTAATTATGCAAAACAAAAGCAGGAAATAAGAGATAACAAATTAGCAGTCATACCTTTCAAAACTGGAAAGCATATATGCTAGTGTATTCATAACTATTATTCTTAATCTCCTAATTAGAACATAAAATATGAGTATCTAACAAAAAGTGCTAGGGTTATATAAGTTTTTAGTACTTGATTGACAGATCAAGTATCAATTAAATACTCTATTGACAGACCCCTGAAAATTCTATTAATGGCCAATGACCAGGAACTGTTCAGATATAAATTCTTGATGAAGCAAACAAAACTGTATTATTGACTTAGTGGACAGGGGAGGGTGTATAAGTAACTCCTTTTATTCTACTGTTGACCTTATACTTGTGAATAAAGAAAGACTCCTCATATGTTAACACCAGCCTGAGAGATACATACGCTCATTCTCATCATCTCTACGTAAGAAACGTCAGGCTTAGCTGGTTAAGTAAAATATTTTACGTGAGAAAGTTAATAAACGAACCCAAAGTAGCACCACAACAAGGTGGCAAGTCTGAAATTCAAACCTAAGTCCTAATTCCAAACTCAGAGCTTTCCCCTCAAAAAGCTGGCTAGAGAAGAGGGAAAAAAAATCTGGCTAGAAAAGCAAATACTTGAATGAATAGCTACTGTTTCCTCATCAAACCTTAATATTCCACCTTCTCCTGACAGCCTTAAATGGACTCTCAATAACAAATTCTATAAAGATCTGTGAGGTTTTCATTAAGATGTTTGTTTAAATATGTGATGTTTTCGAAATATCTTTTCTTCCGCCTGTGATTATTGTTTGTGACTATAACAAACATTCATCCTTGTTTCTGAAAAGGTATGCTCCTTGTGTTCAGTGAGCTCTTTTATGTTTGTTAATTAAAAATGTGTGGAGATAAAGGACAATCCCACTAGTTACACTTGGCAGCTAGCCCACCTTGCAACGACCCTCTGCTTTCTCCCTCTTCTTCTTTGTTGAGGCAAAGTTGGCCCTGCAAAGTGAGGCAGCACTGCCCAGCTCCAGATGGTGATGAAAAATCACTGCAGACTCAGTGGTTAGGAGTCTGTTCCTAAGAACCCACGTTGTACCATTGTAAGCATGTGGCAAATAACGGACCCCCTTGTGTCACTGCTTCGAATAAAGCAGCTGTTCACACAAATTTACTTTATTCTCCTCTGCAACGTCTTGAAAAGTTCAACCTTTAAAAAAAGTCAGTAGAAATCTCAATTTTCTTCAAGGATACATTGATTTTTTACCTTAACTGGTGCAGAAAGAAATGTAGTATCTATTTGAATATGAATAAAACCATTGGGATTGTATTTTTGTTAATAATTACATATATTTAAACTGTTGGACACATTTTTGTTTCAAAACATAATAGAAATATATTATTTAAAAGAAATTAGTCTACAATAGCTTAGTAATAAAAAAGTTAGATTTTTTTTTTACTTTTAAATATGTTTTACTTTCACATAAATATAACTTATCAGCATGATTCCCTAGAGAGTGATCAAAATATATTTATACTACAAGAACCGTTTATGCTTCTTTGAAACTGTTAATTCACTACATCTATTTCCTATATGTAATACTTTTATTAAAATAAAAAATATATAAGGGAAGGAAAAATAAAATAAGATGAAAACAGGGAGACAAACCATAAGAGATTCTCAACTATAGGAGGCAAACTGGGGGTTGCTGGAGGGGACAGGGTGGGGGGATGGAATAACTGGATGATGGGCATAAGGAGGGCACGTGATGGAATGAGCACTGGGTGTTATATGCAACGGAGGCATCACTGAACTCTACCTCTGAAACGAATTATAAAAAAATAAGAACTTGAAAAAAATTAGAAATAGAAAATAAAATAAAATGTTACATGTAAAATAAAATGACTGAAACCTACTTCTGTAAACTATTGGATGGATTTTTTTTTTAAAGAATTTATTTATCTGATGGGGGGAGGGGGAAAGAGAGAGAGAGGAAGAGAGAGCACAAGCAGGAAGAGTGGAAGAGGGAGAAGCAGGCTCCCCGCTGAGCAAGGAGCCCAATGACACAGAACTTGATCCCACCTCCTTTAAATCCCCTCATTTCTTCCTCCCTAATAGATGTAAGAGGAGATTGGCTGAACTCTCCTTTAACATACCTCTACCCAGTAGGAGAATCTCTGAGAAAGCCTTCTTCGAAAGCTTTTCAAAGGAGGATCCTTTTCTGGCATAGATCCTTTTACTATTCCACTCCCTCACCTTCTCACACATTTGTAATGGCTGGCGTTCTAGCAGCCACCTTGAACCATGAGTCCTGTTTAAGGAGAAAATCTCTGTGGCTCAGGATGGTATAACAGAAAGAAGGAGTGAGTCTCAGTCTCTGGTGTTTTAGAGTTGTCAAACCTGCATTGCACTACCTGTATCTGGAAAACATTAAATTTCAGTCTTTAATTTTTCGTTCACTTTCTTCTTTGTTACTCTCTGCCATATGTAACTCTTAGGGGGGTAGGAAGCAAAAAAAGTGTTGGAAAGAGGGAAATATAGTTTGAGAAAGATACAGAAGAAAGAGGTAGAAGACGGAGGATGAGAGAGGTAGCTGGAGAAAGATGCCAAAGTCTGGACACATCGTGAGGGACCTGGAGAAAGAAGAAAGCAGGGCCAAGGGAGGCTCGGAAGGGTTGGAGAAAGCGGAGAGAAGTGGGTGTGATTTGAGAAAGGAAAAGTGAGAGTCACCTCGGGCCCACAGACAGGGCAGTTACAGGAGTTGGTGTAACTTTCTGGTTAGGGCTGGTTTGATTATGGTGTCTATCGCTCACAAACCAAAATATATTGTCTGCGTGACTGTTTGGTTTGGTTCTCCAGCTTCTTCATGGGCCTTCAGCCTTCTCTTGAGCAGCAAAGTGCAGACCTTTAAGGAACATTACCACACATTACATTTTAATATTTGCTTCCTGTCATGGACCGAACCCAGGGTAGTGATGTGCACATAATTGAAGTCCATCCAATAGGACGCCTGGGTGGCTCAGTCGGTTAAGCATCTGCCTTCGCTCAGGTCATGATCCCAGGGTCCTGGGATCTAGCCCCGCATCTGGCTCCCTGCTCAGCAGGAAGACTGCTTCTCCCACTCCCACTCCCCCGCTTGTGTTCCCTCTCTCCCTGTCTCTCTCTGTCAAATAAATAAATAAAATCTTTAAAGAAAAAAAAACAAAAAACTTAAGTACCAGGCACTGTGTTAGACATTTTCGTTACTGTACGTCTCTAAGAATATTTGACATACTTAGTAGAAGAGATCACTTTATCAGCATCTCCTGGATAACACACATTCCAGGCTCCATCTAAAAACCTATTCTTTGGAATTTCCCAAGCTTGTAGCTTGATAGTAAATCTCCTGGGATAGTCTAACGTTCAACTAAATTTGAGAACCTCTGTACTAGATTAAAAACTTTATTCAATAAACAGCATCAATTTCAGAGAGAATGAATAATACCATAATACCCAGAAAAGAGCTACAAAACAAAGTCCTGAAATGTTTGCAATTAGGAGAGATTTATGGAGGGCGGCAGGATGGCTCAGTCGGTAGAGTGTGCAACTCTTGATCTCAGGGTTATGAATTCAAGCCCCACATTGTGTGTAGAGATTACTTAAAAATAAAATCTTAAGGAGCAAATGGGTGGCTCAGTCGGTTAAGCATCCAACTCTTGATCTCAGCTCAGGTCTTGATCTCAGGGATGTGAGTTCAAGCCCTGCTTTGGGCTCCACACTGGGAGCCCATAAGTTAAAAAATAAAATATTTTTAAAAAGGAGAGATTTATGAATTCAAAACCTAGAATTTGTAAGATTTGAAGCTTTAAATAGGGCTAATGTGTACATTTGTTATAGTTTGAGTCCTATATCAAGTTGGCTCAGTAAGCTATGTATGGTTCTCATTACAGACTCTGTGTTCAGTGATTCTCAATTAATCTTCTGTGAATATTAGTGTTCCAAGTTGAAGAATTCCTTCAAGAATTAGTATTGTTCTGGGGCGCCTGGGTGGCACAGTGGTTAAGCGTCTGCCTTGGGCTCAGGGCGTGATCCCGGCGTTATGGGATCGAGCCCCACATCAGGCTTCCGCTGTGAGCCTGCTTCTTCCTCTCCCACTCCCCCTGCTTGTGTTCTGTCTCTCGCTGGCTGTCTCTATCTCTGTTAAATAAATAAATAAAATCTTTAAAAAAAAAAAGAATTAGTATTGTTCTCTGTGTCTGTTTTTGTGCCAGTACCATGCTGTGTTTGTGATCACAGCTTTTCAGTTCAGAATAGAGAACCCAGAAATGGACCCTCGGGTCTTTGGGCAACTAATCTTTGACAAAGCAGGAAAACACATCCAGTGGAAAAAAGACAGTCTCTTCTATAAATGGTGCTGGGAAAATTGGACAGCTACATGCAAAAGAATGAAACTTGACCACTCTCTCATGCCATACACAAAGATAAACTCCAAATGGATGAAAGACCTCGATATGAGACAGGAATCCATCAAAATCCTAGAGGAGAACATAGGCAGCAACCTCTACGACATCAGCCAAAGCAACCTTTTTCATGACACATCTCCAAAGGCAAGAGAAACAAAAGATAAAATGAACTTGTGGAACTTCACCAAGATAAAAAGCTTCTGCACAGCCTAGGAAACAGTCAAAAAAACTAAGAGGCAGCCCACGGAATGGGAGAAGATATTTGCAAATGACACTACAGATAAAAGACTGGTATCCACGATCTACAAAGAACTTCTCAAACTCAATACACGAGAAACAAATAAACAAATCATAAAATGGACAGAAGATATGAACAGACACTTTTCCAATGAAGACATACAAATGGCTAACAGACACATGAAAAAATGTTCAAAATCATTAGCCCATCAGGGAAATTCAAATCAAAACCACACTAAAATACCACCTTACGCCAGTTAGAATGGCGGAAATTGACAAGGCAAGAAACAACAATTGCTGGAGAGGATGTGGAGAAAGGGGATCCCTCCTACATTGTTGGTGGGAATGCAAGTTGACATTATACAAAGTGAAACAAGTGGACAGGGAAGTATGGTCTCACTTATAAGTGGGATCTACAACAGGCCTCAGTATTTAAAGTGCCCCAGGGACCGCTTGTCTCCATGCTGTGCTTCCACCTTCTGCCTACCATCTTGTACTTTCCCATGTGTTCTCTAAGCTCAAGCCGCACTTCTCTCTCTTCCTCA
Organism: Ailuropoda melanoleuca; assembly: GCF_002007445.2. Lineage (NCBI taxonomy): Eukaryota > Metazoa > Chordata > Mammalia > Carnivora > Ursidae > Ailuropoda > Ailuropoda melanoleuca. The sequence goes on from NC_048223.1 coordinate 49,113,438, forward strand.
AAATCACCAAAATTATTTCTGCCTCAGAGCCTTTGTACTTCCTGTCCTCTCTATCTGGAATTCCCCCCCCCCCAGATTTCATATGGCTGCATTCCTCTTGATATTTAGAGTTCAGCTCAAATGTCAACATTTCGGAAAGAACTCCTCCGAGGCGCCCACCAAGTTATGCTGTATCACATTATCCTGTTTTATTTTCTTCATAACCTTTCTTAAAAAATTATTTAGAGGGGCGCCTGGGTGGCACAGCGGTTAAGCGTCTGCCTTCGGCTCAGGGCGTGATCCCGGTGTTATGGGATCGAGCCCCACATCAGGCTCTTCTGCTATGAGCCTGCTTTTTCCTCTCCCACTCCCCCTGCTTGTGTTCCCTCTCTCGCTGGCTGTCTCTATCTCTGTCAAATAAATAAATAAAATCTTAAAAAAAATTATTTAGAATGCAAGTTGGTACAGCCACTCTGGAAAACAGTGTGGAGGTCCCTTAAAAAGTTAAAAGTTGAGCTACCCTATGACTCAGCCATTGCACTACTGGATGTTTACCCCAAAGATACAGACGTAGTGAAATGAAGGGCGATATGCACCCCAATGTTCATAGCAACATTGTCCACAATAGCTAAATCGTGGAAGGAGCCAAGATGCCCTTCAACAGATGACTGGATTAAGAAGATGTGGTCCAGGGGCGCCTGGGTGGCATAGCGGTTAAGCGTCTGCCTTCGGCTCAGGG
>NC_048223.1:49722253-49863426 GCF_002007445.2 Ailuropoda melanoleuca
ATGAGTATGATAATCAAAACGCAACTCCAATCTCCTATTTTGAGTGGAATCAACCAGTTCTTTGATATCATAAACTACTTTTAGCAAATTACTAATAAAAACAAGCATATGCCAGGGCACTGTTAGAGACACTGAAGATCCCGCCGTGGACCAAATATACCCACAACCCCACAAAAATAACAAAACAAGCCCAGCCCTCCTGCGCCTTCCACAAAGAAACAAGTTTGTGCATACAACATGTCCATTTGTGGTAAGGGCATGGAGAACATTTAGGCAAGGAAGGGCACCAGGGAGTGCCTGGACTCAGGTGAGTAGGGAGGGCGACACCTCAGCAAAGGTCTCCAGTGAGGGCGAGGGGCAGGCTGAAGGGGAGCAGGCTGCCTACAGCCCGTAGAGGCGCCAGATCCGGCTCCTACTCTGAGTGAATGCGAGGCTGCCGTGAGGCTGTGAGCAGGGAGCTTTTGCAAAGCGGACAACAGGACGGCGGAGGGGAAATGTGGAGGCCAGTCAAAGTCGCTGCCATCATCCAGGCAAGAGCGATGTGGCCGGACAGAGGGGGTAACGCCCAATAGTTGGTTCCGGAACATGTACCGAAGGGAGAGTCGGTGTGATTCGCCATCAGATGAACGTGAAGTGTGAGTAGAAGAAGCAGGGAGAGGACGAGTCTCAGAGCTTGAATCTCAAGACCAAGGATCGAGTTCTGCTTTTTGAAACAGGGGAAACCATTAGAAAAACAGGTTTGGAGGAAGAGCGGGGGTTCAGTTTTGATATTTTGAGTTTGTGTGGTGTACGATTTGTCCAAGGGGATTTGTCACGTAGGCTGCTGGATGTCCGAAGTTCCAAAAAGGACACCTGGGCCGGAAAGTGTATATGGCAGGCACCTGCACAGAGCGGTACTGAAAGCTGTGGGGTGAGCCCAGGTCACCAGATGCAGAAGAGGAAAGACCCAGGGGCCCAGCCCTGCAGCACGGGGATGCCGATGTCAGAGGCTAGGAGCCCACAAGGGACACAGAACACAGTGAACACAGGCTGCTGGGAGCCAAGTAAGAACACACTTCAAGGAAAGGAAATGGCCTGCTCTGTCGGATAAGATAAGAAGTGAGACTCAACCAGGGAGTTTCGCTTGGTGGTGGTGAGAAAAGCCTCAGGAGGTGAGGGATTAGAGATACTATTATTTTTCTAAAGATTTTATTTATTTATTTGAGAGACAGAGCATGCGTCGGGGGGGNCGAACACAGGCTGCTGGGAGCCAAGTAAGAACACACTTCAAGGAAAGGAAATGGCCTGCTCTGTCGGGTAAGATAAGAAGTGAGACTCAACCAGGGAGTTTCGCTTGGTGGAGGTCACTAGTGACCTTGGTGGGGTGAGAAAAGCCTCAGGAGGTGAAGGATTAGAGATACTATTATTTTTCTAAAGATTTTATTTATTTATTTGAGAGACAGAGCATGCGTCGGGGGGGAGGGGCAGAGGGAGAGGGAGAAGCAGGGAGCCTGACGTGGGGCTTGATCCCAGGACCCTGAGATCATGACCTGAGCGGAAGGCAGACGCTTCACTGACTGAGCCACCCATGTGCCCTGGAGATACTCTCTTTATATACGCTTTATATTCACTTATAAATGGGAATCAAAGGTGTTGGGTTGCTCGGTTTTCAATGATTGAAAAGAGGCAAAGATGGATATAGCAGAGGATGGAAGAGTTTCTGGGGTGACGTCTCTCACACCGTAAGGAAGATGTGATGGGTGCACAGGGCAGGGCTGGAGTGGGTCCAGACCAGGGACCACCAGGAAAAGCAGACAGTTTCACAGCAGGGATGCCTGTAAGGTCAGATTCCAGGACAGGTGGGACTGCTTATAGGCTTCAGAAAGGAACAGGGAGAGGAGGCAAAACTGGGGTTCATGTAACATTATTACAAGGCAACATGTTTTTCTATCAACCACCCCAAACACAAACTGCCATTTTATTTAATGAATGTTTAACATGATAAGTCATTATTCTAAACCCTTTACTTATGATCATTTACTTCTCACAAGGAACAACCCCTCCCTGAGGAAACTAAAGCAGCATTTGCTAAGTTTCCTTGGTCCAGTGGAGGAAGGAGTACACCTGGGTTTTACCTGTAGGCAGCTGGAGTCTAGAATCTGTGCTATAAATCACTCTCTGATTCTTAAGCACCCATGTCTTTATATATCCCTCCACTTACCTACCTAGAAAGTCCCAGAGTCCCACTTCTGATTCATGTGTTCAATGGTGAATAATTATATGAAGAAATATAAGAAAATGGAAGGTTCTGGAACACAAACACCGTGAACCTAGGTAGCAACTCATGTCATTCTGGTGGGGTTGGAGTTGATGGGTGGGTTCCAGATGGACTTTTGACAGATGGCATTATTGGGAGAAGAAACTCTGGCTCTTCATAGCTCCATTCTTCCCAGTAGAGGGCAGGAGCTTGCTGTTTACAGAGCAATGATGTGCTGCTCCCGGGGGTAAACTGTGCTGACTCCTAAAAAAAAGGGGTCACCCTGCTGGCGCACCCGCTGTGGTCATCAAAGGCACGGCTCTACGGAAACCTCAGGGACTGTCTACTGGGAGACAAGGCTTCCTCACCCACTCGCACAATTCCCTGGACTCTGGGAGTCAGGCAGCAGCCGGTGACGGGGTACACTCATCTATCTGCACCCTCACCAGACTCCCAAATCCTACACAAAGTGACTTTTATCTAACCATCCAAATCTCCTCGTTAACACAGAATGGACTCTGTCCCAGTTTCCTTCTCTAGTTTTTGGAACGTATTTACCCCGAGAGCACAGCAGTCTACCGTAATTATTCCATTTTTAGTATTTGTTACCTTTTTGCTTGCTAATGAGAAAAAAGACAACGTCTTTTAAGGAAGAAACTCTGTCTTACTTTGCGTATACTACAATATTTAGAAACAGAAAGCCTATCGTAGACATTCAGTAACTCTTTTTTGATTTTTAAAAGGCTTCATTTTAGACCATTATCCTGTCTCTTTGTGTGTGAATCAAATGAAACATATTTGATATCACAGCTCCTTGTTTATTAATTTCTTCACTGACTTAGCAAACACCTATGTGAACACTTGTATTACTTACAAATTAACACAACACATAGAACTCACATTTAGACTTTCCTTTTTAAGTTATACTTAATGAAATTTCTATTTTTAGGGTTCATGTGCATAAAATGGTGTACAATGAAATATGTTGCTATGCAAATAATCTTAACTTTAATATTAAGTAGGAGGAAAAGAAAATAAGAAGGTTGTGCTGATTTATTTTTAAGATGAAATTTATTGTAACATATTTATGCAGCATGCTTTTTACATGAGATTTTAATAAGGCTTCTATATTAGGGATTTAATGCTACACAACAAATTATCCCCAAACTTACTGGTTGAAGCAACAATAAACGTACATTATTTTACAGTTTCTGTGAGTGAGGAATTTGAGAGCAGCTTAGCTGGGCAGCTGGGTCTCTGGGTCTCTCGTAGAGATGTCATCGGAAACCTGAGTAGAATCGATCTGGTTCCAAGGCGGCTGAATCACATGGTTGGCAAGCTGGTGTAAGTTATTGGCAGGAGGTCCCGGTCAGTCTTCGTGTGAGCTTTTCCATGAGTTGCCTGAGAGTCCTTAGGGCATGGTGACTGGCTTCCCCCCAAAAGCAAGAAATGGCAGAGGGTAAGGCAGAGGCCACAATGTCATGTACGCCTTACATTCACCGTATCCTACTGGTCACGTGGGCAGCAAGAATTCACAGGAAGAGGGGATTACACAGGGCACAGATGCGTTACAGAGACAACTTGCCTACCTCTGTCCCCTCATATCCAACACCTACACTCTGGTCCATTGCAGGATGCAGGATGCTAGTGCCTCAGTGAGCACTGGAGGCCTGGCATCAATTCTCTGTAGCTTGCCTCTACCTTCTGGAAGGCTCCTGTGGGCCATACTTCCTATCCTGTGGAAGGTTGCCCATTTTTGACGTAGAACAGTTTCCTCAGCCAGCTTCCTGCTTGAAGAAGTTCGAGTTCCAGAGGACTCTTCTCATTTGGTGCTGGCTCTGTTGTTTCCTGTCCAAGATGGTGATCTCTGTCCAGTCCTATCCCCTTGGAAACTCTGTGGGTCTCTGATGTAGACTGGAGTTTATTCCAAAACAAAAAGCCACACCCGCACATCTCTTTGGTGTGAGCTCTTCTCAACTGTAGGCATCTGGTAAGGCTGCGGAGGGCAACACCCTTCAGCTTTTTAGGAAACCCCATGTCTGACTGAATACTTCTCTGACGCAATACTTCAAGTGTTTCTGAGGTCATAACAAAGGATGCCACAGCCATGGTTTTAACTCTGTATTTGTATCATGTTTTCCTTGGATTTAATTTGTGTCTGGAAGACACTTCTGAAATGTAGCCTCCTAGAGAGGTTACAAATTATTCAAACCAGCAAGTACTGGTTTGTTTGTTTGACATTCCTTCATTTAACTTATTTCTTTCATATCACATTTTCCATAAGCAGTGAGAAGAAACCAAGCGGCCTCCCCAGCATTTAGTAGGGAATGACTCCTTAGCCAGATTGCCAGTTCACTAGAGGCATCTTCTGCTTTCCACGTCACCACAGCTGATGGCGTTGCTCAACTTTCTGACATGGTGGTTTCCAACATTTCCCTCACTTTTCTCTAAGTCCTCCTGGGCAGCCTCCTTGGAGGCTGTCAGACTCCTGCTGAGTGTCTCTTCAGAGTCTCCAGGTCCTTCCAGATGCCATCCACTTCCTTTCCAATCCCCTCCCCCTGGCCACCATTTTAGGTTTTGTTATGGAAGCACCAAAATTCCAGGAACCAAAATATGCATTAGTTATCTGATGTCGTATAACAAACTAGCCTCAAAACTTAATGGCTTGAAACAAGTTATTGTTTTAAACATTTATTAGCTCAGAGTGACCAGGTGTGGAGTGGCTTATCTGGGAAGTTGTCTTGAGTTACTCATAAGGTTGGAGTTAAGATGTCAGCCGGGGCTAGAGTCATCAGAAGGCATGACTGGGGTGAGGGGATCCCATGCCAAGGTAGCTCACCCAATGGTTAGCAAGTTGGTGCTAGTTGTTGGCATTTCCTCTCCATGTGGGTCTCTTTGGAGGCTGCGTGAGGGCGATCTCACCCCACGGTGAGTGATCCCAGAGAAAGCAAAGCAGGAGCCACACTGTCTTCTATAGCCTAGCATCCAATGCCACACAATGTCATCTCCACCATATTTTCTCCATCTCATGGTTGAGTGTGGGAGGCGACGGGGAACTGATGTGATTATCGAGGGAGAGGGTCACTGGGTGCCCGTCCTGAGCATCTGGCTACCAGTGTATCCAGCTGAACAGTGCCTCCCAAATTTACTTCTGCCTAGACCTTCCAGTGTGATCCTATTTGGAAACAGTGGCGTTTTGGATGGCAATTTATTAAAATGAGGAAATTCTGGATTTGGTAGGCTCTAAATCCAACAACTAGTCTTACCAGAAGGCTGTGTGGAAACAGAGACACACACAGAGGAAAGACAACTATCTTCGGACAGAAGCAGAAGTCTGGCTAACATGGCTACAAGCCAGGGAGCAGAGAGGATCGCTGGCAGACACCGGACGTCAGAAAGAGGCGAGGCATCTTCCCCAGAGTCTTCAGAGGGACCAGGTCCTGCCGACACCTTGATTTCAAAATTCTGGCCTCCAGTTTGGTGACAAAATAAGTTTCTGTTGTTTTGAGCTGCCTCGTTTTTAGTAATTTGTTATGGCAGCCCTAGGAAACTGATACATACCTGCTCTTCAAATTTTAGGTCATTAATCCATTCGGTTTTCAACTGTAGTAATAATCTGTTAGTTCACAGAGAAATAAGTAATTCCTATCTTGCTCCATTAAGTGAACCACCAAAACAAAACATGAAAGCTCAAGGTGAGAACCCATTTATTTTGGTCCTGCATGCGACTATTTCAACGTGAATTTGTTAATTATGTTTATTAAGCATCTGCTAGTTTCCAGATTCTATGCTGTATATCCTGGTCAAATACATGCCATCACTATTTTTAAATTGATTAAAACCTTGTAGAGAAAATATCTATATATATACAAATCACTTGAGAATATTTTTAAAAATCCCTATTATTATGACTCAAACTGAGTGCACAGGTCCAGTTATTGAAATAAAGTCAAGATTTCACTAGTTTTGCAAAAGAGAAAATCTGTGTAACAGTGAAATAAAGTTGGATGGATGGGATTTGGGAAAAAAAGATCAAGTTCAATTTTTTGCTGCCTTGCGTCACACACATTCCCGGGCACACCCCTCCAGTCCCACCATTTCTACAACCTTGAATGCTCTCTTTCCACCTGTCTTACATCTTAATCTCTGGACCCACTTCTTGTCCCCAAGTCCTTCCTCCTAGCTATCCCCTTTTTCCTCTGAATTCCTGTTATTCTTAGTGTCCTCATCAGTGGCCACGCATTAACCTGGAGCTACGTACCTTTCACACTGCATTTCAGACTTTGAGGACTGTAGAGCCATGTTTACTCTGCCACCTTGCCCACATTGGGTGCCCAGGGTAGAGGGGTGACTACTTCTGCTGATTCCTAGTGGTGATAACATTTTATTTTTAGTTCTTAAGTTTGGTTAATTAATATTATTTGAATGGGATTTTGTCTGTATATTCTTAACTGTTAAATAAGACATGGCAACTTGCTAAATAACTTCCTGTGTAACTCTTAAAGTGGACTGTCTTCCTGTGACATATCCCCCAGCCTCGATCCTCTGTCCCTGTTCCTCAGTATTCTCCTATGAACCAAAGTAGCAAACAAGAGTGGGACATAATTACAAATCAACAGCCTGAGAGAGACACGATTTCTCCTTCTTCCTGAGACATTGTGAGTGATAAGCGGGAAGGATGGAAGAAAGACAAGTTTATTAGCTTGAAATAGCACACAGTTTTAGGAGATTTGCTTTCAGAGATAGATCTCCTTTCCTCCCTTATGCACAACAGTGCATACGACAACTACCTTGAAATTTCTGTCTTCAAGTGTAACAGGGCCCCCTCATCACATTCTGCTTGTGATCCCATCCATTCAAGAAACACTGGACGCCTACACATGTGAGGGCCTGGAAATAACACCCAAACTTCAGTTAATGGTGAAGGTGGGTAAAGAGTCTTCTTCAGGGTGAAGAGGAAGGAATTATTAAAATCTCTAAAGTGGTATTTAATTTAGAGGGGGTTTTACAACCTTAGTGTGGTCCCAGTTTAGAACTTGGTTCCAATAACTGTGCTATAATCAATTTACAAAGGAAGGTCATCAAACATTTTGTGGGAAGTAATAGAGAGAGATGCCACATGTGTCTCCCCAGCTTGTGGAGAATGTAACAGCTACCCAAACCCAACTTTTGATTCCTGCCTGAGCCCATTACCCCTGCACCCCTGCCCACCCACAACGGCTCCATCTCAGCAAACAACATCAGTACTCACCAAATCAGACCAAACCACAAAGTCTTCCTTGATTCTCCTCTTTCCCTCAATCCCATACTCATTTATCAGCAAATACAGTCAACTGTCCTTCAAACAATGGCCCAAACCAATCACTTCTGTGTCCTCCACTGCCACCACCATCTCGCAAGCCACATTCATCTCTGACCTGGATGACTACGTTAACCTCTTAACTGGCCTGTCAGCCTCCATTCTAGAACCATTATTTTGTCCTATACAAAGAGTCAAACTTACTCTTATAAATCACAAAATGGACCAGGTCATTTTCCTACTCTTCACTCTTCAATGGATTCAGTATTTAGAATAAAATTACAGAGCCCCACCATGGTCTACCAGGTTCTATACGTCCTGACCCCAGCCCCCTTTCCCACCTCATTTTGCTGCCAGCTCCCTATACTCCAGCCCTGTTCACCCCCTTGGTGGTCCGGAAATATGCCAAGAACATTCTCATCCTCAGACTTCTGTACACACTGGTCTTCTGCCCTCAGAGGATGGCCCTGATTCCTGGACATGTGCTGGTCCCTGCTCAAGGGTCACTTCCTTCATGAGGCCATCTCTAAACATCTGGTCTACCATGGCACTTTGGTCACTCTGTCTGCTTTTCCCTCAACAGCATTCATCTCCCCTTGGCACGACACGGTGGAACAGATACTTGAGTAGGAATGGTTGGGAATTTGGCAACTGGACAAAGGAAGAAGAGCATTCTTCAGTTGGGGAAGTATTTAATGCAGAAGCGTGAAAGGACCTGATGCCCACAGAACTAAGAAAGCAGTTGGTTAAAGTTACATGTGAGGGTGACGATAAAAGTAAGTAGGTGGCTAGCAGCTCACAGGGGGCCTTATATGGCAGGCAGGAAGGCTGGATCTGCTCCTGATAAGGGAAACCAATTATGCTTGACAAAGGATCTCAGCAAACAGCTAACGAATGGAAATGTGTTTAATATTTCTTATAACCCTGAAACTAGCCTCGGCTCTATCTCCCCTTTTCATTTCACAAAGCGTTCATCTTCAAGGAGAGAGATGTAATTCAAGTCAATGCCTGCAGAGAAGAGGCAGTCTCCCTGAGTCATGTGTGGCACCTCTACACTCACTAAGCTTGTGCCCACGTTTGCTTTAGGAGGCAGTTACAGGGAAATAAGTTGCAAATAACTGATGTGACCGATTTTAATACCATAGAATTAGTATCCTAGGTTCTGGCTGTGTTCTGTGATCATAATACCCAAGGCAGATATGAAACGAGTCTAGTTCTACTCAATCAACATTTGATGCCCTACTCTAGGGTGGACAGACACAGGCAAAGTTTGGGAGAAAGGAGTGTGTCCAAATGGATACAATGTGGTTTGTGCAGTGATGGGAAGCAGTGTAAAGGGCTAGCTATAAAACTGAATCACAAAAAAGCTAAAAAAAAAAAAAAGATGTAAGTAAAATGCAGACAGCTCTCAGAGTGGGGTCTATGACAGCTTGAGGATGACACGTGCCACTCAGGAAACAATGGCCCACCAATGGAGCTGGATGGGCTGGGGACCACACCTGAGGAGACCCTGAACAGAAGACTCAGGCTTCTGGACTGTGTTGTCCAGTTTGGAGGAACCAATGTCACTTTTTTTTTTATCTGGTTTCTGGAAGGGATCCCAGGAAAATGGAGTTTGTTCTGCTTATTTGTTTATAAAAAAACATGTGGTTTGGGGACATAGGACTTAAAGATGACCTTCCAACTTTTAACCTTTCTTTCTCTCTAAGGGAATATATAAAGTTATTTCAGAAAAGGGAATGGGAAATACATGTTTATCTTGATGTTTTTTCTCCTCCCCCTCCTTTCATTTGTAAGATTTTAAAACACATGGCATCGTTTACTCTTGGAGGGTCATAAATACTCCCAACGCTTCACAGTAAAGAGGGTCAGAAGCAGCAAGTTCCATGGGCCTTGAGTATTTTTGAATAAATTCACTTGGGTGACAAAAAAAAAAAAAAAAAAAGAGGGTAAGTGTTTTTCAGCCAATTCTTGTTTATCCAACACCCCGCTAGGCAGTGAGGGGGTCATTCGGGTTCTTCCTGGCTCTAACTCCTTTCCTCTAATAGGTCCTTGGAGGCTCTATGTGGCTCACTGGTAGGCAGTGGGGAAAACAGGTCCACGTTTAGTTGGCTAGCAACCCTGGAAAGAAGCTAACGGGGGGAGAATACGAGTGTATGTGTAAAGTAAGATGTCGGGATTATTTGTTACTCATATCTATCTCCTCCCTCATCGGTCATGCCTGGAACTACTAGACGATCATCAAGGGCATTTTAAACTCAAAGGATTGTTGGCGGCTCATGCAGGCAGTTTGTAAACTGAAGGAAAATACGGTCTAATTACATTTTCTAATTGTCCAAATCATTCTCATTCTTTTCAGTTAATTTCTTTATTTTCCCATGACTTTTCCAATTCTCATAAGCTTGTAAATGGGTTGCACGTGACTAATTACAGCCTCTGCGCTTAAAATCTGTTCATATGAACATGGCAGCATTCGATGAGCCGCTTACCTCCAGTGTGAACACGGGAAGCATTCCTTACAGAAAAGCTCACCATGGAAACAAAGTCCCACAAGGGGACATGCTTCTTTCCCTCTTTTTCCTTTTTTGTTTCATTTTTAAATAGATATGCTATCATTTGCCTTTTAGGTATAGCTTCCCTGACTTCTGCTGAATTTTTATTGTGGTTGAACACAGACAGGTAATATTATCTCATACTTTGTCCAAGAGGCTCGTGGGAAATGGAATTATTAACATTAAAATTAAACTGTATTTTGGTGAAAAAGCTTGGTTTAAAATATTAATTAATGATGGCAAGATTCTTGAAGACCAACTGCATTTTGTGGAAAGACCTGAAAATGAGAATGGCCTCTTTACTCTTCAAATACTTAGAAAGTGCCAAAGGGAAATAAATACACCTTGAAAAGGTATCCCAATCTCTTCAATTTTAAAATTCAAGAGTCTAGAGTAATCATCTATTGTTGCAATACAAACTTTTTCAAGAGTCATACAGGTAGAATTATAAGATATAAATGAAGCAGGTTCCTTGGAAGCTAAGATTTGCATTTAGGTGAAGACCCAAGATTCTGTATTGCAACTATTCACACATTTGAGTACCCTGTGCTTGGTCAAAAAGGAATTAGGTCAGACTGGAGCACACTTAAAAAAAAAAAACAAAAAACAAAAAAACCCAAAAAACTAACCCCAAGCCCCAAAACCAAACCAAAACAAACCAAACACAACCAGAAAATTGGAAGTCTAAAAGACATCTAATAATTCTTGCCTGATTTTTCTGTTGTCTTGTTATTATTATTTTTTTAATGAGAACTACTTGGGTTTGGTATTTCTCTGCAGCCCGTGCTTGTGATCTCCATGCCACGGGAAAGAGCAGGCTGTCTGATGGGGACCAGCTGTTAAGTATCCCTAGTTCATCCTGTTCTTATGAAAAACAACAGTTTCTTTTTCTACACCATGGATTTCTTAAGGGAAACCATTGAAACAAGAGGCAGAATTCCATTTCACTGATGCAAATTACAACTACAGAGGAGGAAGAGAAAGGCCAGCAGTGTGGTCATTCCGAAAACACTCCTTGTGGTGGGTTCGGTGCTGTCCATGAGGCTGACAGGCCCGTACATGGGTTCCCTCAAGCCGAGGGGAAGAGATGTCATCGGAAGGGGGGAACGTGTTTCCACCTTCTTCTAGCTGGTATCACAAGTAGTGTGTTTGTTCACCCCTGGCATTTCAGTCATTGTACACCTAGGCAAAGGCTTGCTTGTTTCTATCAATCCATACTGAACAACTAAATCTGTCTGTACCATTCAGGGGTAGGGCTGAAATAAAGTGAATTAAAAAATGAAAGTCAGAGTAATGTGATTTGCTATAGGCCCTAGACTATGAGATTCAATGGATGCTAACCTCCCAGCCAAGAGAACTCAGTGTGTGTGTATATATATGTGCTCATATATATCTGAGTGCATATATATATATTTAAAATTATAAAGATTATAAAATTTCATGTAAAATTTATTTACATAGATTGCACATTTATATAAATGTGAACACCATAAATATAAATATTTATAATTACATAAACATATTTTTGAAAATACATAATTTTACCTAGCAGGTCCCTCGAGACGATTCTAGCCTCTCCCAGGACTCATATTTATCCCTCCCCAATTAAAAATAAATATGACAAAAGGAAGTGGGATAAACTTACTCCCAAATAGGCTTACGATTCAGAGGTGGAAGGGCGCAAGGTCAGAAGAGCCTTGGGTACTATTTTGGAAGAAAGAGAAACAGAGCCTACATAACCACCCTTCCATGACCTGTGGTTTGAGAAACCAGGCTCTGAGCAGTTCCCACACACCAGCTGTTTTTCTGCATCCCCATCGCCGAGGAAAGGAAGTGGAATGGCACACAGAATGCAATTTATAGGATCTGTTCCCTCAGAAAGTGAAACAGGATCTCCAGGCTATTAAATTCACTTGGGCGCAGCATCTGAACTCACTTATTAAAAGGAATTGTCTGTCTAGAAAAAAAACAACAAAAAGCTTCCATTTGTGAAAAGCTGAAGGGTTTGCAGAAGCATTACATAATTGGTTATAGAGTCACTGGGTTTAAATAAAACTGTATTGAAAATGTAGAGACCTCTCAATCATTAATTCTCTACATGACTGCAAAATGATCTGAAAATAATCTAATATCTACAATCACATAAAGGCCAAAGGCTCAATTCTCTCTAAGGGCCGTGGAGGAAGTGGCCTTAGAACTGTGAATCTAATTGCGGCCACATTTAGAGTATGAATAAAAACCCATCTGAGGTGCTCTGCAGACTTGGCTTTACGAACTGCATCTAATTCTGAGACTAAACTAATGCAGAAAGGTAAAGAGGAGAAAATAGACAATTCCAATCTCAATAAACAGATGTTTTTCTAATTTGGATGTTTTATTCACCTAGGACTGCTGAATTAAAATTTTATAGCAAAACTCCTCGCTCTGCCAGTGCAGTTTGATTTTAAGGATCTTGCAAAATCCACGTGAAATGGTAGCATCATTTTCCTGACGTTTTGATAGCTGGTTCCCCAAATCATATCCAAGCCCCATGGAGCCTGTTTGCTGAGTGTCTAGCTCTCACAGCGTCTGAGGCTTGGCGTCCTCTGTTTCTTGCGCGTGAGTCCTTCCAGCGAGACATAAATTCAGGCGTCCAGTCTGAGCCTGATAAACCCATGTTAGAAAAGGGTCTAAAAACAGATATTCAAGAATGATCAACAGAAGAGTCTATGCTTCCAAGCCAGTGTGGTTTTTTTTGTGTGTTTGGAAGCAGTTTGCTGAATCTCCAAAGTCAGCTAGCTCTTTTCTGCCGTTAACTGTTTGAGGTAAGAGCAGGAAAGACCTTCCAGGTCTAAAAGGTACAGTTTATTTCCTTCCTAAGCCATGGATGGGCTTGGCTTTCTAGCTCTCCTTAGCCACTTGGCATTCCTTAATTCTAGGACAGGTCAATTCTCCAGACGGCCACCAGAGAGCGCAAACGCACAAGGTTTGCCTCAAAGCGGAGTCTTCAGTACTTTTTTGATTCTTTTTTGCACATAATCCATACTTAAGATATTCAATTACACATTGCATGGTAGCTTTCAGACCCGCAGCTATTCAATATGGGCCTTTTCACCTGTTTTTTTTGTTGCTGTTGCTGATATTCTCAATAAGATCAAAACTAAGAGTTGTTTCTGTCCCTGTTCTAAAAACGTATTGTAATGTATTCTTTACTTCCTATTAACCAACCTTTTGTATTTTAAGGTTGTCCATCTAAATTCATGATTTAAAATTTTCAAAAAGAGCTTGTTTTCTCCTCAAAAGTGCATTGATTTGTGGCCACCACCAGGGCATACGTTGCCATTTTCCCACGGCACAGAGAGACTACGTGGAGGCAATGTGGGCAGGCAACACGCCTGAAGCGTGAGATAGGAAACGGTCTTCGTTTCTCGCCTCTTTTCCTGCAGAGATGCCCGTGGACCCTGCTTTACAGGATAGGATGCTCCCAGCAAGTCAGCTTCAAAACAAAACTTTGTATTTAGAACAATATGTTTCTTGAAAGTGGTCTCATCGGACTGGCAAGTTTTTAGGATCAACATTAATATTTTAATGTAAAAATCATACCCAATAAAGCAGAAACTCCTAAAACACACATGAGAAGTATATGACTAATAAACATAACGGTATTCAAAATGACCCACAAAACGTACAAATTATTCTCCTTTCCCAGCGGAAACCGTTCCCTCTGCTAAAGGCCCCCTAGTCACCTGTTCCACATCTTCCGCTGACCTCTGAATGAACTTTCCGAAACACATGATCATGTCGGCTGGCTGCCCAAATGTGGGGTGCTTCCCCTGAGGGTTTGGGCCAAGTTGGAACTCTTTTCTGAGCATTAAAGAGCTTTCACTCTCTCGGCCCGTAGTTGCTATTCTGTAGCCAATGAAAATAATTTCTAACATTTCCTGTCCTTACTGCATGAATGGCCACCATACAGAGTGCTTCATGTACATATTCTCATTTAATCTTCCCCAGATCCTGAGGGTGTGTGTGTATGTATGTGAGCTCCATCTCGTGGGTGAAGAAACCGAGGGTTAGAGAAAGCCAGTGACTCCACAGATGTCACTCTGCATTTAATTTCAAAGTTCACGCGTCTAAATTACTCTGGTATGGTGTTTCGCATGACGTGGCTGCTACGGCTTTTGCTCTGAAGGAGAACAGTGAGAGATGTTCCCACGACTTTCTTCCCTTTCCTTTCTTCCAAGCAGAATGGTTCCCTCCTCTATATAGGAGTCCTCTAGGACTTTGGCGTTCTAGGGTGTCGGCTGTGCATGTGTTCATGCTCCCTTGCAGAGTGGGGCTCCAGGACGCCAGAAAA
This sequence comes from Ailuropoda melanoleuca, assembly GCF_002007445.2. Lineage (NCBI taxonomy): Eukaryota > Metazoa > Chordata > Mammalia > Carnivora > Ursidae > Ailuropoda > Ailuropoda melanoleuca. The sequence goes on from NC_048223.1 coordinate 49,736,674, forward strand.
GAGGTGCCAGTCACCTCTATGTGGGAACCCCAGCAGGACGGCGGGCACATCGAAGGGGCTCTATACACAGGACGGTGCCACCTGCCCACCGGGCTTTGAGCAAAGGGGGCTCATTCTATGTAGGTCTTAGGTGCCCATCAAACTCAATTCATGACTTTATCTTTGTCCTACGGTATTCTCTTTTTGAAACGTGCAAATTGACTTTCTATAAAGCTATTTCTTCTGAGTACATTAAATACATTATTTTTCCTTTTCAAAACACCTGGGGAGTGTTATTGGTAAACACTGAGAGTTTGAATGTGAGTCTTTCATATTCCTTGTAACATTTTTTTTTTTTTTAATAACTGAGCCATTTAACATGTACACAGAGGAGGAACACACAGTGAGCTTTGGGAGACAACTGCCGAGAGCACCTGTCGAGAGCACCTGTCCCTGCTCTGAGGGTGGTACGGTGGCCGCTGCCCCCCGGCCGCCTCTCCCACAGAAGAGTCCGGTCTCTGCGCCAGCCCTGCAGGGAGGGCTCCACGTCTGCAAACAAGATGACGCTCGCGGCCTCCACGAGCCTGGCCGCACCCGCCCCGCGGCGCCCACCCTCCGATAAGGAAGGCTCCTCACCAGCCCGCGGCGTGTGCTGCGCCCATCTCTGAGCTGGCTCCCTCCTAGCTGGCTAGGAGCTTATAAATGCACTGCTGCTGTATTAAAATGGACTTCCCTTATGCAGACCTTCCAGACTTTCCCCTTGAGCTGCACTAAAAAGCAGCTAAGATTTGTGTTGATTCTCTGTGTTGAGGAGTGTTACAAATAAGGATGGAGTCTGGGTGGCGATAGCCAAAGACGAGAACCAACTGCTTACTAAAAACAGGACCAGGCGACAGCTCTAATTTTGTTTGCTGTCAACTCTGCTCTTAAAGCCATGAAACACCCCTACGTTTTGCTCCCTTCTCAAAAACAAAAATAAGAACACAACAAAAACAGAAAGAAAAAGCAATGATGAAGAGTGACCAGAAGAGAACTGATTGAGGGCCAGGACCAGCCTTGCATTTCATCGTGACTTACATAATGTCCAAACCACAAGAGATGTTCAATTAATATTTGGCTACTTGAAACCTTGAAAACTTATTTGCTTTCAGTGCAAAAGTCTATTTCTTGTCTGCAAAATACAGAAGCAGTTTTGGAGTGGGTAAACTTTCTCAGCTCCTGCAAACGAAGCCTATCCCTGGGCAGCTGGTGGTCACGCCTACGGAAACCACAGTTCTCTGAATTACCAGCAGGTACCTGAGGGTGGCTGGTCTGTGGATGATGGAGATTGAACCTCTTTATGCACAGAAATGCTCTCCTTTAGAGAAACTGTACTGAAGGTCTTCCTTAAGATAGGTCTGCATGCTTCCTGGTTAGTGAGCACGCTGGGTAGATGAGAATCCTCTTTGGTCAAAGACCATGCAGTTTCTCGATGTCCACGTCGATTCCTATGGGGGCTGGTGTCCAGACAGAATAGGATATGTGCATACCAACCCTAACCCACGATCTGCCAACTTCAGAACACAGTATCTCCAATGACTGATTTTGGGGACATTTGCTTCTTTCTCTTAAAAGTCAAGTGTAGCAGGGAAAGTCAGTCCAGTAAGAGTTCCAGTTCTCAGTACAGCGATTAGCACCCATTCTGTAAATGTTTATCGAGCACCCGACCGTGCTGGTGGGACCTGCTGTCCTGGGTGGTGAATGACTCGATGAAAGAGGAGATTACCACCTACGCCTGGAGGACAGGACTATGCTAACTTGTTGCTAGATATTTTCCGACATACACTTTTAAATGACAGTTGAGGCGATTGTTATCAACTCCTTAAAAAGCACTCGCCAACCGATCATCCTAGTTCTTATGTTCCATAGATGAGAGAAATCATATGATAATTGTCTTTCTCTGCTTGGCTTATTTCACTTAGCATTATCTCCTCCAGGAAAGGGGGGTTAATCAGAAGGGGGAATGAAACATGAGAGACTATGGACTCTGAGAAACAAACTGAGGGCCTCAGAGGGGAGAGGGTGGGGGAATGGGATAGGCCGGTGATGGGTAGTAAGGAGGGCACGTATTGCATGGCGCACTGGGTGTTATATGCAAGTAATGAATCATCGAACTTTACATCGGAATCCGGGGATGTACTGTACGGTGACTAACATTATATAATTAAAAATCATTAAAAAAAAAAAAAAAGCACTCGCCAAGGTTCACAATGCTCTATTTCCTGCACACGCCTGACTCAGAAGGAACTTCACGCATGTCATTTGCTGAATCAACGGACAGAAGAATGAGTGAGTCCGCTGAGTTCACATGAATGTGTCAGAATTCGGATGAAGTTGACAGATGGCTCTGAGCACAGGGATGAAGGCTCCTACTTGCACAGAGCCATGGGGGCAGGTCTGTCTCTCTCCTTCCTGGGGGCTAGCACTGAACGGGGATAAAGAAAATAAATGTGTTCCTGAACAAATAATCCATTGTGGAGATGAAACTCAAGGAGACAAGCAGACGGCTGGGGCTGAGGGGGGTGTGAGTTTGTGGGGAACAGTTTTAAAAGGAGCAGTCAGGGAAGGCTTCTCTGAGGAAGTGACGTTTCAATTGAGAGGCCAACTCTAGGAAGAGCAGTGGGGAGGCCATGTGAGGGTCCGGGGGAGCCTGGCACGCACGAGGAACCGAACCAAGGTAGGCTGGCTGAGGCATAACGCGCTTCAGACGTGAGGCAAGCCAGGGGAGGCAGGGAGACTGCTCAAGGCCGAAGACATGAGGCACTTGGGTTTTATCCTAACTGCAGTCCGTTGTGATTAGGGGAGGGGCAATGACAGTGACAAGTGCAGTTCCCACGGAATCTGCACCGGCTCCTTACACAGGGACCACGTCACACTAGTCACTTAGTGTTGACATCAAACCACAGAGACATAGATAACTACCCCGTTTACAGAAGAGGTGATGGGGTCTTTAGGTGTTCAGCTAACTTGCTCAAGACTGCAGCAGGTGTGTGTGACATCACCGGAGGTCTGATTTGTACGTGGTTAGCAAGACGCTTGGCTGAAACTGGGTTGCTGGGGAGAAGCAAGGGCCGGGGAGACCACCAGGGACTCACACAGGTGGCAGAGCACTGGGTGAACAGGTGTAGTGGAAAGAAGAGGTTCCAGCAGACAGACGTGCATCTGCTGATGGACTGGAGGTGGGAGATCAGGGAGAGGAGAACGGATGCCAGCTAAGGACGCAGGAAATACTATTTTGTGACTCATGAACCTGACGCGAAATACACGTTTCAGGCTCCATTAATAAAGTTTTGCTGGAATACAGGTGTTCTCATTGGCTTAGAGGCTCTCTGTGCCTGCTTATGTGTGGGACAGCAGCAGAGCTGACACACCTGTAGGGCCAAATATACTGACCCTCCATTCCTTGATGGAAAAAGTCTGTGGACTTCTGCTCCGGTGCAAGAACACACTTGATAAAGAAGACTAATGGCATCTTATCAATAAAGTTTTTCTTTAATTAGTGATTTCCCCCCAATATAGTGGCAGTTAGAAGACTTCTGAATTCTCTCTCTCTTAAGCTATTTTCTACATTGCTAAAAATTTTTAAATGAAAACAAAGCCACAAATACATTTATACGCACTTGTAAAGATCTCTAAATAATGAAAAAGTCACATCAGGCAGTATTTGAGGGGAGGCCAGCGATTTTAGCCGTTGCTGGGTTTCATTATGACATAGCTATACATAAACTAAATTACGTAGGAGTTATACATTATACATTAAAGACTTTAAAAGCCAGCTGCTAAGGGAGCAAAAATGGTTAATAATTCTTGACCACTGACTGTAGGGCAGGACTTCTTTGCCTGTTCACCGGGGGTTGCCTTAAAGATTATCTTTCTACAATTTCTTTTGCCTCGATGGAGACAGTGTCCCAGGAGACAGAAGGCCCCAGTAGAAGGTTCATGGTGCCCTGAGGTCCCAGGGCTGGTTCCGATGGTGGTGAATTGCCTTGGTGGCTCGCGGGGGTGTGTGGCAACGCCAACAGAAGGATGAAATCAGCTGGCCAGATATGCAGATGTGTGGGGCTGTAGGTTTTACAGGAAAACCTGACCCTAACACACTCCTGAGATGTAACAGAGATGATTGAGAAAAGCCGTTCATGCTCTTCAGGGTTGGAGTGCAGAGGTTTCATTATTACAAGTTACGATGGGACCTAAAACATCCCCGTTGACATGTTTCACAAACTATGGTGAAAAGCTGTACATGACGATTCAGATGCAGTTGTAAAAGGGAATGTTTTCTTTCTCCAGGGCCCCTCACTTGTTACACCAAAAAGGGATACTTCCACAGTCCAAGCTACTTATACCTGTTTCCGGAAAAGCCAAGGCCGTGACAAGATCACACACTGGCAGGAGACAGCACGCTGCATTGAAGGGATGGATTTCAGAAGGAACCCCCATGACTCCCTGCTGCCTTAGCACACAGCTCCCTGGGAGGCACACTATCTCTGAACCTCAAATTCCTCATCTCGAAAGTCAGGATGATAGCAAGCAAAGATACTAATTCAAAGGATGAAATGAAAGAAAGCCAAGCAAACGCTCGCCTCAGTGCCTGGCACAAAGCCAATGTGTACTCTCAACTCTTCTGGAAAACTGAACTCACCAACCCAGAGACACTTTGGTGGTCTTACAGGTTTAACACAGTTCCTCTGTAAGAGCAAGAGTTGGCTACAGTTCCACAGGTAATCTTTCCCATGACAGAGTTCACCTATTTGTACCAGTAAAATGCAGTGAACCACAAGACCAGCTTTGCAGACATAAGAGGTGTGAACAAGGAACAAGAGGACAGATGGACAGGGCCTGCGTCCTCCAAAGTGACTGGGGGATCTGTAACCCCTGTGCAGGTGAGGTGCATGCACGTGGAGAGAGGTGTGGCTGTACTGGGGACCTGGGATAATTCCAGGGTGGAGGCTTTCATCTGGGGACTCCAAGTGCAGATGGGTGATTCCTAATCTCCCTCTTTGGCCATCCAGCCGATCTGAACCACCCACATATGGGAGAACGAGCTCTCACCATGCACATCTCTGCAGCAAATTTCCAGGAGAAGATGGTCAATTCAGTCCTTGGGAATCTTCTCCAAAGCAAAAACTAACAGTCATTCCACAGGGCGTGTTGAGCCTGCTCGGTGGCCTTTTTGGAATATTCTACCTCAGGGAATCCATGCTTAGAATATGTTCCAGACATGAGTTTTGAGTGAGAGATGGATTGATTTTTTTGAGTCTATCAATTTCTAGTGTTTTCTCTCTAAGAGGACAAGCAGCGTCTTTACTCTATGAGTGCAAGGTGCCCTTAGGAGCCTACAGAAGGAATGCCTGGTCAACATGGTAGGTTTGCGGGTGGGAGAGGGCTCATGCAAACTTTACAGGATATGGTTGCTATTCTCTGCATTGAGGCAAGGAAGAAAAATATCGGCAGGGGACTGACTGGTGAGAGTTGGAAGAAAAGGAGAGAGTGAGGATGGGCGGAACCCAGCTCCCTACTCCCCAGATGCCATTGAGGGCATGTTCAGAGTCGCATGCTCTGCCATCTGGAAGGGAAACGAACGAGGCTGTCATATGCTAACTCCACCAGCTGGCATCTCTGTGGCAGGCTCTGAAATAATCCCCCAAAGATACTTGATCCTAATCCCGGGAACCCGGAAATGTAAGTTCACGTAGAAAGAGAGTCTTCAGAGTTGTGGTTTATAAGGAAGGACCTTGTGATGGGCAGATTATCCTGGACTAGGTGGGGAGACCCTAAATGCTGTCACTGGTAACCCCCTTAGAGGGATGCCTAGTGAGCTCTCATGCAGACACCAGAAGGTGAGGTGGGGATGCAGGCCAATGCTGGAGGGATGTGGCCACAGAGCAAGGAATGCCGGCAGCCACAGAATCCGGAAGAGCAAGGGATGGATCTCCCCGACAAGCCTCCAGCCGGAGGGCGGCCCTGCCCACCCTTTAACAGGACCTAGTCAAACCAATTTGGGACTGCTAGGCTCCTGAACTGTGAGAAAACACATTTCTCTGCTTTAAGCCACCCAGTCTGTGGTACTTTGTTACATTCACCACAGGAAACAAATACAACATCATTACTACTTTTATTATAGCTCTAATCATTATAGATTTTCTTGCTTCTGTTTGCTCATTGTTTCTTCCTTCCAGAACTCATTCTCAGACATTCTAAAATTATTATTTTCCTTTCTGTTCGGTTACATTGCACTGTGTGCCAATGTAAACACAATTCCTTTGGCTCGTGTTCAGGATGCCAAGTCATAAAAACAATGTATATCAGTTACCAATGAAGTTCTCGAACAAATGATTCCTTTTCACAGAACAAATATTTATCAAACTGCATACCAATTTAGTCAAGTAATTATACCCTTAAGAGATGCAATTTTCAAATTTATTATCTCAAAACTGTATACTACAGATGTTCACGTTTTAATGTGTATCTATCTGGAAAACGATAAAGTAGCTGAGTCATCCAAAGACAGAAAACATATAATAAACTGTTTGAATATTTACAACATTGTGTTTGCTCTTTACTGTCAGAGTTATGTGAATAGAATCGATCTCCGAGATTAACTGAAATGAGTGACAAAATAATGTTGTGTTCGCGCAGGGAGACAGTCATGTGTGCACCAGACTGTAAATCAGCCCCTTCACTGCTCTGAATGGTACCCCAGTGACCAGGAAAGGCACATGAAGCATTCCAGAGCACCTGTCACTAGCAGGGACAAGCTTCTGTACCAGATCGATACTTCATCTGTGGGTAGAGGAATGTTCAAAAGCTGTATTTCATGGGTCTCCCTGAAGTCTAGTTCTAAATGTGACTTACGTTTGCATCTATACAACAACGAAGGGTGTCCTCCTCTGGAAAATGAAGAAGTTGGCCTGGGAGATCTCGCTCCCACCTCTCAAGTTCGGTGAGGATCAGATCCTGAGGCAGCATGACTGCCCTGGTATTTGGGGACTTAGTCAAAGTTTTCAAACAGACTGACCAAATGATGCTGTGACTTAGCAACGGAAGGAGCCAGAGCAAACATCTGAATGTGGGGAGTTCAAGTGCAGGGCTCTGACTCGTCTCCAGGTGTTTCTGCCACTGAATGAAGCTTCTTCTCAGAGCCTTTAGGAAGGCACAGTATTTGTCCTATGTAAATATTTCTCTTCTGTTAATTCCATTCAGGCTCTATCAAAACATGCCCCGAAACAATAAGCAGCAGAGTCATGCGGTATGGTATAATCTTGTCCTCAACTGACATGTTTACTTATTTTTATCTAGTCTACAGAAGCCCAGCAGGGGCTCATCTCTCCTGCCAGGTGGAATGTATGCCTCCCAAGTGCGAAAGAAGAGATCCAATTTCTGCATCCTTAGAGATTATCTGACAAACCAAGCTTCAGTTTAGAACACCGAAAGCTGCGGAGCACTGACTACTTCCTCCCCTTAGAAATGCACAAGAAAATCTGAATTTCCAGACAACGAGTGGGGGGGAAAAAAACCCTTATGTTTAGAAAATTATGGAGTTTCAAAAGTTATGTGTAATTTGAGATTTTGGAATTTTATTAAAAATACTATTTGAAAAAGTTATTGATTTTAAAACTTTGGGGATTAATAGCTAATAGGTTTAAGGTACGTTGCTTGTTTACATACTGCAGCGTATTTCTACACTTCTGAAATAATTTCTAAAAATGTTTCAAATGAAAAATCATTTGGCCAATATCAGGTCATTTAAATTCCCATGCACTGAGGACAGGCAGCACAGTTTGGCTCTTTAAGTTAACAAAAGAACCTATTTCTGCTTCGGGGAGTGTCAACGTTCTCAGAAGAGGACCAAGAAGGATTCTAGACCCTTTCTGCTTGTGGGCTTCGCCTGCCAGCCTTCAGTCCCAGGGTTGGAGAATCTGCCTGCTTGATCATGCAAGGATTCAGATGAGCCTCAGGGCTGCGATGGACGCATTTCTTCTATATCCAAGTATTTCTCTTGCATCTCAAGAAATTCTGCCCACCCCCACCCCACCCGCAACAAAAAAAACCCCTAGATCTTTCCAATTTGCCATTCCATTAGTATAGCGAAGTTATTATTTTATTATTTATCAAATTTATTAAAATTTTAAATTTGAGTATAATTCCGGTGTACAACATAGTGATTCAACAGCTCCAAACGTTGTGCTGAGATCCCCGTAAGCACAGCTGCCGTTTGTCACCATGCGACGCTACCGCAGTATTACTGACTATACTCCCTACGCTGTTCCAGCAAAATGACACAGTAATGCAACTGCTAAATTTATCATTATTGTCTGGGTAAACTCTCCTTTTAAAAATTTCAGCATATCAAAAAGCAAACTTGCATATATCATGTTTACCATATCAGCTCCAATGTATGAAACTGATGGAGGGAATTATTTTAGGAGCTGGTAAGATTTTTAGTCTTTTCTCCAGCACCTGATTCAAAAAAACAAAACAAACAAACAAAAACAATAACCAATGAAGCAGAATAAAACAAAACCCAACTGAAGGAAACCCTTCCAAACTGTCCTCCAATATTCTAATTTACACCCTTAAGAGAAGGCTCAGAGATTCGGGATTCAATTTACCAGAGCCGTTTCCTTGTAGTTGGTGAAGTGTAAGCAACATTCCTGATCTCTAAATGGAAGAACTACTTTTTGGTGATGAACTACCTCTGACTCTCAGACAGCATTGTACTGTGGATTAGATCTGCTTGTTTACTGTGTGACTCGGGGAGGTTACCTAACTTCTCTGTCCTTCAGTTTCCTCATTTCTAAAATGGGAATTATATTAAGTGTCTTCCTAACAGGTTTTTAGGGAATGTTGCACAAAAAGCACCTCCTTTTGCTACTAGTGTTGCTGACGTAATTAGTAGTAGCGTCTACATTGAATGCGGACTTTGAGATGCAGTTTTGCTAATGCTACAAGAGGAAATTCAATGGACTCTTTATACTATTGAATGACTGTCTATACCACAATTAGCATATAACCATAGAGGACTTATTCAACATGACACTGTCATAATAACAACGTATTTCAGAGAGGTTTCGATATGTTGACTCAAAGTCATAAAATATTTTCAAAATCCTTTACCAGGAAGCCTCTATTCCTCTTATTATCTCGGGCTTCTCACAGAGCCCTTCTGCTCTCAAACACCCAATGTCCCCAGCTCTGTTTCTGTGTCAGGACAGCACCTGCTGCCTTAGCAAGCTCACAGCCCATTCACTGGCTAAGGCTCCAGAGTCTCTCTGGAGAACTCCTAAGCCTCCTGCTTTCATCAAACTAAAGTGAGTATCTTCCCTTGTTGGTACATGCATGGGTTTTGGATAACAACTGTGCAAGCTAGTGAGCCTCGCTTTTCTAATTTCTGTTTTAATTAATTTTCTCTCCACCTTGCTCCATTTTGTGTGTTCTTTTCCTCTCAAATGTTTGTAATGCCTCCTTGGGAATAACACCTATGCTTTGAATTACAGATTTGTTGAACGCATTCTTTAGGTAATTAAGATGTTAACAGAGACAAGACTTAACTATGATCCTTGTAGCATTTTGCCGCATGTTTAATCAACCACTACACATATCGCTAATTGAGATAAATTTTCATTTTCTCTGCAGTTTTCACTTGAACCATGAAAATAATGGGGGTATATTTTTCCCTGGAGATGCCCAATGCCTGTGTATGAACACATCATACTGTTAACAAATATTTGAGGGGTGCCTGGGTGGCACAGCAGTTAGGCGTCTGCCTTCGGCTCAGGGCGTGATCCCGGCGTTGCGGGATCGAGCCCCACATCAGCTCTTCTGCTATGAGCCTGCTTCTTCCTCTCCCACTCCCTCTGCTTGTGTTCCCTCTCTCGCTGGCTATCTCTATCTCTGTCAAATAAATAAATAAATTAATTAAAAAAAAACACAAATATTTGAGTAACTGTCCCTTTTTACTTTAGATGATTCCATTGTGGTTATGTAATTAATCCAAAAACATAATTAAAATAAAAAATGGACAGTCATTCAGTTCTTTGGCAGTTAAAATCAAAAAGAGGTATTCCTTTTCAGTGATCACTAAAATCAAGTAAAATCTAAAAACTAAAACACTGTAGCTCAATTTGCAAAGATTATATGTAAAAAGGCTAGGAGTGTTTTTAAAAACACACTCGTGTTGGAGAACCTTCCAGTAACAGAATTAAACCCAGCACAGACTGACCAAATCTTGCTGCATTTATAGAGTGAAAATTAGCAGAAGAATGGGAAGTTCGGAGAGACTTAGATCCTCAACCAATTCCAATTCTGTGACTTTGGGAAAAAAAAATCCCATTCCCTGGCCAAATAATTAAGGCCAGGATCACTAAGATATGGTATTTTACGACTCTCCTTTGTGGCACACAGTTTTGATTAATAAATACATAAAAAGAGATGGCTATGCTAAAAAGCAATGCCTTTGTTCTGGTGTTAGGTGCCTTCCAAACAAAAGAAATATAAAATCCCATGAACAGAGTTCAGCGGATGAGGAAACCACCAGCCATGCTCCACACGGAGCCTCCCGGATACCAGAGACATTCCGCGGTGCGCTCAGATCTCTCATCACCAACACGGGCGTTATGTCCAAGGTGTCAGCTCACCAAATGATGCAATCTATTTCTCTGTCATTGCAAAACCATTTACACGTTCATGTCGGTAAAACGTGTCTAACAGGTTTCCCTTCAGTGTTCGCCGGAGCTTAGCCTACGCTCAACTTGAAGCGGAAGAGACCCACAGTGGTTCACCGCAAGTGTCACTGGAGGGAAGCCCCTAATTACTTCACGCTAATTAGCGCAGAGAGCAAGGGGTCCTGTTTCAGCCACCTCGATGCACGCGGCTGATGGTTTGGCATCGGAAAGTCCATCATATTGTACTTTAAAATGGAAAATATCATTACCTATCATTTTTCTTTTTAAACAGTGCTTTAATATTGTCAGTTGGTAAGCCATTACAGAAAAAAAAGATTTTTTTTCAAATTTCTCAACACTGATGGCTCAATTGTGATTTTTTAATTTTTTCTATATTGAACAGCATTAATTAAATGCTGTTTCAATATTTAGCTTCTCATTGTTAAAGGCAGAGATACAAACCACACGAATGGAAAGTTGACAGAGCCAACATTAGTCTTGTTATTTTTTTTTTTTACCTTATGCCATGTATTTAATTTTTTCTTTACTACTTAAATGGCTCAAATATTAATTCCTTGGTGTTTGTTAAGTATAACCTTAAGTATTTAATCCTGTGATCATTTTATCTTTGGTTAGCAGTCATCATTTCCTTCTATTGTCGTAACTGTCATGTTTCCATGGAAACTGTGGACCAAGAATGAATGGTAAAACACCTCCATTTTCCGTCGACTTTGGCAGTGTTATTTTTCATTAGAAGCCTTGATTATTCAGACGGGTAAGAATGTAGAGAGTGTTTCATAAATGACACAGAATAATGGCTGATCTTTAATAAACAAGAAATTATGTTTCTAGCTACAAGAACTGAACCTTTTCTCTTGGGAGCTAGTTTGGTGGAGAGACTTGGGGGAGTTTTTGTTTCCTTCTCTCTATTTCATTGTCCTGTTTGCATTTTCTGTTACGATGTAAGGTAAAATAAAAATAATAAAAATTACCTTGAAAAAAACCTAGTTATTTGTTACGTTCTTGATAAATACATGTTTATCTACTAAATATTGCTGAACTATACAGCTAAGTTTTAGAAAAATATCTACAATAGAAAAATAATTCTTCAATTCACATAAGAGGATTTGAGAAGTCTTATAAAATCTCTTTGGAGCTGTGTCCAAAGTATTGATTACTTCCTACATTTTGCTCGAAAACATCATAAATTAAAAAGAAGTAATCAATTTTACTTAAATGCCAGGTAACTGTATTTGAATCTCTGAAGGGATTGAGGAAACTGGTTATAATGCGTACTTCTGGCAAGGAAGATTTACCTTTTGCTCTATGCTTTAAACTCCATGATTAAATAAAATTGCAGTCTTAGTTATTTGAAGAGAAAGGCACATGGGTCCCTGAAATTAAGATCCTAGTTAATAAAACATTGGGGGGTTAAAAGAGGCTTTAGGTAGTTGAGTAAAATGTTAGGATTATTGTATGTGGCTTTTCACAGAGAAAACGGACACAACTTCTTTTTGCCTTTCCCACAGTAGAAATCACGGACAGTTTTAAAGGGGCATATTTTCCTTTGGTATTTCCTCTGTGAAGGCGGAGAATTGGGGAAACAACTAAGAGCACAGCAATACTTGCTCCTGGAGAAGTTGGTAGCCATCACTGATAATGGCTGGAGCTTTCCGTCCACGAAGGAATTACAGGCCAAAGGGAGGAGACCCTGAAGTTCATTACAATGGCAACAGAATGAAGCTCTTGGCAAAGACTGACGTCAGTGGAAACACCAGTTACACGGATATGGCAAAGCTCTTGCCTCAACTATCTCTCTGTTGGGAAAGCTGCTTGGGTTGAAATAAATAAATTCAATGCTATGGCATACCATGTTTTCTAAAACTCAGAGATGAGGTCTCAGTTTCCTTCAAACCTAAGACAAGAAATGAATTTCTTTTCAAGACCTGAGCCGAGATCGAGCGTCAGATGCTTAACAAGCTGAGCCACACAGGCGCCACCAAATGAATTTCTAATGCAAACTAAGCCTGACATATAAATGCACACATGATTTTTCCCCTTTTTATTTATATAAATAGATGAAGACCTTGGAAACAACCAACTCTATGGACGCTATGGCATTACTGGTATCTAGAAAATGTTTTGGTTTAATCGGTATGATAAGCTAAGTTCTCATCCTTGACTGCCACCTAAAATAAGAAAAAGTCCCTTTGAAGTATGAATAGAGGTGGGGAATCAGAAGACCTAAAAAGTCTGATATGAAAGTCATTCTTGAGGAATCCTATATCTTGTTCCTAACATCCTGCTCCCTTAGGAGAAGGTGTGGATGATACGATCATACAGAGCATATTGTGGGTTAAACAGTGTATTTATTTTTAAAAATCATTCCCTGGGGTGCCTGGTTGGCTCAGTTATTAAGCGTCTGCCTTCGGCCCAGGGCGTGATCCCAGGGTCCTGGGATCGAGCTCCGTGAGCCTGCTTCTCCCTCTCCCACTCCCCCTGCTTGTGTTCCCTCTCTTGCTGGCTGTCTCTCTCTCTGTCAAATAGATAAATATTTAAAAAAATAAAATGAAAAAATAAAAGTTATTCCCTTACTTTTTCTACTACAAAAAGGCCTAGAAGCAGGCAGACCCAGCAACAGTGACCACCCTTAAGCTTACTACCACTTCTGACTAAAAATGGCATTCCTTGAGAAATGGCGGATATCAGGTTGAGGGGAAGAAATGAACACAAAGAACCTGGGACATCTTGTTGTTCAGAAAACAAGAGAGCCATTGGCCACTAACAGATTGTGTTGAGAGAGAACAAAGAGCCAACCTGATACACTGAATGTATAAACATCCATGAATTCATAATGATACAAAAAAAAAAAAACCCACAACAAGCAAAAAATAAAATTAAAAAAAAAAAGTAACTCATTTGCCACTAAGAGGTAACTAAGGCATCAATTATTCTGGAAACTGGTAATTAGTGGGGAAGAACAAAAAGCATTCATCCTGCCTGTCTTAAATGAACAGTATGGGGGTCAGCAGTCTATTAGACTGTTAGCTGATGATGGGGAGTGTCTTTAGAGAATCCCAGTTAACAGATATTGAAAGAATGATGGAATTGGATAATGATCGTGTTAAAGCCTAATGAACTAGTTGATTCAGGCAGTGACCAGCACTGCTATTAAAACATTTAACAGAAGGTTGATGGGAAACTTCACAATAGAAGAACCACCTCCCAGTCCACCGATCCAACTTCAAGCAGCAGAAAATGGAACAACCAGGCACTATTTGCCTTCTGTTACAATGCAATGCAGAAGTACACTGGCATCCTGGGAAGTTTTCTTGCCGTGAGAAAACGTGAATTTAATTAATCCTTTAGGCTTGAGGATCCTTTATAAAAACTGTAGAGGCTAAAGAGAGACGGGGAGGATCACACCACTCAGAAACAGTAAGACAAATTGGCAATGGGGATCCATTCCAGGACAAAGGGCTGGTTTGCTCAACACCCTAACAGAGCTGTTGGGGTGCTCTTCTAGATGAAAGGAGACATGGAGAGAACCAACACACAATGTATGAGATTTGCTTGGCTCTCAAGTCAAATCAACCATACAAAGAGAGAGATTGGAGAAAATGGCAGATTGAATGACAACATACTCATTTCGTCAGGCGCAACAATGACACTCTAGTTATGTAGAAACCTGTCACTATTCTTAGAAGATACACACGAACGGGTGTCCCTACAGGGAATGATAGGATGTTAGTGATTTGTTCAAAAGATCTCAGTGATAAAAATTTGTAACACGAATTAGATGAAATGATTGTGGAGCAAAGTTGGTAACTTGAATCCTGGTGATGTTTCTAAGGGGACGAGTTCACTGTATGACTGTCTCTGATTGAAATAACGGTAATAACAAGTTCCAAATATTTATCTCACGCACATATGCATGTGACATGGTTAGGGCTCTGGCAATTCACACCTGGGCTTTGGCCGCAGGTAGCTGGTGGCCAGGGTGAATCCCTGTTCTCAAGTTGTGAGACCTTGGGATTAATCCTTCCAGATCTCAGTTTCCCTATCTGTAAAATCAAGGAAAATAAGAATATTCGCCTTATAGAATTGTTGTTAGGATTAAATGAGGTAATTAATAAAAAGCCTGGCACAGAATAAATGCCCAACAAATGTTACCCATTTTTGTCATTAATTATCAGTGTAATCATAATTCCTAAAAATATAAGTAGAACAGGATTATCTTCTATTTACATCATTTTAATATTAGTGAATTGCTTTCAGATGTATTTGTTTATCTCAGTAATAATATATTCTGTTTTAATAGAATGCACTTAAATTTTTCAGATTCCCTGGGATTTGGGTTGTTTTGATCACTTGAGTATTTTAATTAACTGGTATTTACTTTGTAAAAGTTAAATGGATAAATTATTAATATTCAAAGAAGCAGAATGAAGTACTGAATATAAATAAGGCTTTGTTTTATGGTTTGGAGACCTCGGAGTTCCTGCTGGCCCTCACTGTCATTAGTATCTAGCATCGAAAAACTAATTTGACTATTTGGACTTTCTTGTTGTTGAGATTTTTCATAAGTAGGGGCTTATACTATATTTCATAGCAAATATTTACTGTAGCAAATATTTACTGTTTTTAATAAATACAGAGATAAACCCACATTGATAAACATCTGCGGTGATTACAGGGTTATTAAAGCTTTCAAGTTCTGAAGAGCGAGCTTAAGAATATCAATGAGAGCACTCATTATGAAGGAGGAAGCTCTAGAAAGCTGACAGCAGGCCCCAGTGCAAGCTAAGTTTATCTTTGGCTTTTCTTGCACCTGGCAACGTAGAATCCAAATATTACGACCTGATCAGGGTCACTCTGGAAAGACAAGATGGTGAAGGTTTGCATTCAACTAACTGGATAACTGGCAAAGGGAAATAGGTCCTGAAGGACTTGAGGTTTCTGGGGTGAGCAAGTGAAACACTTGTCTCATCCAGCCTCCGGGTCACAAATACATACGTGCAGGAGGCGGGCGGTTGGGTGTGTGGGGCTGCTGAGTACAGAGGAAGTTTTCAACTACATTTTATCAAAACTTTGTCAGCAAGCACATCTTCTAACGCTGCAGATGACAAATTCCATAGATATTTGCAAACAAATCTACATGAGCTAAATCCCCCCTTGACTCACAACATCCCTATAATTGGCCTTTACCTAGGAGAATGTTTTGATAAAAATAGATACAATCCTCAGATGGAAAGAGATGTTCTTTCTAAATGCTTGTATCACATTCCATATCTCCCCTCTTATGAACACCACAGGCGACAACATAATTGTTGCATTCATTAGATTTTTAATTTCTCAACAGGAGAGCAAACATATCCTTTCTTTTGTATTCTCCTGGTCTAGTATATGGTTGGTATATTTGAACTGAAAAAATGTTGACTTGATTAATTCTTCACAATAATAATGTACTGTCCTTTGAATATGGAAATGACATTACCAGCCCATCACTAACTGACACATGCTTTGCATATGGAAAGGTGTGTACCTTGCCCCTCTCACTGTCTTATCTGTTCCTTGGAGTCAAATGCAAACATTTCAAGGGACCCAACTGACCGAGGGGGTATCATCTGTAGCCATAAGGGAAGTCTAAGTATTCAATGCCCATAATAGAAATCATCTATTTTTAAAAAGTAAATTGAAATTATATTTAATAGTACAACTGAATTGAGGGGGAGAGGGATTTATATTGATTTATGTTTCCAAACTTTTTTGACTATAGTCACATTAAGAAATCCATTTTTTGTCAAACCCATCCTTTACACCCATTATATATATGGGAAGATACATATGAGAAAATATACATATATAGGTAAATGTAATGGAAAAACTCAATACAATACATACATGGAGTAAAAATGCTGGTCACGATTAGCTCATGAATTTCAAGACCCCTGAGGGGTTTGTTAACCCATAATCTGAAAAACACTTTAAAGGTTTATTCTTTGATAATAATCTCAGAAGACTACTATTTTAATTATTATTCACCTCTGGGTGTTGTTTTGTTTTGTTTTATTTTTTAAAAGAATCCCACATCACCAATATTCCTAGTCCTTGCTGACTTTCTTCTCTGGCACAGCAATCCCAACATTCCCTGCATTTCAAACATCCACCTGCTGCATCAGGATGCACAGATAACACCCGGAGGACTGACATGGACAGCTCTAATTGCTTTTGGTTCTTTCCTCACTCAACAGGGAGCCAGACTCCGGGCTGTTTGGTTCCTTGGAGCAGTTGGGGACTAGTCGTCATGTCATTGGGCAGCAGGTGGACCACACGGCCCTGTGTTGGCAGGATCAATTGCTCCTGATTACCACAAAAGTGGAATTTAAAGAACGTCACGCCCTTTATTTCTAAAAGTTAATGAAACCAGGTTGACAGGACTTGTCATATAAAAATGCTGCAACTTGGAGAGACTGTCAGATTTGTGACTTCTGGTCCTCCAGAGCACCCCCTTCCTTCCCCATGGCACATTCCTCCTCCTTGGGAGTCGACAGTTTAACGACATACGCTTGTGTCACATTACCCATGTAATACCGGTATTCTATTATAGATGTGTGTTGTACCTAAAGCCTGTTTTTGTGTTTTCTATCTTAATGCAATGCCATGTTTTACTATTATAACCCAAGGGATTATATGAATAGAAATTCATTGTATTGTACACAATGTAATTACATTTGAGACTATTATAGTGGCTTAGACTCTAATGTGAAAAATGTCAGTCAACAAGGTACAAAACAAACTGAAGCAGTATTTTCCAGCTTCAAAAAACCCAGTTACTCTAACATCTCAAGTTTAAAAAAAAAAAAAAAAAAGAAAAAAATCTAACATCGTAACAACAATAAAGCATCTAATAACAAAAATTTTTAGCAACCCGGTGAGCCAGATTTTCTCGGTGAATTAATTGCCCTATTGCCTTAAAATGCTGCTTCTTTGAAGAAATATATTTTTTAAAATCTTGAGTATTAGGGAAAAACCTAGGAATCTTAATCGAATGTGGATAAATTATTGTGTTTAATTTGGTTGTATTCTAGCATTTGAATTAATCACAGTTTTGCAAACCCGGCTCTTCTGAAGCAAAAATCGAGTCTGATGGTAATTGTGACACTTCTGTTGTACCTAAATTTTTCTCTTGGAAGTAAAACTATAGGGAAGTCAGGCTCATTTTCAACATGTGATAGAAGTTTGTACTGATATGAATATAATTTCAGTGTCCGTCCCAATAATTTTGCATTTATTTGTCTTCTATTTATATCAATGGTTCTCAACCACGGGCAGTTTTGTCCTTTCTCCTTCCCCCCCAGCAAATATTTGGCAATTTCTAAAGACATTCTTGATTGTCATGACTTGAGAGGTGGATGGAGGATATGCTATTGGCTTCTAGTGGCGTGACGAAATGGGAATGTTTATTTGGTGTTCGTCCTTGGTTCTTGGAGCAGAGCCGCTAAGACCCTAGGACTCTCTCTGGGGAGCCTGGGTGGCGTAGTCTTAAGCGTCTGCCTTTGGCTCAGGGCGTGATCCCAGCGTTCTGGGATGGAGCCCCACATCAGGCTCCCTGGCTGGGAGCCTGCTTCTTCCTCTCCCACTCCGCCTGCTTGTGTTCCCTCTCTAGCTGGCTGTCTCTCTCTCTGTTAAATAAATAAATAAAATCTTTAAAAAAAAAAGACCCTAGGACTCTCTAGAGTGATAACTGTGTCTTTGGCATGCTGATGAGATGACTGCTGGCTGGGGTCCCTGGATGGCTTCCAGTAGGGGGGTAGGGGGGGAACACAAGGGATATACTAGGGGGGGGGGTGGAAGGCTGGCCATCAGAAAGAGTAGGCAGGATGAGAGGGTTAGAACCTTTAGCCTTACCTTCCACCCCCAACTGAAGAGGGCTGAGGGGCTGGTTGACTTCAGTCACCAATGGGCAATGATTTGATCAATCCTGTCTACATAATGAAGTCTCCATTAAAATCCCTGAACAACGGGGTGAGGAGAGCTCTGGGATTGGTGAGTACATCAAGGTGCTTGGAAGGTGATGTGCTCGGAGAGGGTGTGGAAGTTCTGTGCCTGCCCACCCATACCAGTCTTCTATTTGGCTGTACCTGAGTTGTAGCCATTATCATGAACTTGTAATGGTAAGTAAACTGCTTTCCCGAGTTCTGTGAACAATTCTAGCAAATTATAGAAGCTGAAGAAGAGGTCATGAGAACCCTTGAATTACAACCAGTTGGTCAGAGGCATAGGTGACAACCTCAGGGACTGGCAGGTGCGTGAAGTGGGGGCAGTCTGGTGGGACCGGGCACTTAAACTGTGGGGTCCGTGCTGAGTCCTGGTAGTGAGTGTCAGAATGGACTGGAACTGTGGGATGTTCAGTCAGAATCCAGAGAGTGGGAGGACTGGTCATCAGTGTGGAAAAACCATACTCATTTGGCATGGGAAGGGTTGTGAGTAAAGAGCTCAGAAGGGGGTAGAGACCAGGGTGCCAGAGCATCTTCTGATGCACAAGGCAGCAACCGCGACCAAGAATGACCCAGCCCCAAATGTCAGTAATGACGAGGTAGAAAAATTGCTTATATGCATAGTTGTCTAATATTTCCAAGATTACAAAGATAGCAAAAGGCTGAGCCTCACACAACAAGCTTAGGAATAAAGGGATTTAGGTAGAATATTTATGAAACTATTAAAATTTCAAGGTGGCTACTACAGTTAAACGCCGACACATCTAGAAGGAAAATCTGAATGCATCAATTAAATAATGTAGCATGACAGTGGACAATAACGGCTAATTCTTCAGTACTCTGTACTAAGCACGGTGTCAGATACTGTTTCTGAAATCACACGTTGAACCATATGAGATTGCTATTTTAACAGGCTAAAAAGAGTCAACTCTTGGCAATTTCATATGGTTCAATCTAATAAAAATAAATTTCTTAATTATCTCATTTTTATTTACTTGAAGAACATCATGAAAAAGGAAAACACTAACAAAATATAGTATTATAGATGCCTTTAAATAATAATGTAGATAAAGGAAATTGGGTCAAGCAGATAGTGTGCCTTGCTTTTAGGCATACTAAGGAATCAGATGTTTCTGTTTTTGACCAATATCTATTTAGTTGTTGGGAACGTGTTGAGCTTTTTGGAGGAAGAAGTATTCTTACCTGACTTTTATGGTTTCTTAGCATATCTCATGAATGCAAACAACAGTCGGAAATATGAGCTAGGAAAAACATACCTTGTAGAATGCAATTATTGTATTTTTGGTTTTTTAAAAAACTTGTGAGCTCGGGAAATCACATTTTGGTAAGTGACGAACCATTGTTCTTACACTTCTGATTCCTTGAACCCCTACTCACTCCCCTATAGACACTGGCATGTGAAGCTGGTGTTCTGATCATCTGTTTCGGTGTGGAAGGGAATATTAATCAATGTGCATGCCAACATCTCTCCAAAGGTAGGGGCTCATCTACTCTCCTAGTTCGTGTCCTCACTCAAGAAAGCACCATCTAGATTTTGTCTGTTGATAAAGTTGTTATCTCCTCAATGGCCTTTTCTGTCTCAAGACAACTCTTTGGAGCCCATTTGAAAAGAAGAATTGTTCATATCAACTAGAGACTATTCTTCATCATTAATTTAATTGTTCAACTAATATAATAAAGAGGCTCGAGAAGAAAAACCAGGAGTCCCATCTGGAGGACTGCGCAAAATTAATCTGAATAGCATGGTGAGCAAGGGATCTTGATTTGGGAGGACAGATCTTTGACAAAATTGTTTTCAGTAAAATGGATGTCATACTAAATTGTGACATTTGGATAAGCCAATTTTACTACCTTAATATAAGCACATGGTGCTTAAAAAATCAGCATCAGTTAACAAAAAAAAAAAGCCTGGGAAACTAATGAGGAATTACTTATACACCCAATGAGTCATACGTTCCAAATCTTGAAACTTAAAGTGCTCTTCAATTCATCATTTAGGAACCGGCTTTATCCCCTTTCCAAGGATATTAGGATCATTATTATTCAATATGCTCAACAACAATCTGAGTTGTCTAAAAGGTCTAAACAGTTTCTGAGTATTGGAGTGACGGCTTTTGTTTTCTATCCCCACATATCTGATATAGGAGGACGTAAGCTGGGTGCCTGAAGTAATTAATACGGTGTGTAGAGTTGACTAATGTTTGTAATTTAGGCACTGGAGGAAAATAGTGTGATACACACAAATGGCTGTGAACAGCAGCCATACTTCACTGCGATGATACCTCATCTTCCTAACGTAACAATTTAGAGACATAAATTAACACGGTGTGTTGTGCTCATTGTATTAAAACAATTTATGCTGCCATTTTCATTCATTACTTAAAAATCATTTCTTTCTACAGGGATTCATGGGAAAAGTATTGGTACAACATTTCCAGTTTCCAAGGCACTCTGTAATTTCCAAATGGCATTTTACTGAAAGATAGCCTGGCTTATTATCATATCTAAATGTCATATTGGCAAGAGAAAATTGTATGTATAATGATGGAAATGGAAACTGCTCTGTTTCTAAAAGCTAATTTATTTAACTACTATGAGTTACCAAAACGTACTTCAAGCAAAACTGCATAAATTTTCATTTAAATATTTTGAATAAAGTAAGCACTGACAGCAATACTCTCAGATTCGAAAGGGAAAGAAACGCAGCTTAGTGACTTTTGTTAAAATACAGACCCACAAATGGTTCTGTGATCTCAGGAGGCTGTTTTCTGTTGACAACCACAAAGATGTCTTCATTAGAAACGTAGAGCACAGTGCACGTGAAAACATTGGTTATGTAAAAGGGAGTTATGCTTCTAGAACTATGGCTTGCTAACTTCCACATTCTAAGCAGCTACACTAGAAAGGATTTAAGAGGATTATTTTTACAGATTAGGAAAAAACGGGTCCAGAGAGGCTACGGCCAGGTGCCAGACCTTTTGCTCAAGGTCACAGGGAGAAATTTGCGTCATGCTGTGACTAAGGCTCATGCCTCCCGGCTCCATGGCCTCTTGCTCTATGCACATGGCCTCACTGAGGGACCTCTTTCAGTATCAGCCTTGATCTCCCCAGGTTCAAAGGTTTGCTCCTGAGAATGGCCCAACTTCCTACGTAAAGCAGAGTTAGAATTATGCTCTATGCTGTCTCCACAACAGGGAGAGAGACTGCCCGCATTGAAAAAGGTATTTCAGTCAAAGATGACTATTTTGCAGCTGAAACTGCTGAGAACACAAGGGATATACTAGGTATGACTATATTTTGCTTTTTAAAAAGGACTGTATCACAAATAGGCTCTAGGATGCCAACATCTCGAAGGGACTCATGCATTGGGTGGCTCTCTTTTTCTGTCTAGGGCTCTGGAAATGCTGACCTCATTGCCACATGGGACCAAATTATCCTTATGATTTACAGAGCTCTTGAAATTTTGGAAGTAATTTTCTTTCTTTTCTTTTTTTTTTCAAGATTTTATTTATCTGGCAGAGAGAGGGAGAGAGCAAGCACAAGCAGGGGGAGTGGCAGGCAGAAGGAGAGGGAGAAGCAGGTTCCCTGCAGAGCAGGGAGCCCAACCAGAGGCTCCATCCCAGGACCCTGGGTTAATGACCCAAGCCAAAGGCAGATACTTAACCAACTGAGCCACCCAAGCACCCTAGTTTTGGAAGTAATTTCCAACTGCTGTTGTCTAATATGGCAATGGTAGAAAGGAAACATCCTTCCTTTTCGGAACAAGAAAACAGCCTGGGATCAAACGGCATGCACCAAGCAAGTCAGCAGTGTTAGAATTTTCAATTATCTTTAGTCCTCCACTCTGTTAATTACAAAGGTTGCGTGCAAGGACATTCTGGGATTCACCTTTATAAAGTCTTGCTACATAGGGAGTCTTAAAGAGAAATGCTACAGAGGAGAAATTAACAAATGGCCTTTGAGAGTTTTAAAATTTTTAATGGAACAGAAAAAAAAAATACTCCTACCCAAGGCCAAGTAGTTTTACCCTGAAAATCATTTTTTTTTTTTTTAAAGAGCCGCTTGATCAGTATCACTGCAACTGCAGGAGACACTGACTTTGAAGCTCCATAGTTACAACTCACATGAAGTTTCCATCTTTGAGCAACGGTGGCCCTAGCAATGGTCCCATACCTCCTCCCAGCCTGACTGCATGTGCTGGGATTGGAAAACTAACCAGCTCTCGCACAGTGGAAAGCTAGCTTAATTAGGTTCAGGGGCCAACCGCTGAAAATTTCAGCTTTCGCCCTGCAATAAAATGGAAAACAATTTTTATTGCCCAGAGGACAGGACTGTCTTCCGTCTACTCAACCCTGGCAGTGGTCAGCAAGTTCTAATTCTGGTTTGAGGGCTATTTCAGAAAGCCATTCACTGTTCCTTCCATTTAATTGGCATAATGCTCACTTGCATTCTTTCCACAGGGGGAAAAACAATTTTCCAGGCTCATTTCCCTGAGAAGTACTTAGATCAAGCCCCCGTTCGTTTAAGTAAATTGTTGATAAGATTGTGGGAATACTAAGATCTTTACCCTAAAATGCCTGGCAGAGAAACCCTCCTAAGAAAGGCCAAATTTTCAAAGTCCGGGTGTTCCAGACAGCAAACCCATGTGTATCTGATTGTGCATTTAAAATCTCATGTTTACTAGATGCTAGGCAACCCTGAGGCATTTGGGAAGACGTGAAGAAGAATGCAGACCTCGGTTCAGATTTGCATAGCTTCATCGTTTTGAGATGCCTCTGAGGAGTCAATTTCCAAAGGCCTGAGTAAATGCCAAAGAGCACACAGCAACCATCCGCCCCGTGACAAGCAGAATGAGCAGCTCAGGGTTGTCTCTGCTAATGAAATGTAATGAGAGAACATTTTTACTGCTGTCACATGTGTCACACAACAAGGCTTGGCACCAAAACCTGTTCTGAAAACACCAGACTAACATGTTCCTTTACTAATGAACTTGTAAACAAAAGAGGAGCTTTAAATCAAGGAGGACTAATTACGGAAAGAGGAGTAAAATTTTTATTTGGACTAAGCCAAAAGGCCAAGTGAGTGGTCTGTATGTGGGCAGTATTCTCTCCTTGCAGAGTGAGAGGAAGAGAATGCAGTGCTGCATGGTTTCGTAGCCCTAAGTCGGAGTCAATCCCGATGCCTGTTGTAGGGCATCACCTTTTTCTCAGGCCCTGATGATAGGACCCTACTTTGCGTACTTCTTATTCCCGGCTCCCCACGACAGTTTCAGCTTTCTTGTTTACTTTTCTCTTTCTGAACTATGTGAACCTGCTCTGAGAGTCCGTTTTTCAGGACAAGGTGGAGAGTAAGTGGAAATACGTGGAAATAAGAGAGAGGCTCACAATGAGGGGAGTAGGGCAGGACAAGACGGCAGTCCCAATGGTGTCTTTACGACTTTGGTCATTTTGTGGCTCCTTGCTCAGGGTCCCTCTCTCCTCTCTGCGCTCAGAGAGAGGCTCAGCTTTTCTCTGCAGGAAAAGGAGCTTATACATATTTATGCTAAGATGGTAGGAAAAAATATTAATTCCTCTTGGGAGAATTTTAGATTTTTACAGGTTCTTTAGAGAAAGGACAGCATTTAAGCCTAAAGGAACATTGGTTAATTAAAACAGAAAAGCAAAACCTTCTTAAGAAATCACATCACAAAATCTGCTTTTGTCTCTGATGGTTAAAAGGACCTGAGACCCCCTTGCCTAGATTTTATACTCTCTCCATCGCTCCTGGACTAAACATGCTCCTTCCTCTCTCAGCACTGAAGATCCATAACTGTCCCCTACATGTTTCTGACTATTTTACTTGACATTTCCAAGAATTTCATGTAAGCACACTGACCCTTGTTTCTTCATACCAGATTCGTTTTCAGCCCATGTTAGGGGACTCAATCCCTACCCATCCCAAAGTGAACATGAACCAGTGGTTTGAGAAGTCTGATGGGTATTTGTCAACCAACGCACAAGAACTCTCGACAGCATGCAACGTCATCGTTTCCTCCCTCGTTCTTGAAAGGCACTCTGTTCCTGGCTTCTGTGATGCATCGGGCTTTGCTTATACTTCTCCTCTCTCATTTTGAGTCTGTGTGTGTGTGTGTGCGCGCACATGCGTGTGTGGTTGGTCCTTCTCCCTTCATGGCGTTTTAAATGCTAGTTCCTCAAGAACAAACCCTCAGTGCCAGGAAACTCTACTCTAATTCTCTACTTTCCATTTCAACCACATCGTTAATTCCACCTACCACGTAAATGCTCATAATTCTCAAATGAATCCCAACCTCTTCCCTGAGCTCCAGACCTGCCCAGCTATTCTCAGGGGTTCCCCGTATATAACCTGAGCAAAAATCAATTTGTGATCACCCTGCTATTCAAACCTGGCAACCATATTCTATTTTAGTGAATGCCATTGCCTCCCTCCGATTTTCAGTCCCCGAATCCTTGCACCGTCCTCAACCGTGCTCCCCTTCATCACCAATATCTATTTCCTTCAGGAGACCTACTGGCTTTGCCACCTAACTGTCTCTCAACTGCCTTTCTTTATTCTTACTGCTCTCATTTTAGTCCTGTCTACCACCAGCTTTCCCCTGGAAAATACTCTGTTCGGTCTTTCTGCTTTCACTCTATACCCTGCCAAACGCAGAGGAAAGGATGCTCAATTACAATGTAAACCAACTGATCTCTTTTGGTAACTGACAATCCTGAAGTGATTTTCCTAAATCTTTAACATCTGATCTCTGACTTTTGCATTCTAGGTCCCAGCCTTGTTGGTACTTTGGTTCCTTGAAGAGGCAGTCTTGTTTCCTACCCAGGGGGCTTTGCAAATGCTATTTCCGTGGCTACCATGCTCTCTGCACTTCCTTGCCCAGCTAATACCAACTAATTCTTGCCTAGCCGGTACCAGCTAATTCTTCAAAATTCAGCTCAAATCTAGATAAAATGTCGCTTCCTCAGGGAATCAGTAATGTGTGTCTCTCTCCCCATATGTACCATGAAGGAGAGGTACATGTCTATTTTATTCACTGCATTATATGTAGCATTTTGTAGGAACACAGAGAATATCTGTTGGCTTCATCAGCGCTTGAGTCAAAGTGAATGGACGTGGTTAATGCCTGCATGGGAGGGGCTAGAGTCAGCGCACAGTCTTCAAATCTATACTCAGACCAAGTGATGTCGTAGATTAAAACATGCGACTGGACTCATTTGCAGGTTTATGTAAATTTTGCCTTGAGAAAGAGCTCCTTGTGAACAATGTTGAGAATCATTAGTTTAGATCATAAATAAATGCACGTATGAATCTATATTCATAGAACTGTCAGAACAGCAAACTGCTTAGTATTAGAAAACAGGCTTTGTACTTGGTATGCACGTCGTGAAGCGCAAGTCCTGACTCATCAAGTAAATTTCTAAATGTTTATTAACTGATTGAGTACATATTCTCAAAGGAAAATAATGTGTACCTTTCATCGCACATGCTACTTTCTGCTCTAAATAAGGCTAATGATGCTTAACTTTGATCTGCTGTTGTCTCTTCTAATGTCTTTGTGATGATAACTTCATATTGTAGAAAGAGAAGCCCTTAGTGGATAATTAGTATCAATCAAGGGGAGCTTAAACATGCCATAAAGGTAAAGTTTCTGTCAAGAATAATTTTCTTCGTAGGAAATAGGTGTCGTGAGACAGGCTGAAGGCACACACCCAGCACAGGGGAGTACTGAGGACCATCCCCCCGGGACATTTCTCTCCAGCCAACTCCTGGACCAGTCCCCACACCGAATGCAAGTGATGCTCGGTACTTTCTCGGACCGTCCTGCCTCTGAGGCCTGATTATGCTACCAGCTAACGAGTTTTTCACAGCTGAACTTCTAGACGTCTCACCTGAATCGATGTTTTCAGTCAGGCCAACTTGTTTTCTCTTTTTATCCAAATAGGCATTGTCGGTGAGACAACACCAATGATAATTTCGCATGGAGAAATAATGTGATCCTTTTAGTTGGGCTTTAAGAATACTAATCTCATCTTCAATGGAGTCCTCAAAATCAAGGAGATCTTAAAAAATAAGGCTTACTTGATGGAGCCAATCAACACCTCAGTTCTAAATGGTACAGATTTTGTGATCTATATAGAAATGTAGAGGCCTTACAAGAATTATCCGGGGAATTTAGACCAATTAGAACATGTCAATAGGCCCTGAAATGGCAAACGTTAGAAGCACCTTAAATACTAAGATGAAGGCACAGTGTATTTAAGGGGAAGAAATCTAATAAAGAGACAACAGTTTTAACACAAATAGACATTTAAACTTGTTAGTTCAACTAAAACGCTTTGCCTGGGGAATAATTCAGAGTTTACCTCTGAGGGAGAGGCCACCTAGTTAAAATGATACTTTCAACTTCAGAAATCTTTGGATATTAAGTATGTACTAGAAAGCTATAAAATACGAACAGTGTAAAGGGCGTAACAAAGACCTTTGCCAGGATGTATGCACGTAGTTGGCTATTTTGAGGAATAAAGGTTACATTTATCAATTTCTCTAGAATTTGGATCAATGGTTTTAGATATTTTTTTCACCAGGGTATTTCCATTTTCTAAGTAATAATATTAAGGAAAGTGGGTTATGCATTCATTTGGATTTAGTATTAACTGAACTAGAAAAGTTTAAACTAATCTTTCCTAATTAACTTATATTCATGTGTAAGTATAATAACTAAGCTCTAGTCTATCAAATTTATGGCTCAACTAATAATATTCTAAGCCATCTCCATGGAAATAGTCATTTTATTGCCCTTCTTTGCTCTTTAATCATAATCGGACTTTTTTTTTTTTTTTCTTTTTTAAGTAGGCTCCATGCTGACCAAGGCAGGCTTGAACTCACGATGCTGACTGAGACTGAGACCTGAGCTGACTTTTACAGAGACTCAGTGCAGGGTCTCTAAGGACTTATTCAGATCAAGTCTTTGTAGAGTAGAACAAATGGCTGGGCTCATTTGAGTCACCCAAGAACCCCCGAACTTTCTTTTAACTAAATGTTACCATTTTTACAAAAATGATATATATGGATACTTTCCAGACTAGGTTAAATTTTAGGATATGCTGCCAAAGTGAGCATAGTTTGTACACACCAGAGTAAAGACTTTCTGCCCAGGAAGTTTTACATGATCGATATGCAATAATTATCTAGGAATCAAGCAATTTATCAAATGCACTAGGATACACTTTCAGAGATTACTTCTACTAACAATATCATTCATTTTTGCAGCCCTTTATAATTTACAAAGTATTTCTACATAGTGCCATCGATTACATCACAGAAGTACTATTTTAAAGGTAAGATAAGGACAGTGAGAGGCAGTGTTAACTCCTGACCCAGATCACTTGGCTGGAAAGGGCAGAGGCAGGAACAGAGCCTGAGGCTTCTACCCCCAGTCCAGGATCATATTTTTCATATCGATTCTCTTCCAATGAGAAGTATCCTCACCCTTCCTATCTCGTAATTACCTGATCTGAACTTCAGTGTATTTATTTTCCCTGTTACCTTTGGTTGAAACATGTGCATGTGAGCCCACAAATGCCCGGAACTCATGGGATACACACACAGCTCTTTTTTTTTTTTTTTAAGATTTAATTTATTTATTTGACAGAGAGATAGCCAGCGAGAGAGGGAACACAAGCAGGGGGAGTAGGAGAGGAAGAGGCAGGCTCCCAGCTGAGCAGGGAGACCGATGCAGGGCTTGATCCCAGGACCCTAGAATCACTGCCTGAGCCGAAGGCAGACGCTTAATGACTGAGCCACCCAGGTGCCCCTACACTCAGCTATCTTTATAAAGCCAGTAGGACACCAAGAAGAATATAGCCAATTCAAGTCACTTTACCATCACCGCCCAGTTTTAAGCCTGTGACTAAACTCAACTTTGGGCAAATAGGAGTTATACAAAGACTTTCATTCTAAAAATCTAAAATTTAGCAGGAAGCAGAAATAGACCAAAGAATGCTTTACCTTAAAAGACCTCTGACTTTTCTAGTAACTATAAAAGTATTTAGACAGTTACTCATGTAGGTTTTAGATGAATTTTGAATATTACCACCAGTTTTATATATAAAATGTATATAATGTGATATATATATATGTATGTATCTTTATATATATGAAATGACCCAAGGCAATCTTAATATTAATTGAATATATATACATAAGAAAAAATGCTAACATAAATTATGAGTTTTCATATAGCACATGTTCCTCTAGGGATAAACTCCAATTATAACAAAGGGAGTTTTATAATTTTTAAAACTGGTAAGGATCTTAAATGGTCTCAGTAGGATTAGTGCCAATACCAGAAACTAAAGTCTAAGCATAGCATTAATGTGCATTTTAATCTATTGTAGAAAACCAGAAAATTAATATCTATCATCCACAGTACAGGCAATCCCGATGACTGCATGGAGTTTGGTGTTAAAACTGGCTCGTGCGATTGCCCGAGCAAATCCCTGCAAAGGCACTGCTACCGTCTGACCTCAGGATGTACGTCTGTGTCTCTCCAAAGAGCGGAGGAAATGAAAGCAAATATATAGAAACTGTGAATATATTTAGACAGCTTTAAAATAATAGAATTTTGTCAGCTGAAATGAACTATAGTACTTCTTTAGTTCTAGATCAAGTTTTTAATCTTCCTAGATTATCAAGACAAAAGCTATTATTATTATTATTGTTATCTTTTGAGGTTACTACAAAACCAACCAAATTCTGTCCCTGAGCTATCTATGTACTGATAAATTTTTGTCAGCTTAATCCTTCAGGTGTCCTGTGTGTTATCAATACTGAATTGCTTTTCCTTAAATTAGTTCATTGGAAAAAAGAGGGCAGGATTCCAAAGATTACCATTTTTTAAAAGTAACCTAAATTTTTTTTTCAGCAAAAGCAAATCTCAACTAATTTCAAATCTTTGTCAAAAAGATGAAAATTTTGTTTTAAAGCACTATTAGATCATATTGAATTCTGTTATACAAAAATGATAATTCATAGGATACGTTCTATCTCATATCATTCTGATAACTTCGTAATACTCCAGCTCAATGCAAAACAACAATGTATTTGCACCAGGAAATATTTCCAGCCTTATTATTTTCCATACAATTTCACAAACAACTACTGAACACAACAATCACCATTCATCCAGAAAGTATTTTTAATGGAAGAAATAATGTGTTTGGATTCAATTATTTATATTGGATTTTCAACTTACCGTTTTCCCTGGTTGAGATGAGCTTCCTCCCAAAATTATGATTTCATGTTTAAGAAGAGACATATGAAGTATACTGTGTAATCATTACCTTGAAATTTGGTTTTTTTCCTTCTTAAGCAATTAGTTTCTTAGAGTTTTGAGCTTTTTAAGTTCAACAAAATATTTAATCTTATTTTTATTCAAAATAGTTTTTTTTTAAATCAAGACTAAGGCCAAAGAAAAAACTGTCACTTACTTTGCCTTAGCTTCTGCGTCCTCATAGGCTTTATTGGAAACATCATCCAGTCCTCCAATCAAATGCTTGAAAGAACTGTCGGGAAAAACACAGTCATCAGGGTAAGTCCTCTACCAAGTCACTGCAATGACAACCTAGACAATGGTATATTGAAACAATCTAGAAGGAACTGAATAAAAATGAATTTGAACATTCAATCTAGATACATTATTAAGAAACACATCGGATAATGCTATAAACTCTGAGGGCAGTGACCTCTCCCATCTTGTTCACCTCTATAGTTCCCAGCACCTAGAACTGTGTCTGACAAAAGCAGATATTCCAAAAACGGGTGGAATCAAGTCTGCGACACACAAAATAATCTATATCACAAAGTTAATGGGTCAGTTCTACTCGGGAAATAACAAGACCCACCGATTACGGAATGACTACTGTATGCACTCTCCTTTTAATGATCATGAACATATATTAATTCCAATTCTCCAGGACACTGTAAAAGATAAGCATTACTATTGGCACTTAACAAAATTGTAAACTAATCTTCAAAGGCAAAATACGTATGCAGAAGATAGGAAAAGAACAGAAGACAATTATAGGAAAGTCAACTCATTTTGGAGGGATCAAGAAACTGACTTTGGCATCAACCAGGAAGAGTAATGCAACTGTTTAAACCACTCTATTCAATATCCTAGTATGGACCTAGGACTGTGTTCAGACCTACTTTATGTAATGAAGTCTCATCTATTGTATGCCTATAATATAAAATATTATAGGCTCAGCACAAAATGAATACACACAAACATGACAATCACCCTTGAAAATGACTGAATGCAACCAGATACAGTAACTCTTGTGTGCACGACATTTTGGCAACCACTGAACTAGACTGAACAGAGGAATGAAAGGAAAGTCTACATTCAAACTGTTCACGTAATAATCAGGGCCATTACTTACACGGTGCTTATGTGCTGGGTACTGTTCTGTGCGCTTTACATGTAATAACAAAGACTTCAATAGGGACAGCAATCCTGTGAGTCAGTATTACCTCCACTGCACAGATGATGGTACTAAGGCACCAGAGGGTAAGAAACTGACCTCAAGTCATACAGCCAGGCGGTGTGAAGGCTGATAGGGAAGGAGGCCATCAATTCTCCCTCATACCCTTAAAACCTACACCACGGCTCCTATCCAAATCACTATGCCTTGATGCTAACCATCAAATCCCTAGCGATGTCCAGCATGTGGATGGAGAATGGCCGAGTGATGTAAGAAATTAATTTTAATTTTAAATCTCTATAATCTTAATGCACAAAAATGGCTTTGTGTGCTGTGTTAAACAAAATATGCCTGGTCAGGTCCTGAAAATAGGGCATTTGTTGATGTAAAGTTAAATGTTGCTTAACCACTTTAACGTGCACTATTTTTTTGGTTTTTTGTTTTGTTTTAAATGTATGAAGAGGAACTTGACACTTGCTCGGCGGTCCAGCTGAAAGGAGGTGGGGGAGCCATTATCTCAGGCCCCTGGGTAATGATCTCATCTGGGGGACAGGGTAATTGGAACGCTGAGCAAGAACACGAAGTGTTTCTCATACAAAAAGGACCAGAAGGAAGCGACGAGCAGCTAAGGAATCAAGCACTGCAGAGCATCAAGCTTTCTATGACACATCGTGTTAATGAACGTCAAATGAATGAAGCCTGTAGTTGGCGGATGGTCCTTATACAACTTTCAAAAACATATAATGATAAAATAAATGATAAATAATCCCCACCATTGAGATTCATGTTCAAATAGGATTCTTGCCATTGTTCTTTAAATGGCAAAATTCCCCACCTTCCCAGAGAACGCCTCTATCATGACTTAGAGATGGGTTTACATTGTAAAGTAAAATACAGATTTATTTTGTGGAAAAAATAATATCTGGTTGATTCTCTGTTTTCACAGATAATATAAAATTTAAGCACAGAGAGTTCAAGTTACTTGTCCAGGAGGACTCCCAGTTCTGCAGTATATCCACAACCATAATCCGTATTCCCTTTTGCCCATTCCTGTCCCCCACAATACTTACCTATTTTTAATCTAACCAAATCCAAAATCTTATAAAAAGGCCTTGACAGGAACCAAAGAGCATAAGGTAGTGAAACCGAGGAGCAACACCCACTATAACAGCTTTTCAAATACATTCAGATTGTGTTCTTAAATGTTTAACACTCAGAGTAACTTTAGGTTCAATGAGTTAAAAAAAAATCTTCCTCCAAGTATGTATTTGACCTAAATATGTCTTAAGCAGGATAGGATATTATTTAGATTTAGAAGGTGAGTGGATGAAAATGTGATAAGGATGAAGGTTTTTTAACTTAAGAAAATCCTTCCATCCCACTAGACTTGGTTGCACATTACTTTTTGGAAAGACAGTCTGAAATTCCTCTTTTTTTTTTTTTTTAATTTAACTTCAGGGGCACCTGGGTGGCTCAGTCATTAAGCGTCTGCCTTCAGCTCAGGCAGTGATCCCGGGGTCCTGGGATCAAGCCCAGCATCAGGCTCCCTGCTCAGCTGGGAGCCTGCTTCTTCCTCTCCCACTCCCCCTGCTTGTGTTCCCTCTCTTGCTGGCTGTCTCTCTCTGTTAAATACATACATACATACATACATACGTACATACATACATAAAATTAAAAAAAATACATTTAAATTCAATTAGCCAACTTATAGTACATCATTAGTTTCAGATGATTCATTGGTTGCACATAAAACCCAGTGCTCATCACATCACGTGCCCTCCTTAATACCCATGACCCAATTACCCCATCCCGCCCCATCCACCCCACCCTAAGCAACCCTCAGTTTGTTTCCTAAGTTAAGAGTATCTCCTGGTTTTTCTCCCTCTCTGATGACTTCCCATTCAGTTTTGCCTCCCTTCCCCTATGATCCTTTGTGCTGCTTCTTATATTCCACGTATAAGTGAAATCATATGATAATTGTCTTTCTCTGATTGACTTATTTTGCTCAGCATCATACCCTCCAGTTCCATCCATGTCGATGTAAATGGTAAGTATTCATCCCTTCTGATGGCTGAGTAATATTCCATTGTAAATATGAACCACATCTTCTTTATCCATTCATCTGTTGAAGGGCATCTCGGCTCCTTCCACAGTTTGGCTATTGTGGACATTGCTGCTAAGAACCTGGGGAACAGGTGCTCCTTGGGATCACTACATCTGTATCTTTGGGATAAATACCTAGTGGTGCAATTGCTGGGTCACAGAGCAGTTCTATTTTTCATGTCTCGAGGAACCTCCATACTGTTTTCCAGAGTGGCTGCACCAGTTTGCATTCCCACCAACAGTGTAAGAGGGTTCCCCTTTCTCCACGTCCTTGCCAACATGTGTTGTTTCCTGTCTTGTTCATTTTAGCCATTCTCACTGGTGAGAGGTGGTATCTCATTGTGGTTTTGATTTGTATTTCACTGATGCCAAATGATGTGGAGCATATTTCTGTGTCTGTTGGCCATTTGTAGGTCTTCTTTGGAGAAATGTCTGCTCATGTCTTCTGCCCGTTTCTTGACTAGATTATGTTTTTTTTTTTTTGGGTGTTGAGTTTGATAAGTTCTTCGTAGATCTTGGATAGTAGCCCTTTATCTGATATGTCATTTGCAAATTTATTCTCCCATTCCAAAGGTTGCCTTTTAGTTTCGTTGACTATTTCCTTTGCTGTGCAGAAGCTTTTTATCTTGATGAAGTCCCAACAGTTCATTTTTGCTTTTGTTTCCCTTGCCTCTTTAGAGACATGTCTTGCAAGAAGTTGCTGCTACCGAGGTTGAAAAGGTTGCTGCCTGTGTTCTCCTCTAGAATTTTGATGTATTCCTCTCTCATATTTGGGTCTTACACCCATTTTGAGTTTATCTTTGTGTATGGTATAAGAAAATGGTCCAGTTTCATTCTTCTACATGTGGCTGTCCAATTTTCCCAGCACCATTCATTGGAGAGACTGTCCTTTTTTCATTGGATATTCTTTCCTGCTTTGTCAAAGATCAGTTAACCATAGAGTTGAGAGTCCATTTCTGGGTTCTCTATTCTGTTCCATTGATCTATGTGTGTATTTTTGTGCCAGCACCATATTATCTTGATGATTACAGCACTGTAATGGAGCTTGCCGTCTGGCATTGTGATGCCACCAGCTTTGGTTTTCTTTTTCAACATTTATTTGATGTCTTTTTTGGTTCCATACAAATTTTAGGATTGCTTGTTCTAGCTCTGTGAAAAATGTCGATAGTAATTTGATAGGGACTGCACTGAATATGTAGGTTGCTCTGGGTAGCATAGATATTTTAACAATACTTATTCTTCCAATCCATGAGCATGGAATATTTTTCCATTTCTTTGTGTATTCCTCAATTTCTTTCATAAGTGTTCTGTAGTTTTGAGGGTATAGATCCTTTATCTGTTTAGTTAGGCTTATTCCTAGGTACCTTAAGGTTTTGGGTGCGCTTGTAAATAGAATACGCAACTAATGAAGCATCAAACTTTACATCGGAATCTGGGGATGTACTGTATGGTGATTAACATAATATAATAAAATAAAATATATAAAAAAAAGAATCAATTCCTTAATTCCTCTTTCTTCTGTCTCATTGTTAGTGTATAGAAATGCAACTGATTTCTGTGCATCGGTCTTTATATCCTGCCACCTTGCTGAATTCCTGTATGAGCTGTAGTAATTTTGGGTGGAATCTTTTGGATTTTCCACATGAAGTATCACATCATCTGTGAAGAGTAAGAGTTTCACTTCTTCTTTGCCAATCGAATGCCTTCTAAACTGGTTCTATGAGGTCAGCATTACCTTGATCCTAAAACCAAAGACCCCAGCAGAAAGGAGAACTACAGACCAATATCCCTGATGAATGTGGATGCCAAAGTTCTCATCACGATACTGGTTAATAGGATCCAACAGTACAGTAAAAGGATTATTCACCACGACCAAGTGGAATTTATTCCTGGGCTGTAAGAATGGTTCAACATTCTCAAATCAATCAACATGGTACAACACATTAATAAAAGAAAGGACAAGAACCATATGATCCTCTCAATTGATGCAGAAAAAGCAATTGACAAAATACAGCATCTTTTCTGGATTAAAACTCTTCATCGTGTAGGGATAGAGGGACCAGACCTCAGTATCATAAAAGCCATATATAAAAATCCCACAGCCAACACCAACATCATTCTCAATGGGGAAAAACTGAGAGCTTTTCCCCCAAGGTCAGGAACAAGAGAGGGAGGTCTGCTCTCACCACTGTTGTTCAACAGAGAGCTAGAAGTCCTAGCCTCAGCAATCAGACAACAAAAAGAAATAAAAGTTCGATTTTCCTATTCGCAAAGTATGCAAATGTAAAATCCTACATCTGGTGAAGATCTACAGAGTTTTAAAAGCAGAAACCATCTAATCATAGAAATGAGTTTAAAAGTAAGTTGAGCCTGATTGGAAAAAAAAGAAAACACATTTAGACTGATTATGACCATTTTACATCCATTTTTGTTAAAGCTTGGCCATATCCAATGATAAGTATCACATTTAAAAGAATGAACAAAAGAAGTATTTCAAGTGTGACTTTTTCATATAAGTTTTCATAAGTGTCCTTGATTTAAAATATGAATTTTCAATGTGGTGCTAATGATTCAATATTTCTTAAATTTTTTTTTTACTACTTGATTAAAAAAAATGAAGGGAATAATATGAACTTACAAAAGGCCCCTATCTTGATATAAGAACTTATTTTTGAAATAAATTCTAATTAAGGAAAATGCTTCTCATTTAAAATGCAATCAATTTATTATTATAGAAAAGTTATTTATTTTATTTTATTTATTTAAAGAGAGAGAGAGTGTGTGTGCACATGAGCAGGGGGAGGGGCAGAGAGAGAGGGAAAGAGAGATAGAGAATCCTAAGCAGACCTACATGGGGCTGGATCTCACAACCTTGAGATCATGACCTGAGTGGTAATCAAGAGTCAGATGCTTAACTGACTGAACCACCCAGGCGCCCCTCTTATGGAAAGTTTTTAAAAACTGAGAGGAGAAATTAAGAAATCACTCATAGTTCTCTAACCACAAAAAACAAATGGGCACATCTTTATGTATCTCTTTTCACTTTTTTTTTTCTACAGAGCTTTACTGTTGTCGTTTATAGAGTTGTAATCCTCAAGCAGCTATGATTTAATAGCTTTGATTTTTAACATAATACTATAGCATAAGTATATAGTTTTATTTTTAAAAACTTCCTAAGCAATGTTTTCATGGGCAAATGATAGTTCATTACACAGACACACATGATAGAATACCTACCTACCCATCTATACACACAGAGACCGACACACATACACAAGCACACATACAGATGAAGGGGGGGTGGGCACCCATGTACAAAAACATTCGTATTTATACTCTCTATTACAGATTAGACATATGGAATTTCTTTTCAAAATAAAATACCCAGGACTATAATCCTGGCTTTGAAATTGGAACCATATGTCCTTTGCAAATCATCTTTATTTTGAAAGCAATCCTGGTCAAGCAACATTTTTGAAACACAGAACAAAGGCATCCTGCTAATATTCTATGTATCTTAAAATAGTAAAGCCAACCATTATGCTTAACTAAAAGTTGAGGAAAATGTAGAGTTTTCGAGCCATGTTAAGTTCCAAGTGGCTGTCTCTGTCTGTGCATCCCTGCACTAATCAATGAATAATTTAAGAATCTTGGTAAGTTTAATTGATGGTATTACAGAATTTGTCATTCCTGGTGCAAACATGAACTAATTAGTGCCGCATTTTTCCCTTTCGCAGATACTTTGCAGGAACATTGGCCATCTGTGTGGACCCTCATCCAAGAGGCCTTTGGAAAAGTATTAGTACAGGGTATCAAATGCCTTTTAAAATATTTACTCAGGTCCCACAACATTTCTTGACTACTAAAGGGAAGATTTCCTCTGTTCTATTCAGAAAGGGATTATAATGCAATGTTTTGAAAACTTTAACAACTGATGAGCAGAAATCATAAAATACTATTTATCAGTTATAACAATTATGGGAGACCAGAGGCCAAACATTGACTTCTGTTTATAAACAAACTCACAATTCATGCGTGAGTTACAGTTCAGCACTGTAAAATAAAAAAGCCAATTTCACATATATGCTAGACATAATTCTGGAGTAAATGAGGACGACTTTAATGAGCAAAAGACGGTCATTCAATGTATTTCAACAGCAAAACTTACTGCAGGCTGAGGCAGTTATTAGGCAGCTTTCCTGTTTCTTGGGATGTGAAATCCAATTTTAACCGGTCTTGACAGTGTTTAGAGGCGGTGGACGAAATGTTATTAGCTGAGCACACAGGGATAGAGAGGGAGCAAAGGGGAAATCCCGTTTATGCTTAATGCTGGTAGTTCCTACATGCTTGCAAGGGATAAGTGAAAAGAAAGAGGACAGAAAAAAGGGATGAAGGAAGGAGAAAAGTCTGGATCTAGGAAAGGAGGAAGAAATGAAGACAGGAAAGAAGAGAGGGAGGGAGGGAGAAATGCTACTTTCACATCAAGAGCGGTATTCACAGAAATTTTCCTTCAAAGTATCAGTTAAAAGGGTATGTTTCCTATTCCAGGAAATTTGTCTGTTTTAGAACATTACGTGACAGTAACTCAGCGGGTAATAATTTCAGTTATTAAGATGCTTTCATTATTAAGCCAAAACATCCTTTTGAAGGGAGCTGATTACTCAGTGGTATGTCTAAAAAGTGTGTAATTTTGTTCTTCGGTTGTGATATGATGAGACTTCATTGAGAGAGAAACGGGCTATTATATTATTAGAAAAGCAGTCCAAATGCCAGAGATGAGCTTTATCATGTTGCTACAAAGGGACAGCATTTACATTTTACTTTACAGTTTACAAAGCACTTTCTATATTAATAAATTCTGTATGTATCAAATAATAAATATTAATTGATTTAGTCCTCATGATCCTTTCTCCTTTATTCCATTAAATTGTTTAGGGATCTTATATAAAAGCGCTTAGAACAGAATTTTTTTTTTTCCAAATTGAAAACAGGGTGGGAGGAAATCTCAAAACTTTTTTTGACAGTTTTTTTTTTTCATTATATCTTTAAATAAGATTGTATTCTATTTTGAAGGGTTAAAGATTGTAAGTCGAAATGGGCCAAAAGTAGTATCTTAAACCAGAAATTACTGCAAATACTTCAACAGTGGTAAGCAAAATGTTTGCCAAACATTATCTGAACTCTTGACAAAGCTCTCCAAATTTGACACGGATACATGATTATACCCATTAGACTCTCTTAACCTGAATCTTGGCTAAATCCTTAAAAATATATTTATTAAAAGAAAATACAAAATTAGTGTTTCAAATTAGTTGGGACATTTGTTACTTAGCTAAGTCCCAGATATTAGAGGCATCCTTCATTACTTTGGTACATTTATTGAGAAAAATCTGTTAGTTCACTCTGTGGCTTCAAATAAAGGCTCTTTGTTACTTTTGTGTGTTTTATTTATAATGACTACAGTCATAATTATAGTGGTTTATCTTATCAAGTACCATATGAATATATGTTTCATTACAGGGGAAAGGAACCCCAAGTACAATAAAACCAACCAACATTCATATCCTTCCAAATATCCACCCACCCACCCACTCTTCATCTATTCAGACACATGTGTTTGTGGAATGTCTATTATCTATAAGGAATGACTCAAGCTACTGTGGATTATGCAAAAAGAGTAAGATACACCCTTAAGAAATTTACAGTTTTATATTAGAGGTAAGAAACAATTGTAATGCAAGGTGGGAGGGGAAAAGTGGTTGAATACCATCAGAAGAAAGGCTCCGGGCGCCTGAAGGCAAAGTCAGTTGAGCACCAGACTCTTGGTTTCAGCTCAGGTCCTGATCTCAGGGTTGTGAGATGGCGCCCCGCTTTGGGCTCTATGCTTAGCACAGAGTCTTCTTGAGTTTCTCTCTTCCTCTCCCTCTGCTCCTAACCCCCTGCTCGTGCCCTCTCTCTCCCTCAAATAAATAAGTCTTTAAAAAAAAGCAGGCTATAATACCTATTTAAAAATTGCATAGGATAGTAATTTCAGAGAAACCAGGTCCACTTTTATGAGCAGTTTCCTTATCAGTATTTTTTTTTATTCCACACATATGTTTATATTTGCAGGAGAAAATTACACCAAAGTGTTACACATTTGTCTCTGTCTTTCCTTTGTAATAATAATCCCTTATCTATCATGGGGATTATTAAGGAAACTGATTATAAATAATACACATTGAATTTAAGGCATTTCCTGATTATAATTATATACTTTAAAAGAATCAAAGGTGAAAATAATGATCCAGGTGCCAAAAGAAATCAAAAGTTACCAAATAAATCTAAAGGTAAGAAGTCATTTCAGGAACTCCCCCTATTCATTTACTATGATTTTTGAGAAATAAAAATCTAGTAGTATTAACCACATTTTCGGGTCTCGTATGTCTGTACAGTTAGTCTTCTCTGGGGCAGAGTCTGGTTGAGTTCACTAGGCTCTTATCTATTAGTCAACTGACACAGACTAACATGGAATTTTTAGATTTACCTTTTTCTTTTTTTCTTTTCTGATCCCAACAGTAAGATGTTGAAATTTTGAAAGGCACTAAAAAACTCCAAGGAATATAAGATTACTTGTAATCTACAGCCCTGAGCTAAGCATTCTTATTTTGGCCCATATTCTTCCAGACATTTTAAATTCTATTTCAGAGTTGGAACTGTATTGTTTTAGCACTTATTTGACCTTGGGTGTGTCTTGCTTATACAATAACCAACTTAGTGGTTAAATGAAAACAAACAACAATATAACAGTGTAGGACATCCTTGATTA
Organism: Ailuropoda melanoleuca; assembly: GCF_002007445.2. Lineage (NCBI taxonomy): Eukaryota > Metazoa > Chordata > Mammalia > Carnivora > Ursidae > Ailuropoda > Ailuropoda melanoleuca. Next base: position 49,776,785 of record NC_048223.1, read on the forward strand.
TGCAGAAACTGTATGAAATAATTTTTCAATCTCATGTATTTGCTTATTTAATAATTTTACCATTGAAACATTTGCAGTAATTTCTGGCTTAAGGTTTTATTTTTTACTCTTTTGGACTTTTAATCTTTAACTGCTAAGAATATGTTCCACCTTAATAAAGAATGTAATAAAAGAAAAACTGTGTTTTAAAAGATGCATTTTGAGATATGTCTCCCCAAACCACTGTGAGTTTGTAAACATTCTATCTTCACTAGTTGTATATATACAAGATTCCTCTATGTATTTTATACTTATCTAAGCATGACTGAATTCAGGTATCTTTTGTAGACCAGCACTTCTCAAAGTGTGATTGCTAAATGCTTACTGTGAAGAGATTAGTAGAGAAGTTCAGAAAATTTTTCTAAATTTAGAAAATTTTATAGCAATTTGACATTACTGAGACATCCAAGGCCAAGATCAGTGGACTCACATTTTTTGAACTGGGCATGGACCTGTTTAATTGATGCCAAATTTATGAGGTGAGAAATATTTTGTACAAATGGCATACAAGTGATACAGAGAAGGGTAATGTTAAATGTGTAATATTTAAAGAGTAGTTTGTTAATTGTAGCCCCAAATATGCAAATTCCACAATCTATTTCATTCACTGAAAGATAATTTAAATTTAACCCTAACTGGTTCAGGATAAATGGACAGAACTGAGTATTAATGAGGGATTAGTGAAAACAGGACATCACCTATTCCATTTTAGGGAAAAAATAAAAACGAATATCCTGAGTACGTTGTAATTGTCTCAAAAACAACTTCTTCCATTTCTAACAAGATATCTCTTTGAGACTGTTTTCTCTACTCTGAGTGTATTAAACAAAACACAAAACAGTTTGGATACACATCACTGCCTGCAAATGGAGTTTCCGTCAATCCAATCTAGATTAGAAAAGTTAACAAGGAGGAAACAGGAACATGTGGCACATTAAAGATAAATACTGACACACACTCTGTTCCTTAAAAGTATCCCCGTTGCAGTCAGAGCAGAGAACTGCTATGTCACTCGCCAATTTTGGTTTTGTTACAACTGCACATAACTATAATAACCATTCTCCACCTAATTGCTTACACGCATACTTTCAGTGACAATGGGATCAACTTTTGTAATTCTCTTCCTTTTTTCCAGCGTTATGTTTGCTCTGATATTTTTATTGAAACAATTTTATGTATGTTCGATCTAATAGTTTTTAAAAGCGGGCATTTGTCTTTTTCCATTTTATTTTTCTAGTCATCCACTGATATATGATCTTAGGAAAGCATCTGACTGGGATGGATGGGAAATTCAAATGAAACTGATCCTGAACATAGATCCTTGGAGAAGCACTGTCTTAGATCCCTCGCACCCTCTCTTATATACCCCTTTCTGATACCCTGTGTTTGTTTTTTTAGAGGACTTACTGCACACTTCTGGAGTTAGTAGATTTTTGGTCAGTCTTCTTCACTAGCTACTGAGCTCTTTGATGTTGAGGGTTTTTTTTGTTTTTTTTTTAAACCATGTATACCTTGTACTAGTGAAGCACCTATACAGAATATCCTCAATAAATGTATACTGAAGAAATCAATGAACTAGTTGTTTTATCAATTTCTGTAACAGTTAAAGGGATCCCTAGTCCTGGAATTTAATCATCTTATAAGTAATGATTTTTTCCCCTGAAATAGAGAGATACATTAAATTCTATATATTTTCAGAGGGAACTTAAAATGAACATATTATTAAAGAATTTATAGCCACAAATAATAAATATTAATATACTAATACAACTGCAATGTAAAATATTTATAAAAAGCACAGGTGCATAAATAATAGAATGCATGGCAGCATACCAGGGAGAAAACACTGACTATGCCAATTCCATCATCCTATAATTGATTAAGAACTCTATCCTACATGGGAGTGAAGAAAGTCAAACAAACACATACTCTGGGCACCTGCTGGGTTACTCCAGCAAGTGTGGAAAGCGGTCTGGGAAATGAAAATGTACTTCCCTGGATAATGAAGCCTTCTCTCCCACAGGCCCAGGGACCCTACTTGACTGTCACATCTCAGATGGTGTCACTAATGTGGGAGAGCATCTGTTAGCCTCTGCATGGTAAGGTTTTCCAAAAGAGAAAACCTTACTCTTTCCAGGACTTACTCTAGAGATCAGGGGTCAGCAAACTTACACCTGTAGACCAAATCTGGCCCACTGCCTGTCTTGTAAATAAAGTTTTATTGAAACACAGACACACTCATTCCTTCATATATGGTCCTCTGTGGCTGCTTTTACCTATAATAGCAGAGTTGACTAGTTGTAATGGACAGAGTATGGCCTGTGTAGCTGAAAATATTTGCTAGTGTCCCTTTACAGCAAAAGTCTGCATACCCCTGTTCTAGACATCCTTTTTCCCTCACCCAACCACCCCATATAAAATCCAGTGCTAAATCCTATAATTCTACCTTCAATAATCTGATTCTCTATTTCCCTTTGGTTCCGGCCACCATTCTCTCTCTTGAGAATTACTATAATTGCCCTTTTCCTTACATACTAGGCAGGGTCATCTTTTAAACACATAATTTAATCATCTTATATGTAATGATCAGGTCTCTCCTCTCTGACCTCTCCACCTTATCTCTCCTACTATACTCCCTTTGACCTCAGAATATGTTGAGCTTGCCTCTACCCCAGGGCCTTTCTCTTCTGCCTGGATCATTCTTTCTCTAGATTTTGTGCGGCTTTTTCTTTTCTTCTTTTCTTTCCTTTAAAAATTTTACTTATTTATTTTAGAGAGAGAGAGGGAGAGAGAGAGTGTGTGAGAAGGGGGAGGAGAAAAGGGAGAGAGAGAGAATCTCCAGCAGACTCTGCACTGAGTGCAGAGCCTGTCCCAGGACTCGATCTCACAACCCTGAGGTCATGACCTGAGCAGAAATCAAGAGTTGGACGCTTAACTGATTGAGTCACCCAGCCGCTCGTTGCGTGGCTTTTTCTTAATGCTATTCAGATCTCAGCTAAAGTGTGTTCTGTTCAGACGGGCTTTCTCTGACCAACCAACAGAATATAAATGCTCTAAACCCTCACTGCCATTACTGAGTCACTTTAACCCACTTTATTTTAGTCTCAGAGTTTATCACTTGCTAAAAATTTTGTTTCAATATCTGCTGTCTTTCTCACACTAGGACTAAGTCTCATGAGATTGAGGACCTAGTCTATCTTATTTATCAACAACTCTTGAGGAACTAGGATATTGCTTGGTGTATAATAGAAATTTGAAATAAATTAGTGAATAGATGGATGGACTCATTCATTCACTCATCCGTCCATCCATCCATCCATCCATTCACTGTGTGTGACCAGAAGACAGGTAAAAAGTTAAGCCTTTGAAGCAAAGTTTTATTTAAAATTCACGGTTTATTTGTTGAGAGCCTTGTATCTGTATGCCTCTTTGCATATCCACCTATATGAATAATGCATTTTTAGGACAAAGGTTTAGTTAAAATGAACTCCTTATCTAAATTTTGGTTCCTGATGAAGATATATATTAGTATAAATATGAGTGAGGTGGTCTGAAACATTTAGCAATTTATCATTGAATTACATCTAGGACATTAAATGAGGGTAATTATTTTAGACTATAATGGAATTTATGTCGATGAATCCCAATCGCAATTAATGTGAGAAAAAAAAAGACTGAAAATGTAGCGCAAAATTCATTGTCAATTAAAAACAGGAGAAATTAGAATCAAATCTCATGTGATAGTTTAGCCTTTTAGGTTAGAGAGGAAAAAATGCTTCTAAGTATAGATTGCCCTAAAATGCCAAATTCACAGGTTTCATTTTCCTTAAAACAATCTCCCAACTATACTTAAATCAGACAGTTCATGCAAGGGACAGATTTCTTGTGGCTCTCCAATTATTTTAAGCATGTGTAAGAAACTTTCCTTTCCTGACTATATCAAATACATACCAACAAAAGTGGACATCATACATTATTCTTTCTGACATTGATACTCTGGGCCAAACTATCACTGCTTTGACATGAGAGCCAATGATGATTTCTCATACATATTTGATAATTTCACTAAAATAATCCATTTTCCCCAGTGAAAATGAAATATGAATAACCAAGTAATTTAACTTTCCTCGTAATGCTATAGATTCTCAATTCTAAGACCATTTTGATCTCCATTTTCTCAATAAGGATATACAAACAAATGTTCATTTCTTTTCTAGATTTTCCTATTCTCAAAGTGGAATCTATGGCAATAGTAGATATTTTATCTATTAAATATTTTCAAACTTATCCCCTTAGAAATTATTTACAATTTATAAATTCACATAATTGACAAAAATTATCAAAATTGTCTAAAACTAAATAAGCCATATTAAAAACAGTAAAAATCCATAGCTGATATATTTTAGTTTATGTAGATATATCAATTATGGCAGAATACCAGTAAAAACTACTTGCTCTTTTGTAATGGACTATTTAAAAACTTCCTCTAAAAAACTTAGGAAAATGACCTGGGAACATAAAATACTATGAAAGTCATTAAGCTCTTTTTAAGCAAATCGAAAATGAAATGCTAATATGGCACAATAAATCTATCTCAAAATATCTTTACAGTATGCTAATGTTATTTTGCCTTGAAAGTTTTTAAAACAAAGACAGCATTAGCCCCTAGCTTCACATTTTTACAAAAATGAGTGTCAGTAGACTTTTTATTTCTGCTCATTATAGGACTGGGAAGAGAATGAACACTTAACAAGAAAAAATTCATTTAGGAGCTAAGAGATAAATATATCCTTTAATGTCACTAATTAATGCTTGTAGAATCTAGTAATAACAAAGATATTAAGCAAAACATGAAAACAATAACTAGCATGTGTTATGAGGTGTACAAACTAATTTATAGGAGCTTCCCTCTTTAACAGATAGAGCAACTGAGGCTAAGACAAGTAAATAATTTACCCAAGGTCACAGGGCCAGTAAGTGTCAATGTTGGGGTTTGCATGGAGGCAACGTGACCCTAATACTCATAATCCCAACCATTATTCACACCGTTTTTCTCTCTCAACACAGAAAGCCGAAGCCAGCTGGTTGTTTGCTGGGGCTGGGATTTGGTAACACATATCTGCTATTTCTCACATCCTTCCTTCAGGGTTAATCCAATTCTTTAAAAGAAATATTTATTTTTTTAAATACTTATTTTACTTATTTGAGTGAGTGAGCGAGTGAGAGAACAAGCAGAAGGGACAGAGTTAGAGGGAGAATCTCAAGCAGACTCCATGCTGAGCGTGGAGCACGAAGGGGGGCTCCTTCTCACAACTTTGAGATCATGACCGGAGCCAAAAGCAGGAGTTGGAAGCTTAACTGACTGTGCCACCTAGGAGCCCCAGAAATTTTTTTATTTTAGCAGATCATCTTCTTTCTCCTACTGCATGTTACCTATAGCAGTTCCAATCATGAAGGAGAGGAGTCTGCTAGGGCTGCCATAACACACTACTACAGACGGGTGACTTAAGCAACAGGAGTCCACTGTTTCACAATTTTGTGGGATGGGGGTCCAAGATCGAGGTGCCAGCAGGGGTGGTTTCTGATGAATCCTTTCGTCCTGACCTACAGATGGGCACTTCTCACCATGTCCTCAGGGGCCTTCCCTGTGTGTGTGCACCCTGCTGACACTCTGCCTCTTACCATGGGGACACCAGTCCTCTGAGATGAGGGCCCCACCTCTGACCTCATTCAACCTCCAGTATCTAGTAAAGGCCCCCTCTCCAAATGCAGTCACACTGGGGGTGAAGATCTGGGGAAGACAATTCAGTTCATGAAGAACTATTAAGGGCAATTTAGAAAATACATCTTCTTATGTGTCTGGGCTATTTAAGAAAAGTTCTATTTGTAATTTTTCAGAGGTTCATAAAAAGGTATTTTCTTGGTTTCCATTTCTTTCCCTGGACCTGAAGTATGGTGACATTATCATCATATTTCTCTCCCAGCATCTTCCTAAAGCAACCCTACCTTTGATTACCCCTGACTACAAACTCTCATCTGTCTCCTCCAGACTCTGGCTCCACCAATCACAACATTTCTTACCACTTCACTGTTCCCCTTGAGACTTTTCTTCCCTTCAGCCTATAAACAGGACAGCCTCCCCAATCCTAACACACAACACTAACCTTTGTGACCAATTGGCTAGTTCGAATGAACTGCTTTTCCTGTCTCTCAGTGCCATTTTTCATGGAGTTCTCAACCTATGTCCATCTGGCATTCTGGTCCTATTCTTCTTTCATTCTTATTACAGCTCTCTCCTCAAGGCCATCACTAATCTTCTAATTAGAATCCAGTGGTCTCCTTCCAGTCCCAAGCTCAGTCACTTGCCTGAGATCCATGACCCTGCTGACCAACTGCTTTGGGCATAGCCATGAAGTAGGAACCATGACAACATACCAAACTGCTCTGTGCCTTTCCCTGATGTTTCATTCTGGACCCTTCTCCTCCTCCATGCCACATCTCAGCACGCACCATACACACTTCTCCCTCCGCCATCCCTTACAGGCAAGCAGTCACCTGACCTGTGTCCTCTGCCCTCTCTTCCTGTGCAATCGATTGACTTATTTTTCTGAAATAGTTACTGCTTACAGGTTCAGTCTTGTTTTCCTCCTGTATTATCTCACAGAAACCTCACCACGACTCTATGAGGGAAGTACCACGATCCCTGCTTTATAGAAGGTTTACAGCAGGTTTCCTCAGGCTCAGGACTTCTGACATTTGGGATTAGATCATTCTCCACTGTAGGGCATGTCCCATGCACCGCAGGACACTTAGCAGCACCCCTTACCTCTGTCCACTGGATCCCCCCAGAAAGCCCTCCTGTGACAATTAACAGATGTCTCCAGACATCATCAGGGTCTCCTGGTTGGGAATGAGAGACAAAGGATAAAGCTTTGGGGGTTAGGTAACCTGCCTGAGACCACAGAGCTAGAAGCAGTCCATCTGGTACTTGATAGTGTGATTGGCACTGGACCCTAGCTCTTACACGATACTCTCATTACACTCTCCCTAAGCCCTCTTGGAAAATATCCTTTACTCTGAAGACTTCAGTTGGCATCTCCATGCCGGTTAGGATCCCAGGCTGATGGCTGCCAAATCTGCATCTCTATCCTTAAATGCTCCAGATCCACACTGAGACACATTCCTGTGCTCCGTGTCACCTGCCTCTCTCACCAGCACCTCAAGCTCGACTCAGTTATCACTGCAGAAGCCCCCTTCCATCAAGACTCGCTGCTATCTAAACTGCTTCCCTTAATGCAGTTATCTTTCCACCAGCAATGCAGGCCACACAACCTAGTGTTGTGTGTGACTCTTCACTTTAACCAAGCTCATCAAGTCTATCCTTGTGACCTCTCCTAACTTTGTTCCTCCTTGGCATCTCTACTACCACTGCCTCATTTGGGTGATCAATGCTCTGCCTTATCTAGGAAGCACCACTTGGTTTCTCTGCCTCAGTTTCTCCCACTCTACTCTTTCAAAAAGATTCCATTGATGGAATCTAGCTTGCCAATGGACCCTTGACTTGTTGGCATAAAAGCAGCAGCATAAAAAGGGTGTAAGAGACAGATCTGCTGTGTGGCTCTGAGAAAGTCACTGAACCACTGTGATCCTCAGTTTCCTTTTCTGGACTTTATGTCCTCTTTCCCCATAGGGATGTTGTGAGGTTGGACTGAGATGAAATAGTAAAACAAAGGAATCATATTGAGATGACCAGAAATTCATGTATTAACTTCTCTGGATTCTTGTCCTTCTTCCCCACTGATGACCACAAGCCACATCATCTCTGAATGGGGGCCTTCTCATGTCATAATTTTTGGCTTCTATTTTAACTGGTCAGTTGGATGATTTCTACTTTTCCCTGTCTACTCTTCCTTTCCAGGTAGCTTGTTAGCCTTTACTATTTACTCCTGACCTTTCAGAAAAAGGTTATTTGAGTCCTCCTCTGCTCTCACGATCTTCCAAAGCCTTTTAAATGTGTTTATTCTTCTACAGGATGAAAAAGTAGTTGCAAAAATGAAAAAAAAATAACTAGGCTCCATGTATCAATTACAGGAGAAGAGTAAATGTCAAACCGACTCTTCTTGGATGCTGACATATTTCATGCCCTGGGCTGATTTGCCCCATCATGTCATTTAAGACTGTTTCAACCAAAATGTCAAGCTGGTCAGAGTCAGCGCAACAGATGTTCTCACACATCGCCACTGGGGAGTGAGCTGGAGAACAGTTCTACACAGCAATGTCCAAACATGCATACCCTCTGAACCAGCAATTCCACCACTGAGGAGCTCAAGGAAATACATCCCAAGAGGGACAGACGTATATGCAATGAATTCTTCACAAAAATTACAAACTGAAATGAGCTTACATGGTCAAGCATGTTTAAGAAACTAAGGAGAGAGAGAAACTCAAATCATGCTCACGAGATGTTTTAATTAACCTGGTAAATTGCGAACGGTCTATGCGGTAAGCGCTTTGAAAGCAGAACCAGGTTCATACACTATTTCTTGACTTAAAAGCTGTGTGCTTTGCAACATGACACTCCGGCTCTCTGGAGCCAAGTTTACCTTAATAACAGAGAAGGAAAGGCATCCTTTGTACGTTTGCTCTGAGAGAAATTATGTGTATATGTATCTATCATCAATTTCTCAGTCTCAACTAGCTTTGTGATTGGCCCCTATGTAAATAAAGGACAACATAAGTTTGTCTATCTACATACCTATCTCTAGGTGTGTATTTATGTGTCCTGTCCCCTTATGTGGACAAAGTGGAAAACAGACTTAGGCAGTGTGATCTCACTCAGGAAATAAACTAAAATATGAACAGTAGTGACCTTTGAATGGCAGGATTATAGCTACAGTTTCCCGTGCTTTCCAATTTTCTCAATGTGCAGTTATGATGCTTATCACCTGACATTGACTCTCTAAAAATGTACAAACAAAACAAAAAAGAGGAGAGAAAATAATGCAACATAAATAAATAAAAGTTCTCCCTCAGTGAGAGTTCAGGTCTCCCATCTAGATGACAGTATACTACACGTCCAGTTTGTCAGGGAGGATGACAACAGGCTTGTCAATAACCCAATCATGATTTGCCTTCATGAGCCTGGTTTCTGTTGTAATATTAGTTCCATTACATGACTGTGGCATGTCTATGTATATAATATGACCATTAAAAACCCCCTCCAAACTGATGTATTCTGAAAGGCCCCTCTTTAAGCAAAGCTTAGTCGGGAATAAAGTTCACTGTTATTGTAGCTGATGCTAATACAATTCATGTGTCTACACTGAGTTTCAAAATGAGTACCAACTGCTAGACATATTGGGGAGGGGGGGGGAAAGAAAAGTCTTAGACCTTTATGACCCAGCTGGGCCTGTAATAACTGGTCTCACCAGGGAAGTGTGCCTCCTGAAGTAAGCAAAACCACTTAACTCTACCATTAAAAAAAAAAAAAAAAAAGGCACCGTGATAATTTAATGCAGAATTCAACTTCCAAACTTAATGATGACACTGTTGATTTTTAAACTGCTTGTTAAGTTTCTGTCAGAAGCGGATCCTGGCATCACTCCCTTTCCTGCTTTATCTCTAGGACCCAAGCAGCATTACGATCCCCTCCTCAAATAAACAGCCCAAACACCGCACAGAAGACTTTAAAGAGAATTCCAAATATTGCCTTTTTAATTGAAGACATTAAGACTGATTTTTCAGATGTGGGAACAGAGTGTTCACAGATTTTCTTCTTCATGCAAAGTGGTTCCTGCAACATTGCTGAATCTCTAAATAATTAGTTTTTGAGACCTCTGAGGGGGGAGGGGAGCACAAGCTGCAGCAGTACAGGAAGATTTTAAGCATTTATGGGGAAAAATGAATTATTTATTCATCAAGGTAAGGCGAAACAATCATTGTAATTAACAACGCCAAAGCTGTGATCATAATATTTTAAAATTGATTAACTGTGAACTCCAACATCAATTTCCATTCATCATCTGATTGTCAGGAAACAATCTCACTTCTAACCTCTGATGGACTTCTCCGTCTGAACAATACCACTTGGGCAGGTGGAATTTATCACACCCACAACTGCATTGACCAATTGCTTCACCTCAGCCCACTGTAGCTCCCATCCTCGCCATCTGTGAGAGCCATCCTCCACGCCTCCCAAGATCAAAGCGCTTCTCTATCTCTGCATTTAATTATTCCCCCAAATCTGCCTTGGGGTGGCATGGAGACTCTCAGATTCCGGTGAACAATCCCTGGGGTGGGGACAGCAATCTCCTAGCAGTCTCCCTGCCTGAGTTCCGTCCCACTGGAATCAACCTTCCATTCCCCTCCTTCAAAACCAAACACAGGGAGCAGTAGCACCGGCCTCCCATGGGTTCCTCACTGCCCAGGGGACAGAACCCCTCTTCTTTTTGTTTGATATAGCAGATTTCTTCATCATCTGTCCTCATGTCTTCTCTGCCCACACTCCACCCGTCCAACTGACCGTTCAGGTCTTTAACTCCGAAATCCTCTGCTCCTGCCATGTTCCACTTATTGCTGTGCAACTGTCTTTCCGAATCTCTTGTCTTTGTGCAAACCACTGCTGTGTCCTTCCACCCGGGGTGATGCTGCCCCCACAGGGAACATTGGGCGATGTCTAGAGTCACTTCTGCTTGTCCTGCTGATGGGTGTTGGGGAGTGTCACTACCACCTGGTGGGTAGGAGTCAGGAGGCTGATAAACATCCTATAATGCACAGGACCACACCCCGTAAAAAACATCTCTCTGACCCCAAATCTCTGTAGTACCAAGTTTCAGGACCCCTGTTCCATAGCAAGGTCTGGTTCCCAGGCCCAGCAGGGCAGGGGGCTGCAGAGGGGAAAGGGAGGGTCCACAGGGTTGGGGGGTGTCTTCTTTGAGTGCTCTCTGTCAGGCCCAGGGCTAGTGACTACTTACATCTACTATCTCTGTATTCTCAATAGCTCTTTTCCTTTCTTGCTAGCTTGTTACTTCAATCCCCTGTTACAGTTACTAATTCCTTATAACAAACTTTTCTTGTTTAGACTCATGTGTGCTCCTTCTCTCCTGCTTGGACCCTGATCCATACAGCTTTGAGCATCCCTTCATTCCAACAGATACTGCGTGAGGACTCAGTACACTTCCAGACACGTGTGGGGAACCAAGGCGACAGCATGAACATCATCAGCCTGGCTTCTGTCCTCCTCAGGCTTGTGGTTCACGAGTCAACACAGACAGACGAGCGTCGTCAACATCTCACACAGCAAGGGGAGGATGGTATCATGAAAAATGACAGGAGAGCCCAACTTATTATGGAAGGTCGGAGAAATGGTTGAGTACAGGTTCATATGCTCTTAATGAAATCAATTGACTGAAATGATCAAATTGTCATTTTAATTCAGTGATTCAACTATCTAGCCACAATGGGGTTTTGAGGCAGGGAGGTTGGAAGACTATTTGGAACTCAAAGATTTGACACACAAATCTTTTTTCTTAAAAGTAGTAGAATTCATTTCAGATTTAATTCAATGAGAAGATTTTTAAAAAGATTTTATTTATTTGAGAGCAAGTGCACATGCACAAGAAGGGGCGAGAGGCAGAAGCAGAGGGAGGAACAGGCTCCACAGCTGAGCAGGGAGCCCGATGTGGGACTCCATCCCAGGACCCTGAGACCATGACCTGAACCAGCCGAAAGCAGACGCTTAATTTGCTCACCATCCATTTCTTCTTTTTCAGGTGGACTCTTATAATATCATTGTACTGTTTGTTCTTTTTCATGATTATGAGCTTCTTGAACCAACTATCTCTTTTTATGCATTTCTATTTATCACAGCACTCACCCGAAGGCTTAACACAGACTGGATACTATGTGTTTATTGAATTAATAAACACATGAGTTTTCAATCTCAGTAATTTTTTTAAAAGATTTCATTTATTTATTTGACAGAGAGATAGCCAGCGAGAGAGGGAACACAGCAGGGGAGTGGGAGGGGAAGAAGCAGGCTCCCAGCGGAGGAGCCCGATGTGGGACTCGATCCCAGAACGCCGGGATCATGCCCTGAGCTGAAGGCAGACGCTTAACAACTGCGCCACCCAGGCACCCCTCTATCTCAGTAATTTAAATCATAACATGATTCAGGTGAAAAAGCACTGAACCAGTTATCATGAGATACCATCATTGTAATCCCGTCCCTGGCACTAAAGAACCGGACAGTCGGGGCATCTGGGTGGTTCAGTTGGTTCAGCATCTGACTCTTGATTTTGGCTCAGGGCATGATCTCAGGGTTCTGGAATTGAGTCCCACATCAGGCTCCACACTCAGTGTGGAGTCTGCTTCTCCCTCTCCTGCCCCCTGCTTGTTCTCTCTCCCTCTCTCTTTCTCGCTCTCTCAAATAAATAAATAAATAAATAAATAAATAAATAAAATCTTAAAAAAAAAAAGAACTTAAAAAGTCCATATTCCCCCTGGAACTCACCATTCTCATCTCTAAAGAATTTGGAAGAGAGGTTTTTCAAATTTTCATTAAGTTATAAAATTCTAAGACACAATGTTAGAAGACAAAAATGTAAAATATATTAACCATCTTGATTCGTTCTTTGTATTAAACAGTGTGATTTGAGTGCACCTGACACTCTTGGACCCAATTTCATCACTTGTAAAAGCAAGCTGACCTGTAACAGGGGTTAAGAAACTGTAACCCTTGGGCCTAATGGTGGAGTTAAGCTTTTGGGACAGACAATAGACCACAAAGTTGAAAATATTATGATCTCATCCTTTATGGAAAATGTTTGTCAAGCCCCAGTCTGCGAGGTACCTCCTACTTCTCCTTCTTAAATCTCTGCTATGACTTTCCAACTAATCCACTGACTATACATTTTTAACAATGGTTTTCAAACAAAAAATTTAGTTCATTTTGATTAACGGCCTACCCACATATTAATGATATTGGACTGCTTTTATTTTGAACAGAGTCAAAAGGCTTCAAAAGAGTACTGTTAGAACCTCCATGGGTTTGTGACTTCACAGATGAGACCTGGAGGTGATCCATACAATAGGTGTGAAAATAAGCAATATAATATTTACATATTTGCCTTTAGACCTCCAGCCACTAGATGCCTGAATGGCTGACATATAGCAGGGAACCAGTCATTTCTAGTTGGGTGGATAGAGCAAGAGACGGTGCCTTCGCAGACTTCTCCAGTGAGGCTTATGTACTGTGTCTGTAAGGACACGAGGCAGGTCTACCATTTTAAAGCACTGGGATAGGCACACATGACAAATTGCTGTCCCCATCCCCTTCTTTCCATTACTAAAACCACAAATGGTCTCTCTATACACTTCTTTTCTAGTGGAAACGTGCTTATTTTGTAGTCAGATCATGCTTGCTCAAGGCATGCTATAATTCAAGTCACATCGTTGAACTGAACAAATATAATGTCCTCTGTCTTCTAAACTTCTGGATTTTATCTTTCCTGCTTAATATTTTTTTTATAAAGCATACCAATCAATAACAACTCCATAAAAAGACAAGCCCAAAAGATCGCAGTGGATACAATTCTAGTAAGGCATACTTGGTTTTGTGATCAGCCTGCAAATATCCTCACATCACCCCTAGATTTCATTCTGGAAAAGAAACCAAGATAAATCCATTTAGGCTGTAGGAAAGGCTGAGGCTGTGAAATATTTTAAGTTTATCACCCTATCAGTTAACCAATGTGACACAAGCAACATGGCATGTGGTCCCTATAGTCCTATCGTGTGGACACAGAATGGCAGGTTACATAAGGAGGACACAGGAAACCTAAGGGGGACAAATACCACGGGTGCATAGGCCTTCGTGAGACTGACCTGGCTGGTGGGGTCAAAAGGATGCCTGAAAGATTCTGCTGTCTCCAAATCCTTCCCCTGTTGTCCTCTCTTATGGCACTGGAAATACTAACGTCTTTTGGACTTTTAGGATTTCTCCATCTTTGGGGTATGTCATCAAAATGCAAATAACTCTTGCACAGAACCATCTTAATTTCTAATGAGCTATTACCCAACTTAATGCAAAGCTAAAGTGAAGTCCTGGAGAATGCAAGAGTAGAAATAAGAAGGGACACCTGGGAATGAAGCATGAGAGACTATGGACTCTGGGAAACAAACTGAGGGCTTCAGAGGGGAGGGGGGTGGGGGAATGGGATAGACTGGTGATGGGTAGTAAGGAGGGCATGTATTGCATGGTGCACTGGGTGTTATATGCAACTAATGAATCATCGAACTATGCATCAGAAACCAGGGATGTACTGTATGGTGACTAACATAATATAATAAAAAAACATTTAAAAAAAAAAAAAAAAGAAGGGACACCTGGGTGGCTTGTTTGGTTAAGCAACTGCCTTTGCCTCAGGTCATGATCCCAGGCTCCTGGGATTGGATCCCGAGTTGGGCTCCCTGCTCAGTGGGGAGTAGGCTTCTCCCTCTCCTTCTGCCACTCTCCCTCTCTTTCAAATAAATAAATAAAATCTTAAAAAAAAAAAGAGTAGAAGAAGAACAAGGATCAAAATCAGAAAGCTCTGTGTGTGTGTGTGTGTGTGCACGCGCATGCTTGTGTAGTCCCTGATGCACAAGTGTTGTGCCTACAGAGGACTGAGGCGAAGAGGGAACATAGGTGGATGGGTATCAGAGAGGGAGAGGCAAGTGGATAGATGGCTTCACAAAGACCAGCGCCTGAGGGCACTACAAATCTGTGTCTTTATGTGTTTGCTTTATTTAAAAGACAGGCAGAGCTCAGCATCCAGGGAGATCACAACAGGAAGGCAGGGGCCAGTGCTCAATTCTCTAACAGTGTTTACGTCAGGGGTCGGCAAAACTACACCTCACAAGCCAAATTCAGCCCAGCCATGCATAATTTTGACATTTTTAAATGGTGGAAATAAAAAAATCTCAAAAGATGAGTAATACTTCTTAACCCCTGAAAATACGAAATTCAAATTTCAGTGTCCATAAACAAAGCCTGCTGGGACACAGCCACGCTCATTCATTTATGTACTGTCTTTGGTTCCTTTGTCATTACTACAGCAGAGTTGGGCAGTCACAACTAAGCACACAGGGTCCACAGAGCATAAATATTTACTAGCTGCCATTTTCAGAGAAAGTTCTCCAGCCCCTGGTTTAAGTCATGTAGCTCTGGCTTCACACTGCGTACTCTACTCAGAAAAGAAGACCTCTGCTCTTAATGCAACCCACCATTTTATTGGGCAGTTTAGTGATCATTTGCTCTTCCTTTGACATGTGTTGTGGTGAGTCTCAGCCCCCACCCCAGTTGCTTATCAGAAACATCTATAGCACCTCCCCCTGAGAGAAGCTGGAGAAATGCAATTTTCTCCATACGTTTCCATCTCCTCTGGCATGAAATCCTGATATACAAGGCTTCCCAGGCTCTTTCCTGGCTGGCCAACTTTTTGATATACCTAGCCCAGGGCGTGGATGAAGTGGATTTAGTATTTTTGTTTATTTTTCCTTGACCTTAGAGTGGAACACCTGACTAGCCACAGCAAAGGCACATGGAGGAAGGTATCAACCCACTGGAGTCGAGAAGGCTGGGGAGAAATCTGGGCAGAGACCAGGATCAGAAGCAGGATCTCTGGAGACTGATGTCGGTGTTGGCTAAAGAACTGAAAACTAGTACTAGAAAGAGCTATGGGTGGAGGGTTGGGTGATCAGAAGGTAAGAAGTTTTGCTACCAGCACTGGTAAAGAAACAAACAAACAAAAATTTAATATAGACACAGAGTTGTCGCTGAGCTCGCCCTACATACTCAGTTTTCAGACCTATATTGAATTTGTGTCTTGTTTATTTCAGGAGACTGGGTATTTGAGACAGGATGCAGACATTCACTGTCAATTTTTTTAATGAATAAGTGTAAAATTTCCTATAGTCTAGTTCTAACCCCAATTTTGATACCTAAGCCCCCATTTGGGTACTGAGAATGTACTAGTGTACCAGTTCCAGTGACTTTTTCACATTGTCCAATCTGTCTTGGTAACCTATTTGCTTTCCTATGTTTGATGGGTCTTGGGGGCCATCCTTAGACTTATGAGTTGCTTCCTAAGCACTAGTCCCATCGCTAGAGGCTTGATGTTCTTTTAAACACATGGCATGAATATGCCTATTACAAATGAGGCAACGAGAGCTCTAGGAGGTTAAAAATTTGAACCATCATCCCCCCCAGCTTCCCTGACCTATAGGGATAACTCGGTTTCTAAAAGTGCCATGTGCAATGTCCTATAATTTGATATTTGAGACTCCCTCCTAATCTCATCATTTTTATGCCCCAGCACACTGCACTTCCTCTAGGCTAGTTCTTGGTCTCCATCCCCAGCTGTGTCTCAGGGACAACTGTCTCAAGCCACAGCTAACTCCAAAGTTTGATGAAATATCCCAAATCTAGTGATGTAAAGGTTAGCCAAATGTGGTTTGTAAATTATTTTAGTGACTCCTGGAGTCCCACTGAGGACCTTAGGCATCACCTGGAATGATTTAGAGGGACAGAGGGAAGACTTTTGGGTACTGCAGAGATTTTGCCCCTATGGAATCAGAAAAGTTCCTGCTTTCTTCCTATTTTATTTAAACGATGGATTTGGTAAAACAGAAGCTTAAACCAATGGTGATGAGATGTTATTTTAGCTTGAGATTACCAGGAGTGATAGTCAAAACAATTAACAGTATGACACAGGAATTGGCCAATCAGAATTGATACTAGTGCTGGGGTCTACCAGAAGTCACCTTTTAGTTGTTGCATCAAGGAGATATTGGGGGAGTCATGGGGGGGCATCAGATGACCAGGGCAGTAGGGGAGTACAAGGAAACCACAGGGAGCTCAGACCATTGCTATTTACCAACCAGTAAGAAAATATTTTAATTTTCATAACCAGTATGGCTACATCTGGGAAGTTAGTTACATAGTAAATCAGGGATTGAGTTAGGACTCTAACTTAGATCTTCGTTTCCTGGGGAGAAATATAAAACTCTTTTAATACTTACTAGTGGTTATGCTACTGTTTTCAACAACGATCTCAACATGTCAAAAAATAAATGGTTTTCCTTAAGCTCTAGTTTCATCAACAAGTCACTCCAATGAAGAAGTAGACATCACATAACCGATTATAGAATGCAGTGATGTACTTACTTTTACATTTATTTATTTTCATGGATTCCAAAATGAGAGGTGCTAAAGACACCTAGTTATTTTTTTAAATATTCAAAAATTTTAATAATGGAAATAGACCATTCTGTTAGACAGATATCCTTCTTTTGTAGACAATTTTCACAAAATCTAGAATCACTGCAGATAGTTACTAAGATCATGATGAGACTGTAAGAACCTAATCATTGGAGAATACTTTTTGGGAAAACCATGTATCTGTTAATCATTTTCTAGTTTGTCAATGAGCATTTTCTAAAAGAAATTCTGACATGATTAGTTACAATAATGTTCTTTTGCTCTCCCTCTGGAATGATAAAGCATAATTACTGGCTTATGTAACATGGTACCTTGCTTGTAAATTTGAGAAAGAAGCTCCTTTTGTTGACAGTTCTAATGTCTGCCATCTGTTTGCATGGGATGAAGCCCTGGTGCTCCCCTAATTGGCCATAAATTAGGTTCCAGCAGCAGGCTCTTGACAGCAGGCTTCGGTTACAGTGTTTTTGTTGTTGGTGGTGATGGTTTTTTATTTGTTTGTTTGGTTTGTTTTTTAAGCTGTGAATTCAACATTTAGTAGGAAGACCCTCTTCTCCTCTAAGATATGTACGTTCTGACTTCTACAGTCAGGCCATCTTCTCTATAATTCTCCTCTCTCAAGGGGTACCCTCTGTATATATTCCTAGGGATAAACTTCTGCCAGATAGAAAAACTGCTAAATCAGAGGGGCTCCTGTGCCTTCCTCGAGAAGAGGAGAGCACATTTGTTGAATGCTTACTATACATCCTGTGATATGCATGGACCTTCACGTGTGATAAATTGATCTTCAAAGCAATCTTAAGTTTAGATAATATTAACCCATTTTGCAGATAGGGAAACCGAGACTTAGAATTTATGTAACTGCCCATAATCTCAAAACATGGTGTAGTCAGGATTCAACTACTGGGTTTTATTTGAAAAAGCCCATGCATGGCCCAGTGCCCACAATATATGAGTAGGTTTGAAAAAAAAGAGAAAACCAGATGAGCGCAAAAGTGTGTATGGTACGTGGCATTCCTTCACTCCTCAGGACCTCGCTTAACTCAGTTGAAGAAGCAGGACCAGAAGGCCCACAAAAATCCCATCTAGTTTGTTTCTCCGATTAATCTGGGCTTATTGTTTACCAGGAAATCTTATCAAGTTATTCAACTTCTATGGGCTTCTGTTTCCTCTTCTGTTGAACATCCCATCTACCTCCCAGCTGGGATCCCATGGATGTGGAAATTCATAAATTATTAAAGAACTGTAGGGATATAAACCAATATGATTACCTGTCTACCCCAGTCACCTGGCACCTCCACAGCCTCAGAAAATTTGGCCATATTTTCTCACTTTAGACTTTTTTTTTTTAAGATTTTACTTCTAAGTAATCTCTACACCCAGTGCGGGGCTCAAACTCATGGCCCCAAGATCAAGAGTTGCACGCTCTACTGACTGAGCCAGCCAGGCACCCCTCTTGCTTTATATTTTAGAGGCAAGGTCAGTACCATCTGAATTCTCATAACTTTCCTTATCTATCTAAATCTCTACAAATTTTCTACCTCTCCTTTTAGAAATAGAAAAAAAAAAAAAGAAGCAGCATATGTTTTCCAAGTATTCTTTCCTTGTTTGCCCACAATCTCCTCCCCTGTGGCCCCATTTCCAACAAATATTTCCTCCAGTATTTCGTTTGCTCCATCTTCCTGGATGTGTGTGAGTACTCGTCACGAGGACACTCTCCAAGGGCCCACCAATGCCTCATACTCCCCCTCCCAATGTCCCTCCCTAGCTTCTACCAAGTTCCTGAAAGAAAGAGCCCTTAGTCTGGGTGATCTCACTTCCTCAGTGCCCACTCACTCCCTCCAGGCTGGACACTGTTCTGACCACTTGACTGAAACTCTTTCCCTCTATCTGTATACCTCTCGGCTTCTACCTGCACCGAACACAGCTGACTATCCTTCCTCTCATGAATCTTCTCTTGACTTGCGAGGTTTCCAGCACGGCTATGATAGCTGACGCTTTGGTGTTATTTACTGGTTTTTCTCCTCCCAAATGGATTCCTCTATACTCCCTGTGGATCTTCTCGATCCTGAGTACACCCCTAATTCCTTCTATGCCCTTTACATTCTGTCAAGGAGTAAGCCCTCTGAGTTCACCTCTTCATTCTAATTCAGTCCTCCTATAACAGGTCTCATGACCGCCACTTGGATGTACAGATGCCTCTTATTCATTTTACACAGCATTCTCAGATTAGTCTAGCAATACAGCAATATGGTGACACTATTTTGTTGCATAAAACTCTCAGTTACCCTCGTCCCAACATTGAGTGTTCTTGGTGAAACAGCCCCAATGTGTCTGTGAACTCACTTGCCACAGCACCTCTGCCAACTGCCCCGACACGGCCTCCCTCCGGCCAGCTGACATGATTCAGTGTTCGCTTACGAGAACCGTTGTGCTGTTCACACTATTTCTATTGCCTGTACTTCCAGATCCATCCAATCGTGCCCTTTCACAAAGACATCCCTGATTCTCATTAGTAGTCATCGCTCCCTTCGCTGGACTCCCCTAGGTGTGCATTCTGGACCCTTCCCATTTTCTGCCTTGGGCACAGGTCACATCTTCTCTCGTAGAAACAAACCCCCAAAACCAGGATCTGTGTTACTCCTCTGGTTCTTCTCACGGCACCGAACCCAATGCCTTGTACATGGTAGATCCTCAGTAAGATGTTAGGCAAATGAAGGAAACAACTGGGTAATGGTTGATTATGGGGACCAGATAAAGAATATCTGTGTCAGAGACATTCACGGACACGCCGTTCTGTGGTCATGCCACTAATCTGGTTCTAGTGACCCAGAGCCGAGGATCTCTGGAACTGAGATCATTGGATCAGGTGGGATCCTTCTCCACCTAGAGCTTGCTGAGCTCCACAGGCAACTCCATTATTCTGGACTGCTCACATCTGGCTCCCAGGGGCAGGCTATCCTGACACCCACAGCTCATCCCAGCTCTCCTCCTGCATGAAAGGGGTGCTTTGCGTTTCTTCCCCTTGGGTCAGCCACTTGGCTTTTCTGATACGCTTCTCCACATACATGGCAATGAGGAAGAGTCCAGAGGACTGCTTCCAGATCGCACCCACACGTTTTACCCAGGCCCTTGGAGCATCAGTAATCGGATATTTGTAGTTGAACCGATAAAGCACGCAGGCAATGAGACTAGCAAAGCCAGATGGAGAGAAGGAACAGGGATGGGCATCATCGAACACACTTGGCATGACCCTAAATATATGACTACGTCTAAAATGATGGTTTCTCCAAAAGTATCTTCCTTAAATGCTTCCCTTATAGGAGTCTGGGGATGGAAGAATAGAGAGAACTAGAATATGTCGAAGGAATAATCCATTTCTTAATAATAATAATACTAGTAATATATTATTACATATTCTATAGCAGTAATAATTATTATTATTCTAAAAATTTACCCAAATAGCTAGCATTGTTAAGATCCTCCCCTGTAGAAAACCGAACACTGGGACCCATGCTTTCCTCATGTGTCTCATGAATCCTGACGACATTTCTGTGACATTGCATGATGGCCCATGTGTGTAAACGAGCTAACTGCGGTGGGGCTCACCCTGGTGAAGCACCCTGTGGACACTCTCGAGGCTAGAATGGCAGAGCCAGCCACTTCCAAGAATAACAGGGAATGAGAATCAAATATACAAGGGAATGAAAATCAAATACACAACTAATTTTAAAATGAAAAAATAACAAGCGTTAATAACTCCATAAAACAACGTCTAATTCCAAGATCTTACGTACGTCACGGACCGGAGCGCACAGTGCACAGAATAAGGCAGTATACTCACTCTCTGTCGATGACAAGGCAGGTCACAGCCTCTGCGGCAATTACGTTTGCTGTCCTCACATCCTCCCTGTATAAAAAAGAGAGAGAGATTGAAGTAAAATACTTTTAAAACCAAAGAAAAGTGTTCACTGCGATTACTTTCAGGAAACACAGTGAATTATGTAGACCCCTTTGATTTATCCATCCCCAGGGTTACGCCTTGTTCATGTCTCAAATTTTTTCATCTGGTGGAACCACCTTACTCTTGCCATTAATCCCTCAAATCCTACAGTTATAATCTGGGAGTTAGAATGTTCAATCTTAAAGTTTCATTTATATAAGTGAAACAAAATTTTATATCCTCATTCCCTGTGCTCTTTGGGGAATTAAGGAGTTAACTGGATAATGATGAGGGTGGTAATGACGTGAGTAATGAAAGATTTAAAGGACCTGAAGATGGATTTCTGAAGACTGAATAACCCATTTGTGTATGAATTTATTATTATAACCTTGAGAACAACAGATCTGTTTTAATTATGACCTTAGAGACCCTGTTTTAAAATGGCTAACCTTTTGGCAACTTCTAATACACATTTATTCACCAATACCAGAATTCTCAGTTCTTCAAGATTATCTGACAAATTTTAATTGCTCTGATTGAAATATGTATATACTCTTTGGAAATATCCAATTTGTCACTGTAGGCATATCTATGAACTTCTTAAACCTTTAAAAATGTGTTCTTATTTCTCGTCTTACCCAGAGGTCAAAGACAAACTTTGTAAATTAACATTCACATTTCATTCTGAGCTACTAAAAATGTCGTAGTACCATTGTTTAGAAACATTAAGTTGCACATGAAAACGTTCTCTTTTTCCTAGAAAAGTAAAATTTCAAAGTTAACATAATGATAAATATAAGTTTGAAATACATTACAGAGAAATATACAGAAAAAATATACTGTTAATAATACATTCTAAAAATCATAATCCAAATATCATGTTCTCTAATAATGGGCTTTTCAAGTCTTAAAAATAAAGATGTAACCACTGAATTTTTATTTTTTCCAAATACACTACATTCTCACATGTATTTCTGAACCCAGGACTTTCTACTGGTATGTCTTTCACTGTTGCTACCCCATGATATTGCAACTATAGTTGTGGGGTGCCTGGCTGGCTCAGTTGGTAGAGCATGCAACTCTTGATCTTGGGGTCATGAGTTTGAGCCCCACGTTGGGTGTAGAGATGACTTACATAACAACTTTAAAAAATTAAAGAAAATTACAGTTTTTTATAGTAACCATTAGTATTGAGGATTTGGTAAACAAGTGCCCCCTTACTAAAATTATTTTTCAGAAATAGCTTGATGATGCTTTTAAGCATTCATATTTCACAGAGACTTTAAAGTAATGTTTCCACTTCTGATGGAACCCACATTGGGAATCTGGTAGAGTTGTGTTACATTGACACATTGATTTCAGAAGAAGGACTTTTTGATTATATTAATTTCCATACAATCACAACACATCACCCTCCACTTTTTCGCAGCTAGTTTCAGATCTGTAAGTAAAATTTCTTAATCTTTTTCACTAGGTCTGGGTTTTTTTTTTTTTTTTTAAGAATTCTTGGGTGTAGGGGTGCCTGGGTGGCACAGCGGTTAAGCGTCTGCCTTCGGCTCAGGGCGTGATCCCGGCGTTGTGGGATCGAGCCCCACATCAGGCTCCTCCGCTATGAGCCTGCTTCTTCTCTCCCACTCACCCTGCTTGTGTTCCCTCTCTCACTGGCTGTCTCTATCTCTGTAGAATAAATAAATAAAATCTTTAAAAAAAAAAGAATTCTTGGGTGTTTTATATCATCGCTTTCTCTTATGAAAGCAATCTTTCCACTTCTGTTTCTCACTGGTTACTGCTATTAAAAGAGAGACACTATCGATGAGTGTGTATCTTTAATCCACATGTCATACTAAACTCGCTTTGGACTAGGCAACTCCGTTCTGATCTCTTCAGCCCCCAGTAGGATTCTGCCAGCGCCTCCCAACCGTCCCCACCTTCCAGCCAAACTGGCTGCCTCTGTTTTCTGCTGAATACGTGGTCCTTCCTGCCTACGAGTCCCTTCCTCAGTTCATTAGAATTAACTAGGCCAGGTTCTCCGCCCGTCTGTTCTCACGGCCTGATGTAGCTCTCTACCCAAGTGTCTATGATGGTTTGTAATCTGTACACGTATTTATGGGGTCACTTGGCTGCCGATTCTATCTCCCTGCCCCCACTAAACCATAGGAGGGCAGGGAGGGTCCATGGCTAGTTACATCCCCCATGTTACCCCGAATGCAGGGGTATGCAGGAGGTGTCTACTAAGTATGTGGTTCAAGAATGGCAAAAGCACCACAGCCTCGAGCCCGTGGGTGGGACGAGCAGAGAGCAGGCTTTGGACTCACGTTGTCCCGGTTTTACGAGGGAAGCTACAAGCGACGTGAAAGCCTGGAACGCAGGACTGGTGAGCCTGCGCACTCCCTGGACGGGATTAAATGCGACGGAGCTCAAGTTTGCCGTAACGCCCAACCCAGGGACAGCGTCTTCTTCTGGGCATTCTGGTTCTTTCACCTCCTGTGCGGCCACGGGGTCCAGCGGCTTACGAAACACTCCCACCCAACAGACCGCAGATACGCTTTCTGCTCCAAAGGAACAGACGATGTACCTTCAACTCCGTGACTACCTTCTGCGCAGGAATTTTCAGTGAAGTGGACACAATGGGCAGAAAACATCAGTAATGCCCATTAGGTCTTTCATAAATCATACGGATAACTTTCTTTTTTTTTTTTTTAAGGTTTTATTTATTTTGACAGAGAGAGAGCATAGGAGCAGGGGGAGCTTCAGGCAGAGGGAGATGCAGGCTTCCCGCTGAGCAGGGAGCCTGACATGGGACTCGATCCCAGGACCCCGGGATCACGACCTGAGCTGAAGGCAGAGGCTTAAATGACTGAGCCACTCAGGTGCTCCAAGAATGACTTATTTCTTAGGTAGTGCTTGTAGTAGTACATTACTACACATTGCTGCTAGTCTAAAAACCAAAAGGACACCTAACAGAGCTTTATAGAAAACATCCTATTAAATCTGAATTTCCTAAAATATTTTACCATCTTGACAATTTACAAATTGCTCAAAAAGTTTTTAAAAACATAATATATACAAAATAATGCGTTTTTCTGAATATATTCTCTGTGCATATTATTTTTTAATTCATCACAAATTTGCAACATTTTAAAATTTCACTATGTTATCTGGACTAAATTGGATATACTTTTTCAAGTGAATGCAATTTTCTTGCAACAAAAAGAAAATACAAATAGCTTAAAATACAGATGGGGAAAAATAAAATATCAGAAGAGTAACAGTCAATAGAAACTGGAAGTATTTTATTTTAAAAAGGAAAATCTGTAAGTTATGGCCTACAATCAGCCTTAGTACCTAGTAAAGTAACATATATCAAAAAAGAGAAGAGATATAGAGTGGAGAAAAACAATATATTAACCATTAGATTATAATATTTGCCATTTATTCAGTACCTAGCATATGTCAGGAACTGTATTAGGTGATTTGCACAAATCTCACTTAATGCAGACAGCAGAGGGGGGTATTTTATCTCAAACGTACACAGGAGGACAAAAGTTAAGCAGCACACCCAGACTCCAACATAGCTGGTGAGTTGCTGCTTTGGAATTTGAACATGGAGCTGGCTGGCTGCAGAGCTCACGTCTGCCCAGAAAAGTCCACTCCTTGTACACTCTGCTACCAGATTCCAGCTGGACAACAAACCTAAATGCATTCTCATGCAAAATGACTTAGCACAGTAGTACTCAGAATGTCTGTCACCATAAAGAATATATTTAGTTGTTAATAAAGATAGCATTCATAGGTTTGTGGGTGCTCAACCGCAAAGCTAATTCAATAAACCATTTTGATTCTCAAAGTGTTCGAATTCCTATCCATGGCTATGTCCTAGCCCTGCGATGTGGCTTTATAATAATGTTACAATGGGCAATAATTAAATGCCAAGTTCATTCAGTGCCAAACTCATGTTGCCACTACGCTGTCATTGTATCTCTGCTATTAAGGTGTTTCGTGCCATTATGCCTGTCTAGGCAGGTATCTAGAAATGCTGTCCCTGTGGACTCAGAGAGCCTGCTCCCGTGAGAGACAGAATGCTATCTGATCTAGTATTGACATATGCTAACCCCTTATTTTAGGAGAGATGGTAGAAACTTCTAATGAGACATTATTACTCATAGATGCTGACAATACTGTGACTAACTGTGTCTGCTTATTTCCTTTAAGGGTCCAAGCAAATATGTGGATTGAGATATAAAACATTACATACTCCTCTAATACAGATATCCTAATAGCTCCATGTGGTTATTAAATTTCTCTCTATCCCTACACAGCTGCTAGGATACTGGTTTCACACAGAACACCTGCCCAGTTAGCAGGGGCTTCATGTAATACAGGCTTAGATGAGAGAAAGAGGAAGGGGGAGATCATGTTATTTATAAAAACAAATTTCCTTGATTTTTACTTTTTGCCAGCTCACGGTGTATGATCATTTCCAGCAGAAGAATACAGGAGATTTTGAAAGTCTCACTGATGTTGACCACAAGATAATTTCATAACTAGAATTATATGATAATGTACCATATCCTTAATGAAAAACATCACCAAACAGTATGCCTCTTAACGCTCAGCACGCTTCTTTATAGTAAGTAACGGAGCTGTATCTACGCGAGAGTCCAGGTCGACACGCACATTGTCTCTAAAAACCAAACCTCCTACTCATCCATTTCGGTACCTGTGTGTTAGTTGACTGCAGCCTGACAATTAATAAACACGTACTACTGGGCAAGTAGCTACTATTGGCAGATTATCGGCTACTTCACAAACATGCTGTTGATTAATGAGTAATCACAGGCAAACCTAGGCAGTTAAGTAGGGTTCTCTTTTTAAGCCTTTCTGGAGGAGTTAGAAATTCCTTTCAGTGAAATCACAGAGCATGAAAAACACCCCAAATATTTGCAAATACAGTTTTCTGTGCACTGACTCTGAGACTCTTTGAACTTCGTCACTGGAATCTTCATCATCACTGTATCCCAGCGTGGCATCACTGTCCGTGTCCGAACAATCCATAGCAAGGGTTTCCATGGGCTCTTCTCGTTCTGAAGCAATTTTCTTATGCCTCATGGCTGCGAGGGAGCTCAGGGGAATGACACGGAGCGCAGGACAGAGTTCATGCAAAGTAGCTGCTGCCCGAGAGGCTCCCGCAGCCCTAGAGCAATGTGACCGGCGCCGAGCCCGAGCCCTCCCGGAGCCAGCCTGCACGGAAACTGACCCTGGGGACCTTGCAGCAGCGCTCGGCTCACGGCCCTTCCCTCCCAGGCTAGGGCAGCGGTGTAAGCCCAAGGTGGGGTGTGCTTCACACAGGACAAAATTAAACCCTTTCCATCTCAAAAATCAAAGGCAGACGTACTACAAGGGGGATGGTAAACATCCAACAGCCACTTAAAATGAAATTACGCTTTGAATTAGTCATCAACTAGAATTGCGGAATTTGTGGCGAATTCAACCATGCCTTCCGATTTGAAAGTTAGGTCCCAGAGCAGGTAAGGGTTCTAGGACAAAAGAGCGTCTCAGGCTAGTCACTGACTCTACTTCCTATTTGGCCGTGAAGTTACTCTGACGTGATTCACACCTCCCACGCTCTGTAAAATGGATCGACGCACTGAATAAGTACTGTCTTCTGACCAGGGCTGGCAGAGAGGAAGCAACCAGTCAGTTTGAGCTGTCAGCATCAGATCATCAGTTTAGGGTCCTCTAGGACATCTCAGAAACGTGACCCTTTCTGCTTTCTCTCTGGAAACTCCTTCCCTATGTGTCTGTAGTAAATCAGTCTCCAAATTCTTTCTGACAGCACCTTCTCAATTTAGTTTCCTGAATCCTGTACCTTAGTTCACTAAAATATAGGTGTTCCTCAAAATTCTGTTTCTGGCCTTCTGACTTACCTCGCTGGGGAAATCTCACCTCATCTTATAGTATCAACTATTGGCTTTATACTGACTCAGAAGACTTTATTTTAGCCCTTACCTCTCTCCTCCTGGAAGCCTGCCTCTGAATATTCCACTGTAATTTCTATTTCAAACCCAACTCACTTCCTCTTAACCACAAAACCTTGGTTTTCTTTGGGCACCCTATGACATCACCCTTTGGGTCAATGACATCACCATTCTTACACTTGCCTAGGTGCAAAAGATTAAATTCATTCTTTGCTCTCTCTGTCACTGCATAGGTTTGCTCAGACTGCCTCTGTCCCTGCCTTCTCTCTTGTCCCCCTCCTTCCTGCGCTTTCCTAGAGCTACTGCTCCATGTAGGCCATCACCATTCCAACCAGGAATGCTGATTCTGGCCTCATAACTGGCCTCTGTGCTCCCATACTCTCCCGCTTCCCATCCACGTCTCATTTTATTGCACATTTTCAAATTTAAATCTAGCTGTGTCAACTCTTTGCATGAGAGCTTTCAAAGGAAACATCCAGGAAAGAAAAGTTTCTGCATTGTCATTTAGGGTTGGAGGTCCTCTGCTCCTTGACCTATCACCTTTTCAGGTGCTGTAGAGACCAACTACTACACTTGTGACAGTCTCCTTGAAAGACGCTGGCTGTTATCTTCATGCCTGCGCGCAGGGAGATGGCATTGCCAAGAACCCTCCATCCCAGTTCAAATGTTCACTCGTGCAAATTTCCACGATCTTTTAGTAGCATTTATAAAGGTAAAAAAAAAAAAATCCACCTAAGAAATATGTCTACATATTGATTAGAGAAAAAAATAGTTAAACAAAAAAAGAGAGAAAAATAGAAAAATACTATGAAGGCATCTACCAAGATATAACTACGGGTAACACTTTGGCAAATGTCCTTCAAACACTATTATTCTTAAGTATTCACATGTTTTGTGAATATAATCATAACAAGGCAATAATTATTTTAACAAATACTTGCTGCGGGCTATTATATTCTGTGTGCCTGAATCTCATAGTGGGGACAGAAATTAAATCAGTATGCAAGCATATATTCGAAAATGCCAATCAAAGAGCACACAATCAGAGCTATAATAAGGGAGGATCTCATTTGGCAATTCAGGGGACAGACAACCTTGTTGAGGACGTTAAACAGTAAGACCGGGAAGGATTTGTTAGCAACATGAGCCAGGAGCTGTATTTTCTAGGAAACAAGTACAACACAGGTAGGAGCCCTGAGGTAGGAAATAGCATGTTGTAAAACAAAGAAGGAAACAGCTTATTGTAAAACAAAAAAGGAAATCCCTTATTGTAAAACAGAGAAGGCTGGAATTCCAGGATTGAGGAAAAGAAGGCAGGGGCCAGGAGAAGCCAGACTGGAGCGCAAAGCCACATCATTCAGTGCCTGGGGGCTTCCCTAAGGATTTACCTTTTAAAAAGAGATTGACTGAGGGGCCCCCTGCGTGGCTCAGTCTGTTGAGCTTCCAACCCTTGATTTGGGCTCCGGTCATGATCTCATGGGTCAGGAACATCAGGCTCTGCACTCAGTGGGGAGTCTGCTTGAGATTCCCTCCCTCTGCCCCTCCCCCGCTCATGTTCTTGCTCTCGCTCGCCCTCTCTCTCTCTCTCCCAAATAAATAAAATCTCTAAAAAGAGACTAAGTGAACTTTTTCCCCTTTACCTAAGACATAAAATCTTAAAATTAGTTGGAAAGCTCAAGCTCAATTAAAGGAAACATTTTGTATGCTATGATGAAGTAAAGTATCAAGGAAATCATTTCAGATGAGTAATTTTTTTAAACATTTCAACAAATATTTATGAAGCAGTTAATATGAGTAAGGTATTGACTGTAAAGAAGACCATTATTGTCCGGGCATATCCATACTATAGTGGAGCAGACGGATGTGTAAAGGCTGTTCACACATTGTCTAAGAGAATAATCACACTTTGAGATTTTGCCAGATGTCTGTGCACTGATATGGGCATTCTTTCCAGATGTAGAGACAGAAAATTTAGTTGAAAAATGTCAAACTAGTCTTGTGATATGATGAAATGTTTTCTTTTTCTTTCTTTTTTTTTTTTTTCAGGGCATTTTTTAAAAAATATTATTATATGTTAGTCACCGTACAGTACATCATTAGCTTTTGATGTAGTGTTCCATGATTCATGTTTTGCTCCATGCAATACGTGCCCTCCTTAATACCCTTCACCGGGCTAGCGCATCCGCCTATGCCCCTCCCCTCTAAAACCCTCAGTTTTGTTTTCTGGAGTCCATAGTCTTCCATGGTTCATCTCCCCATCTGTTTCCCCCTTCCCTTCATTTTTCCCTTCCTTCTCCTAATGATCTCCCTGCTATTCCTTATGTTCCATAAATAAGTGAAACCATATGATAATTGTCTTTCTTTGTTTGACTTATTTCACTTAGTGTAATCTCTTCCAGTTCCATCCATGTTGATGCAAATGTTGGGTAATTATCCCTTCTGATGGCTGACACATAGATCAGTGGAACAGAACAGAAACTGCAGAAATGGACCCTCAACTCTATGGTTAACTAATCTTCAACAAAGCAGGAAAAAATATCCAATGGAAAAAAGACAGTCTCTTCAATAAATGGTGCTGGGAAAATGGGACAGCTATATACAGAAGAAAGAAACTCGACCATTCTCCCACACCATAGACAAAGATAAACTCTAAATGGTTGATGTGAGACAGGAATCCATCAAAATCAGAGAGGAGAACATAGGCAGTAACCTCTCCGACATCAGCCACAGCAACTTCTTTCATGACACATCTCCAAAGACAAGGGAAAGAAAAGCAAAAATGAACTTGTGGGACTTCATCAAGATAAAATCTTCTGCACAGCAAAGGAAACAGTCAATAAAACAAAGAGACAACCCATGGAATGGGAGAAGATATTTGCAAATGACACTTCAGAGAAAGGGCTGATATCCAAGATCTATAAAGAACTTCTCAAACTCAGCACCCAAAAAACAAAAAAATGGGCAGAAGATATGAATAGACACTTTTCCAATGAAGACATATAAATGGCTAACAGACACATGAAAAAATGCTCAACATCATTAGCCATCAAGGAAATTCAAATCAAAACCACACTGAGATACCACCTAACACCAGTTAGAATGGCAAAAGTTGACAAGGCAAGAAACAACAACTGTTGGAGAGGATGTGGAGAAAGGGAAACCCTCTTACACTGTTGGTGGGAATTCAAGTTGGTACAGCCAGTTTGGAAAACAGTGTGGCGGTCCCTCAAAAATTAAAAATAGAGCTACCCTATGACCCAGCAATCACACTACTGGGTATTTACCCCAAAGATACAGACATAGTGAAGAGAAGGGCCATATGCA
Organism: Ailuropoda melanoleuca; assembly: GCF_002007445.2. Taxonomy (NCBI): domain Eukaryota; kingdom Metazoa; phylum Chordata; class Mammalia; order Carnivora; family Ursidae; genus Ailuropoda; species Ailuropoda melanoleuca. The sequence goes on from NC_048223.1 coordinate 49,807,326, forward strand.
CCCCAATGTTCATAGCAGCATTGTCCACAATAGCCAAGCTGTGGAAGGAGCTGAGATGCCCTTCAACAGACGAATCAGATGAGTAATTTTAGAACACTGGTGGCCTTTTCACTTATGAAAGCAGGTGTTGCTTTATACTCATTGATATATTTAAGTATCTATCTAAAGAGAAAATATGACCTCCACCTTTTAAAATCTTCCAATGCAGAATGCAGGAGTAATGGACAAAAACAAATGCATAAAAATTACTATGCTATCAAGAATATAGACCAACTCATGGTCAACACTAGTGCACTAGAGTTGGAGTCCAACCAAAGCGGTCTCTGCCTCTCATCAAGACTAGGGACTCATGACACTTCCCCAAAGAGGATATTTCTCTAGGCAGAACAATTCCAAGCTGATCCATAAAGTAACTCCAAAGTTTATTCTTCCTGGCAACACTGGTGGGTATTTCCATTCACTGTATTAATTCACTTCGTCAGAGGATGCAAATCCTCTTCAATCTATGCCCATGGAAGGTCACATAAATAAGAGTGATGGATTTGGAAGAATTCCATTTTCACATGGTTTTTTCCTATGACTTCTCTTGTGTTGATGGTATAAGCAATCTTTTATGTGACATATGAACTTTGCATTCTATGGCACGTTTCAATGACAATGAACACAGATATTTATTAGACCGAACCGAATGAAATTGGCGCTTTTGCATAGCATAGCTATTGGCAATTTCATATGGTTCAACCTAATACACAGAATTACTGGGGAGAGAAAGCAATTGCAGAGGAACAGATACTGCTATTTCTTTTCCGTTGTGCTGCTCCTTTTGACACTAGCTGGAGTGTCAAAAGTAAGCCACGCTGCTTCCATATTCCATATTTGAATGCATACATTCATCTGAATGTTCATATGACTGATGGCTTTTGCTCTTCTATCTAGACATTAAAGACAGTTCTCTGTACATTCCATTATAGCTAGGGTATGAAAAGAACCACTGAGAAAATTCCTAGTATTTACTTCATACTCTACCTTTGAATAGAAAACTCTTTGGCAAAGTCTTACAAATTTAAAAAATGTCTTCCCAGAGTGTCTTTTATGGACAGAAGGAAGAGTTCACTTTTGTTTATTCTGTTATTATTTTATTAGTTGTTTGGAAGCATAGGTTTAGATATTACATTGCCATGGTTTTCTTAGGGGCCCATTTGGTCTGTTTCTGAATGATTTAGAGGTATTTTAATTTAAGAGGGAATAAAAGAGAAGGAAAAATTTTCCTCTATTAAATTTTTTTTTTAAAGTCAACCCTGGAGTACAATACAATAAATGTTTGTTCTTTTACTCAAATCAGCACTCACTTTCCTCTTAACTCCATGCTTCTCTTCTCTGAACCATACTTCATAAAATAATCTGATCAAAATAAACCTGGTGGTTGGTTTTACTTTTCAGGCAGTGATACATGTAGTTTTGTAATTTGATGGGCCATAGAAAGTTTGCATTGTGGGAGAAGATATTAACTAACATATTATTTTATGTATGTCTCACATATTGTAAGTATTTTTTTTAAAGATTTTATTTATTTGAGAGAGAGACAGCGCATGCATGAGCAGGGGGATGGGCAGAGGCAGAGGGAAAAGCAGACTCCCCACTAAGTGGTGAGCCTGACGTGGGACTTGATCCCAGGGCCCTGAGATCATGACCTGAGCTGACGGTGGATGCTTAACTGACTGAGCCCCCCAGGCACCCCAGGTCCTAAGTACTTTAAAGAATAAAATAATGCATTGGTCTTTTTTTCTTCATGTCTGCCACAGAGCTGAAAAATAATTCTTTAGTTTTCCCTATCTTTAAAGTAGCAGAAACAGAAGTATATTAGATTGATGGCTAGAACTGATGTACTCATAAATCCTAACTGATGCTTGTTTGAAACAAATGTTAAGTTGTGTGGGCACATATTTCAAAGGACTTTATCTAAAGTGCCTTCGAGCTGGGTTTGGGTCCTCTAGTGTAAAGAATTCGAGGCACCATGTCAGGAGAGTGTCTCATTTCTTGTACTATTGCCAACTTAGTACGTGACCTTGAGGAAGTGCCCCGTTCTCTGTTTCATTACCCACATACGAAACGATGACTGAAATCACTGTTCTGTTCTCCTCTGTAATTAGTTTTAGCAATGTGGACACTTCAGAAGTTCCAATTATCATGGTTTTCAATGCTCCTGAGACAATTCATCCTGAATCCAAGGATATTGCTTTAGATAGAAAAGGACATGATAAGCCTGTAATTGTGACCTACTATCTGAATATGTCAGTGGCATATTATGGCATAGATTTTCATATTAGTCATGTTTATCTGTGACTAAAAAATGTATTTTCACATGGAAATTAGACACGTTCACTTGAAATAATATATTCACAATCAGGGGTCAAGAAAATGTAATAAATCTTCATAAAATCATTTTGATACTTAAAAATTAAAATTGAGATTTTAATAGGTCTCTTCCAGGGAAGAGAAATATCTAGAAATTTCATTTATTATTATTACTTTTAGAATTTTAAGATAGAGACAGCTATAAAATATCTTTCCCTTTTCTTTTTGGTTCTTGCTCATCAAATATTTCCTATCTTGCATTATTTGAATAAAGAGCTAGCTTTTTAAACAACATTCTTAAGTAATTTTAGAGTCCAGTTCATCTAACATGCTATGATTTTAACCAAATTGAAGATCAACTTTGAATCACAGATAAACAGAAGAAACAACTTAATTGGTGAAGAAAGGAAACTCATGGCTCTGCTTATACAAGACCAATTTGAGTAAAAAGTGCTGAAGTGAAACCCCTGCATACAAGCAAAACAGTTGGTGTTAGTTAGGAAAAGAAAACAGGATATTGGATTCATTGAATATATTGATCAATTTTTACCAAGAATTTTAATATATTAGACTTGCCTTCCCTGCTCAGCAACTTTAAGTTATGTGTATGATTTTAAATAGTTTTAAAATATTATACAGTTTAAATATCTAAATAATTGAGAACTGATTTCTTTAATATGTAAAAAGTTTACACTAGTCAATAAGAATATAAAAAAATAACAACTCAACTAAAAAATGAGCAAATTATATAAACACTTCATAGACAAGTAAGAAACAGCTTTTAGACATAAAAATAGGCCACAAAACACAGTGAGAGAAATGCAAAGGCCTTGTGAATACACTATTGTTAGAAATAAAATCTAGTGTAACCTTTTTTGTAGACAGTTCAGCTTTGCATAACAATTCAGCACCATGTATTAACTTTTTTCTTGTGATTATAATCTCACATAAGTACTCACACTTCTGGAAAACAATGGCATTAACTATTATTACAACATTGTAATAACAACACTGAAAATAATTTAGACATCCATCAATGTGGGATTAAACATTTTCTACAACAATACAAGGGGATTTTTTAAAAGAAACTATCAAAATAACTGCCTCTCTGATTTCTTTCCATTCTGTTTTCCCTCCCTTCCGCTATGGGCCTCTGTGCTCTAGACTTTGGGAAATAAATTGAGGGTTACAGAAGGGAGGGGGTGGGGGGGAAGGGGTAACCGGGTGATGGGTATTAAGGAGGGCACATGTGGTGATGAGCACTGGGTGTTATACGCAACTAATGCATCGTTGAACACTACATCAAAAACTAATGATGTACTGTATGCTGGCTAATTGAACATAATAAAAAAATAAAAAATAAGATAAAATAGAGAAAATATATATGTACATGATCTCCAGGATATCTTAAGTGAAAAGACCATGGGAGGAAAACTACATGTATATGCTCTCATTGATGTGAAATACACACAGATAGGCATACATTAAAATGCATTGGTTATTTCAGGGTGTGTTAGAAAAAGTGATTACATCCAGGGAAGAGACTATGTGATTAAAGGACAAAAAAAGGAGGGAAAATTACTTTTGTAGCTTTTGAGTTTTATATTGTATACTTGAATTGCCTATCATAAAATAAATATATTTTTAAAGTGAATACATGAAATAATAGAAATTGACTCTTACAAGCAATATCTGGGTAGAGAGGCTAGTGAGGTCTTACTCTCCTCAGGGTCTTGCCTGTGTTGACTGTGGGCTAGCTGTTGTCGATCCGTGGGTTGCCTTTCAACCCTCCCGCCATGGGCATCCCCTGTGAGCAGGACCCAAGCTGATTTATGTTGGCCTAGTCTGATCACACTGAAGGCATACTGGCTTAGCAGGTGGAGCAGTAAGAACGTTTGACACAGTATCCTCCTGTGTCGTTTACAGCACTGCCTTTTGCCCTGCTTTCATTGGCAGCAATATAGGAACCAGATAACAAACTAAGGACAGTATTTTTTTCAGCAGGGACATCTGCATCTTAATACCCTTAACCCCTGTTAGGGTGGCATTATGGGCCTCTTAAAATGTTAAGCTAGCAATTGTAGGTGTATGTATCAAACATTTCATACGGATATCCATATGTATATGTATGTAATAATTAACACCTATATTTAACACTTCTTTGAGATTGTATTTTTAATATTTCTACACATAATTGGAAAATAAATTTTCTCTCTGTAATGATTTTTCATAATATAATCACACAAGGTGCGCTGTGTTTACATAGTCCATGGTAAATCTTTGCATTAAGAGCAGAGCATTGCCATTAGAAGAGCAGATTCAAAAGTTACTTCATCTAGGTTCAAATACCAGATGTGCCACTAATTAGTCATGTAATGTAGAATAAGAACTCAAGTTCCCCACTTCTCAATTTTCTTGGGAAAATAAAACTATTTAACAGGGCTGATATTATGAAGAATAAATAATTACATGTACAAAAGCACCTGGGCTAGTGTCTGACATACTGATTACTCAGTAACCATTAGACAGTACTAGTATGATTTCATTATTATTATAACATGTCTAACCCCAATAGATTCTCTATATTCTTGTTTACCTCTGGTAAATCATCATAACTTTCATGCCTCTTCTATTAATCTGAAAAGTGTATCAAGGACTAATAGTTATCTCTTCATAGTGACTAAATCTCTCTGTTAATAATATAAAACATGCCTTCAATGTGCAGTCAAGGATTTCAGATTACACTGATGAAATTTTCAACTATGGCTGACTCTTTAATCTGAAACTTGCAAGAATTAGTGAAAATGGTTCCTTGCTGTAATATAGAAAAAAAAATGACTTTCATTCATTCATTCATTCATTCATTCACTCACTCATAAAGTAGGTTTGCCAGATTTAGCAAATAAAATTACAGAGCATCCAATTTAAATTTCAGATAATATATTTTTTTAGTGTAAGAATGCCTCATATAATAGCATACTTATAGTAGAAAAGTATTATCTAAAATTCAAATTTAATTGGTGTCTTGCAATGATCCAAAATTTTTCAGACACATCAAAAGTAGTTTTAAGAGGAAAATTTATAGTGATACAGGCTGACCTCAAGAAAGAAATAAAAAAATCTCAAACAATCAATCTAACCTTATACCCAAAGGAACTAGAAAAAGGAAACAAAGCCCAAAGATAGTAGGAGGAAAGAAATAATAAAGATCAGAGTGGAAATAAATGAAATACAAATAAAAAATTTTTAAAAAGATCAATAAAACCAAGTCCTGGTTCTTTGAAAAAGTAAACAAAACAGATAAACCTGTAGACTCATCAAGAAGAAGAAAAAAGAGAGAGAGGACCCAAATTAAAAAAAAAAATCAGAAATAGAAAAAGAAGTAACAACTGACATCACAGAAGACAACGGATTATAAGAGAGTACTGTGAAAATTATACGCCAAAGGATTGGACAACCTAGAAAAGTTGGATAAACTTCTAGAAAGGTACAGTCTTTCAAAACTGAATCAAGAAGCAAAGAAAATCTGAACAGATTGATTTGTAGTAATAAAACTGATTCAGTAATCAAAAAACTCCCAACAAACAAAAGTCCAGAGCCAGATGGAGAATTTACCCATGAATCCCAAACATTTAAAGAAGAGTTAATTTCCATTCTCCTCAAACTATTCCAAAAAACAGAAGAAATAGGAAAGTTTCCAAATATATTCTGTGAGGCCAGCATTACCCTGATACCGAAACCAAAGATACTGTAAGCATACATACACACCAACCAAACAAAGCACTACAGGTCAATGTTGCTAATGAATGCAGATGCAAAAGTCCTCAACAAAATAATAGCAAATCAGATTCAACAAGACATGAAAAGGATCATTCAACATGATAAAGTGGGATTTTTTCCCAGGGATGGAAAAATGGTTCAATATCTGTAAATCAGTGAATGTGATACACTATGTTAAAAAATAAAGGACAAAAATCATATAATAACTTCATCAGATGCAGAAAAAACATTTGACAAAATTTAACATCTGTTTAAGATTTTTAACTTTCAAAGTGGGTTTAGAGGGAGTATACCTCAACATAATAAAGGGCATGTATAATAATTCACAGTTAATATCATACTTAATGCTGTAAAACTGAGAGCTTGTCCTCCAAGATCAGAAACAAAACAAGGATGTTCATTCTTATTATCCTTATTCAACATAGTAGTCAAGTCCTAGCCATAGCAATCAGATAAGAAAAAGACATAACAGGCATCTAAACTGCAAGGAAGAAGTAAAACTGTCCCTATTGGAGGATGACATCATACTATACAGAGCAATCTCTAAAGAATTCATCAAAAACTATTAGAATTAATGAATGAATTCAGGAAAGTTGCAGGATACAAAATCAATACACAGAAATCTTTCATTTCTATACACTAATAACAAAGCAGCAGAAAGAGAAATTAAGAAAACAATCCCATTTACAATTAGGACAAAGAAGAATAAAATACCTAGGAACAAACTCACCAAGAAGGTGAAATATTGGTTCTCTGAAATCTACAAAACACTGATGAAGGAAAGTGAAGACAACACAAACAATGCAGAAGATAGTCCATGCTTATAGACTGCAAGAATTAGTACCCTTAAAATGACCATACTATCCAAAGCAGTCTATAGATTCATTGCAACCTCTATCAAAATACCAATATCATTTTTCACAGAAGTAGAATAATACTAAAATTTGTATGGGACCACAAAAGACCCTGAATAGCCAAAGCAATTTTAAGAAAGAAAAACAAAACTGGAGGTATCACAATCCCAGATTTCAAGATATACTATAAATCCATAATAACCAAAACAGAATGGTACTGACATAAAAACAGACACATAGGTCAGTGGAAGAGAAGAGAACCCAGCAATAAACTTGCACTTATATGGTGAATTAATGTACAACCAAGGAGGCAAGAATATCCAATGGGGAAAAAGTCTCTTTTACAAATGGTGCTAGAAAAACTAGACAGCTACATGCAAAAGAATGAAACTGGACCACTTTCTTACACCATACACAAAAATAAACTCAAAATGGATTAAAGACCTAAATGTGAGACCTGAAACCATAAACTCCTAAAAGAAAACATAGGCAGTAATCTCTTAGACATTGGTCTTAGCAATATATTTATGGATATGTCTCCTGAGGCAAGGGAAACAAAAGCAAAAATAATAAACTATTGGGACTACACCAAAATAAAAGGCTTTTGCAAGTGAAGGAAACAACAAAACAAAAAGACAACCTAGTGAATGGGAGAAGATATTTGCAAATGGTATATCTGATAAGGGATTAATATCCAAAATAGATAAAGAACTTAGCTCAACACCAAAAAAAAACCAAAAAGCAAACAAAAAACCCCCAAAACCTCAAACAATCCAATTAAAAAAATGGACAGAGGACCTGAACAGACATTTTTCCAAAGAAGACATACAGATGTCCAACAGACAATTGAAATGACACTTAACATCACTCATCATTAAGGAATTGCAATGAATTATCACCTTATATCAGTCAGAATAGCTAGTAGACATAGTATCACCTTACATCAGACAGAATAGCAAAAAGACAAAGAGCAAATGTCAGTAAGGATGTGGAAAAAAAGGAACCCTTAGGCACTGCTGGCAAGAATATAAATTGATGCAGCCACTGAGGCAAAACTATACAGAGGCTCCTTAAAATATTAAAAATACAAATACAATATGATCCAATGATTTCACTACTGGCTTACCCAAAGAAAATCAAAACACTAATTTGAAAGGATATATGCACCCCTATGTTTATTGCAGCATTATTTACAATCGCCAAAGTATGCAAGCAGCCGACATGTCCTTCAACGGATGAATGCATAAAGAGACGCGGTGTGTATATATGATGGAATATTACTCAGCCATAAAAAAGAATGAGATCTTGCCATTTACAACAACATGGATGGACCTATACGGTATTATGCTTAGTGAAATTAGTCAGAGAAAGACAAATAGTATATGGTTTCATTCATATGTTGAATCTAAAACAAAACAAAGCAGAAATAGACCCACAAACACAGAGAACAAACTGGTGGTTGCAGGAGGGTTTGGGACTGGGGGTTGGGTTGATGGGTGAAGGGGAGTGGAAGATACAAGCCTCAAGTTATGGAATGATTAAGTCACAGGGATGAAAGGCACAACACAGGGAATATATTCAATGGCCCTGTAACAGTGTCGCATGGTGGCAGACGGGAGCTACACTTGTGGAGAGCGCAGCATAAGGTATAAACTTGCCAAATCACCATGTCATTCACCTGAAATTTATGTAACACTGTGTATCAACTATACTTCATTTAAAAAAAAAATAACTGTGTCTTATATTTTATCTGGCAACTCTGAATAAAGTTTCTGAGTACAGACTTAGAGCATGGTGCTGTCCTAGGTGTTGGGTACAAGCGGGTAAAGAACAAAATTCTTGTCCTCCAAGAGTTAACAACTTTGTAAGGCAGGCCATTGACAGTTATCATGCAGGGTTATCAGGGTATCAAAGGTGATCAGAGGTGTAAACAGAGTGGCTTGGAATCACATGGGAATGTCCCAACCCTGACTGGAAGACAGGGGGCTCGGGGGCACGGATTTATTGCCAGAGAGGATGTGGAAAACTAAGGGAAGAGACTCAACCTCAGATAAGAACTGATGTGTTTTGAAAAATGGGTTAACTGAGAAAAGGAGGTGGTCATATCACAAGGAGAAGCCTGTGAAAAGGTGTGAGTAAGTTTTGTGTGCAGGGAACAGCAAGTAACTCACAGTGGCTGAAAACCCCAGGCACAAAAGGCACAGGAAACAAAAGGAGGATAGCACAGATGGGACAGGCGTAGCTGCAGAAGGCTGTAAATGTTTAGATTTGAGGGAACCAACAATCATTGAGTGCTGCTTCAAAAGGAAAATTTTTTTTTAAAGATTTTATTTATTTATTTGACAGAGATAGAGACAGTCAGTGAGAGAGGGGACACAAGCAGGGGGAGTGGGAGAGGAAGAAGCAGGCTCCCAGCAGAGGAGCCTGACGTGGGGCTTCGATCCCGCAACGCCGGGATCACGCCCTGAGCCGAAGGCAGACGCTTAACCGCTGTGCCACCCAGGCGCCCCCAAAAGGAAAATTTCTTAATAATGCAATCATATGGGGTCAGGAAATAATGAACCCGGGCCAACACCAGCCAGCAGCCTGTTTGTACAGTTCCCAAGGTATGAATGGTTTCTATATTATTAAAAATTGTTTTAAAAAAAACAACAGAGGGTGTCTGGGTGGCTCAGTAGTTAAGTATCTGCCTTCAGCTCAGGTCATGATCCCAGCGTTCTGGGATCAAGCCCCACATCGGGATCCCTGATCAGCGGGAAGCCTGCTTCTCCCTGTCTCACTCCCCGTTTCTGTTGCCTGTCTCGCTGCCTCTCTGTCAAATAAAGAAATAAAATCTTTTAAAAATAAATAAATAAAAATAAATTAAAAAAAACAACAACAACCCGAAAACAATAAAGCAAAGAGTATGCAATAGAGCGCATACGTGATACGCAAAGCCTCGGGTAGTTGTTATCTGACTCTTTACAGAAGTTTGCCTCCTTCCAAACAGATGAAAGAACAGAAATCCAGGGAAATTCAAGGAGCTGCTTGGAATCATACTGTTAAAAAGTGACAGATCTGTACTTTAAATTAGATTTTTTCTGTTCCCAGTGTCCGTGTACCTTCCACTAACCAAGCCATCTTCCTGCTCTTGGAAAAAGCTAATATCTACCCTTGCTTGTTCTGCAGCTGTGGTCAAAGGCTGTTATTCTGTGTATTTGCCTTGACCTTCTAATGGGGTGACAGACTAAACTTGAATTCACTTTCACCTAATCCCAAATCCACCGCTGTATAAAAAAAAAAAACACCACCCTGCCACTCTCTACCACTCTTGTGATTTTATGCATCTACCTCCCCAGGGCTGACAACCCCATCAGGCCCAAATCCTTAATTAATATTTTCTCAGCAGTTACACACATGGAATCTACATGACAGTTAATTACTTCATGATTCAACAATACCTCTTTTGCAGACATTAACCACACCTGAAATGGCTCAAAAGAAAATGCTCAATAAACATAATATATACTTTAATAAAGCATTGCACCATTTGATAGACTTTTAAAGATCACACAGCAAATGGCCTGCTAATTAAATAATGTCTTAATGGAATTTTAATAATCTTAATTAAGGTATCTAGTGGTTTTCATTATTTGTAGGGACAACACGAGGCTCACAACCACCAGTTCTATATTCAGTCTTACACACCAAATTGAGAAATCTATTTTATCTCACTACCAGATCGTCATCATCACCCAGCATTTCCATCTGTAGTGCAGAACACAGTCAGTTATCACTCCATTAGATGAATGTTGTATTTCCTTATTTTGCTTTCACGATGATGGGCTGATATCCTTTATGAACAAAGCAGCCACATCTTCTTTCTTAATTCAAAGTGCATTTAAAGGATTCACTTTATTCTCCTTCCTTCCATCCTTCTTCTCTCCCTCTCCCCCTGCTCTTCTTTCCACCCAGCCATCCATCCATCCAGCCAGCCATCCATCCATCCATCCAGCCAGCCAGCCATCCATCCAATTACTGTGTTTAAAAGCTGTAAGAAACCACCTTCCACACTATGACAGATACAGTGATGTACAATGCATAGCCCTTCCTCCCAAGGAATTTATAGTTTAATAAAGGCAAATAGGAGATGTTAGAAACACCTTTATTTCATGCTAATGGTAGAACAGCAACTATGCAAATAATTGCATTTAATGGTAAGTAGTATTTGAGTGATCACCGTATGCCAATCTCTGTAAAAGGGATTTACACTTTCGAACTGACTCCATCTTCACAATACTGTCATTTAATTACTATTATACTTGCCCAGTTTGCCAGATAAAGAAACTGAGGTACGGAGAGATTAAGCAACTTTCCCAAGGCCATAAACCGATGAGTGGCAGAGGAGATTCAAATTCAGGTACCCCATGCTACCCCCCTGGTGCCAGGAATTATCATATATGATCCTCACAAAAACTCCATCACAGATACATTTTTAGACTGTCTTCTCAGATCACCATAACTCAATTCTGTACTAATATCCTCTGCTCCAAGCCCATCCAGGCAAACCTTCTGTCACCATTTTCCTTGTCACTAGGCTTTCATGCTCATAGCTGTTTGGACCTCGCTGCTTGGAGCTAAGTGGTGAGGGCCAGGGGTCATTGACCAAAGCAGCCAATCAGATTCTGTTTAGAGGGAACCACGAATCAAGGACTCATGTATCTCAGAACAAGGGGGAGCTGCAGCTAAGCCATTGCCACAGACTGGATAGAAAAGTCAGAGAAAAGAGGTGCAGCAAGCAAGATTGAGAGATGTGCACAACAAAGCTTAGATGAGAATCCTACTTGTTCTAAAAGCATTTCTTGGATGTTCATTATCATTCCTTTTTTTAAAGATTTTATTTATTTATTTGAGAGAGCAAGAGCGAGAGAGAGAGAGAAGCAGACACCCTGCTGAGCTGGGAGCCCAACGCGGGGCTCAATCCCAGAACCCTGAGATCATGACCTGAGCTAAAGGCAGACACTTAACTGATTAAGCCACCCAGGCACCCCATTATCATTCTTCAGAGCACCAAGGAACCTTGGGTCTGTGGGATAGTTCATTATCCACCCAGCACGGTCCCTTTTTAAATCATCCTAGGGTGAGGTGGACTTTGCTACTTGTAATTAAAAAGAATAACTATTGCACTAAAGGATACTAAATGGAGATGTTATCTTCATGGTTAAGTTGCAGGGGCAGATTTGAAACTCCAGAAGCTTATGTGAGAAGCACAAAAATAGGGGCGCCTGGGTGGCACAGCAGTTGAGCGTCTGCCTTCGGCTCAAGGCATGATCCCGGAATTATGGGATCGAGCCCCACATCAGGCTCCTCCGCTATGAGCCTGCTTCTTCCTCTCCCACTCCCCCTGCTTGTGTTCCCTCTCTCGCTGGCTGTCTCTATCTCTGTCGAATAAATAAATAAAATCTTTAAAAAAAATTATAATACAAGGGGAGAAAACCACAAATCCCAAAAACTGCATGCAGGTAGAAACCTTAGGAGTGATTATGCAAAAAAGGATTTGCCAGGGCTTAAAATAGGGACAGAATTTGTTTTTGTAGTGACAGAAGGAAGAGTGTCCTAAATAGAGGGGCTGGCGTGGATGAGGCGCTGTGTTGAGAAGTCAGTTTTGCTGGAACCGAGTTGGATTGAGGGCATATGGAAGACTCAGCCAGAAAGGCAGGCTGGAGCTACACTGTAGCAGACAGAGAACCCGAGGCTGTGACATTCACACTTTTTAATTATTTACTTAAGGGCTTGCAAGGGACAGGATGGGAAGCTTTAAGAAGATCCACTGGCAATGTCAAGTAGTAGATGAGAAGAAACAAGATATGGGAAGACCACTCAGGAGCTCATTTAGAAGACAAAAAGAGCCTGGGTAACTCTTCAAGGTCCATAATACGGTCATTAAGCAGGTAAATAGTCTGCTTGGTAGAACTCCCCATCAGCATGCCTCCCCAGGAGTTAAAAAGAACCACTCACAAACACATACACACAAAGCATAAAATGATATGGATAATCGTCAAGGTACATGGACCCCTAGCACCAAGTATGTTGAAATGACTCATATTCTCCAGAATCCTAGGGTCATTCTTTCCCCTAAAATACTAATGGCCTTAGTCTTCTCATCCATAAAATGTGTATCTAAGCAGAGGACAAGAGCAAAAGTAAGTGCAGAGGACTCAGATACTTATAATACAATTTAATTATAAATCAAAGATAATATGCTTGGCCAGAACACAGAGGACAGCAGTGGTGCCATCTTGCTGGGAGCCCTTGAGGCACAGAGTTCTTGGAAGAAATCATGGAGGGGCTGAGTCTTCAAGAACAAAGAGATAAAGAAAGGTAAGAGGGGGCACTGAGTGGAGCTGGGTGAGAAGTGAGCAGGCATTTATGGCAGAGAGGATCCTACAAGAAAAGGCAGACGGTTGACAAACAGCAGACAAACGACAAACATGTCTGTGGTTCGGAGCACTGCAGTGGGAACCAGGGAGGAACAGATAATCAGGCTGGAAAGGAGGGCAGGAGCCAGATCACAGGAGGTCCAAAGGACTTAGCGTGGGATAAAAGCGGTGAGCTCTCAAATTACACAGCTTAGTGTCTCCAGGAACCTCCAGCATGGAGGCATTTCACCTTGATCCTCAAGAACACACTATTTATATCTAGAGAAAGCCTAAAATTAGAGAGGATCAAAACATTCCCATTGACTCACACAAAAGAGATCATCTGTCCGCAACTAACTTCCTGAGTTATATTTAAAATATCTCTCAATGCCAAAGCAATAGAATGATTAAAGTATGAATTACTACCATCTTTGCTGGAAGAGTTTAATAAGAATAGACAAAATCATAAAATATGCTAATTTTGTCATTTACAAATCCTATAACCCTGGGTCAGGTTGTCAACAAAGGCCATCATCACACTGCGGAACAAGCAAAATCGTTAAAACAGCCTTACGATAGCTGATCTTTTTATGCATTTCCTATGTGCTAGGCACGGTGCCATGTGCTCTAAATCATCAATTTAAAGATATATCTGCTTCTCTAAAATATTTTCTTAATATGATTTTCCTAGGGTGATCTTCCTCCCTTCTTCTCTCCATCTTTCCAAAAAGAAAATAAACCAAAAAACCCAAAACACTGATGTGAAATGAGCGGATTCTGAACAGAATACAAAAAACAGAGCTCTGCTGAATGGGTGTCTTGAACCTAAAATCAAGTCCTCTACGGACTGTTTTGAGCCACCTTCTCGATAAACGGCACAGCGTGACTCTGATTTTGCTTCCAAGGTGCACAGCCAAGGCATTGAGATGTGCTAAGTGGTGAGTACAGGATGGAAGACAAGGAACCATCAACCAAAGCTAAGCCAAGCTCCTTGGCAGTGCTGTCTATGACCCATATAGGGGAGTTGTGCTGTTGGTGTGGATGACAAATCAAGTCTTTTTGGGGAATTTATATCTAAATGGATGGTGTGTTCATTAACTCCCTTTCTTCAGATGGCCAGGAGGTCAACTAAAGTATTTTCCCGACCAAGAAGATAAGTTGGGAAAAATAAAGTGGTTGCATCTCCTTTGTCTGCTTTGACAGAAACCTTTACAGAAGTTTTATGCCCTACTCGGAAAGTGACAGGGTGCAGGCAAAAGGAGTATCCAAATTTTACGCTGAGGAAAATGATGTGGTTTCCAGAATCTGATTACTACTTCTCTAATGTAAATCCTTGATTATGCTCCTAGACACTCCCCCTTGGGACCCGTGATGACCTCCCAAGGTCATATCACAGACTTTCTAAAATTATCCTTCTTCTGCAAAATTCATATAAATTTCACTTGAGACACGTTAGTATCATTACAACAGCTATCTGAGAAGAGAAAAACGTCCCATTTATGGATCATGTATATTTTCAAAAAGCAGCTTTTTATAGTAGTAAACGGTAATCTGTATAATGGGCCAGTGCCAGGCTTTATGCTTAGGACACAGTGAACACAATTAGAAGAGATATAACTCACTGTTCTTTGCCTCCTTATTTATAGTACACGGAAAGAGCAACGACGGGCCACGTTACGCATGACAGAGCAGAATATGATCCACTTGGCCAGGGATATTTGGACAAACTTCTACGCAAAGCACACCTAGGCATCGTTGACAGGTCATTGTTCAAAGATGGAACAAGGACAGGGGAGCTTTTCTGTCCTGACGGTGGACATCACCAGGGGCCAGAGAGCTCTGAACAGCATGTACAGACTCAAAAGCTTTCCACAAGGGTATTTTACCTACTGTCAGAGAGATTGAAAGCAAGCCCCTTGCACATCCATGGCTTCCTTAGCATAATTTCATTGTGCTAATGTGTATTTTTACATCTTAAATTATCTTTGCTTAATGAGAGAAAGATGGCATGAGAAGGGATCGACATGGGACCAGAAAAACCAGACTCCACATTTGGGGTCACTCCCCACACTAGTTCCAGGATCTCTGCGGGCATTCAGCTTCTCTGCATCTTGATCTGTCCCCAACCCCAAAATGAAAAAAAAAAAAGCATATAAATATTTTTGCTGACATTTGTATGTGTGCATAATTGAAAAAAAATGAAAGGTTCCCAAATCACCACTAGAACCCAGATATGTGCCAACAACTAGGTCTGTGCTCTATTGTACACATTCAGTTTTTTCGTGATACATTCCTCCACGTTGATGCAGCCTTGGGGATCACGCCAGCCATACTCTGTTCCACACGGTGGATCATACTTTCTACCTTATTTATGGTCTCTGGGATTAAAGTGGTAAGTAACAGAATTTGGGGGCTGAGAAGGACACTGAAAAGCAACCCTGAAAGGTGACACATTGGTGATGAGAATCTACGGCTCATAGATTCACAGGGACTGAGTCTTATTACCTTAAATAATAAGAATTTTGCCAAAACGTTGTCATCCTGTTAGTCAAGCAGCTGCTACTTTTAAGATCTTTTCAGTATTTTCCAGACAATTTATTTAAAACATTGAAACACCAGAGGAAGCACCATTTTAAAAGTTCAAGTGATTATTTACAGAGATTATTTCAGGAAAAAAAAACATGTAATAATCTTATTAGTAATCATGTAAATATTTTGAGACATTGTGGTGGTTGGAGAAAGTTTCCCAAATGACACACACTGCTCAGCGGGCATTATTTAAAAATGTCAGCCTTAGACTTGCAAACCCATTTGAGAATTTAAAATATTTCAGTTAACTGTTTAGACTTCATTATAAATTCAGTTTCTTAACTGTTATCGTGCAATCAAAATACAGCAGAACAGATAGAGAAGACCGCAGCATTACCCGCTCCCATGCTTAAGGTCTTTGCCTCAAATGCACTGCTCCATCAAAACAGGATTTTGGAAGGAGCCCTTCCATTGATTTGTCATGGCTCGAGGAAGTGGAGAGGATATTGCTACTCCTGGGTAACATCTTGTTCTGGTCATTCCACTGGCTGGGAGTCGACCAGCCTAGTGTCTCTATCCCAAAATGTTCACACTCCACCATTTGACTGCATTCTCTCTATGCTTTCAGGACCTTGTTCAAAACCAGTCTTTCCCAGGATACTTTTCCGACTCTGATTCACACTTATTGTGGGTGGGGGGTCAGGACAGGATACCCTACGACATTAAAGACAACGGGAGACTTCTCAACCACAGGTGCATTAACGTGACAAGGGCAGGTGTACAAGTAATTGTTACTTAGAATCACCGCCAGGTTTTTGAATAATTTATTTAAAAATATAGAGACAAGAGTTCCTTCAGGATATCCTTGTAATAAAGACACTCTCATTAAGTGTTATTACAATCTGCTTTCTTGAAAGAAATGGGAGAAATAACCAGGAAATACCATAACTTAAAATTTATGCAGGCCTTAATGTTTCTCACGAGGGCTGTCGATGATTTATGCCACAGAAGGGGAAACGAGGAAGTGCTGACATAAACTAAACAATTTAGATCTTACTTACATGCCATTTTATGTTGTTTCCCGAGGATTTAATATGTGTAAGTTATTTCTCTCACCAACCTGTGAGTTTCTGGAGCAAGATGGTTGTCAGATGTAACAAGTAAGAATACAGATTTAGCAAATATTACATGGGACATACTTACAATAAACAAACAAACAAAAAAGAACCATTCATTATTTATCTGACACTGAGATCGAACTTCAGACTGACATTCAGCTGGGCGTTCTGTGTTCTGTCCGGCAACCCCTGTCAAGAAACGGGTCATCTGACGAGTGTTGTAGATCGCCCACAGGCCTGGCTCGGTGCTGGACACCTGCAGGGCCTTCATTAGATACTTGTGAATGGACAGTTTGCAGACTTATTTCACTGCTGCTTTAAAAACAAGCCTTAAAAGAAACGAATAAGCGTGAACATTCCCTTCACCGGATGATTTCAAAGAGAAATTAAGAGAAGAGCCGAGGACTCCATTCTCCCCTCTGTGGCAATCCTGCAGAGTGCTCTGCTCTGTGCGACGGAGCTGAGGTTAACTTAATGACAGGCCTTAGTTCCACATGGCACTTCTGGGTTATTACCTCGTCCTTAATGCAGGCGATGTTTCAAACTAGGTCACGTCTACTTCTTACCAACTACTTGAAGATGTTTCAAGAAGAGCCAACTCACCCAGCAACCCAGAGAGAGTAGCATGGAGTTTCTTTACAGGCATCCTGATTTCTGCTTCCTTCTGGAACTGGAGTCAATTTAGACCCAGATGTGTGTTTCTTCTATGCTTCTTTCCACCAGCTTGCTTTTTTTTTTTTTTAAATATTTTATTTATTTATTTGACAGAGAGAGACAGCCAGAGAGAGAGGGAACACAAGCAGGAGAGAGTGGGAGAGGAAGAAGCAGGCTCCTAGAGGAGGAGCCTGATGTGGGGCTCTACCCCAGAACGCTGGGATCACGCCCTGAGCCCAAGGCAGATGCTTAATGACTGCGCCACCCAGGCGCCCCTCCACCAGCTTTCTTGATTATAAAGGAAAGCTGTTGTTTCTTAATTTCACTAAGCAATAGAGCAAACCACTGTGCATATAAATTTGGTAAGTTTCTCCTTTTAAGACTTTAAGAAAATACGAAGGAGAGGAAACACTTCTTTTCACTGGTTCTTACAATAACACCTGTGGGGCCTTCATTTAGTTTCCTCTGATGTTTACTGCCAAATTAAAAAAAAAATACCATCAATACAGATCAGATGAAAGTGAATCCAACCTCTAGTCATATTAAATTAAAAATACATTTAGATTTTCATCGTCTTCCAGAAAGTCCAAGAAAAATAGTACACATTTGTGGTTGGATTCTGAAAATCAAGACATCATTGCTCACTTTGGCAGCACATAGAAAAATCAAGAGATCACAAATGGGTAAGTCTAAGAGTTCAATTCTGAAAGAGTTGATGTACAGTAGTTCAATCAGGTTCGGCGTGACTCACAGAGTGGCGTAGATTAGGGGGATAATGAATGTGGTAGCTCGTTGAGCTCACAAACAAGATATTTTCAACTCTTGACATATGTCTTAAAGAAGAAAATCCTTTTAAAAAGACTTCAGAGTTGGAAAGTACCCCCAAATATTATTGACTCCGTCTTTTTACACCATGTATATATTTTCCCTTTTGAGGCCTTTTCCCATGTCATAATAGAATATTATTAAAATGAGGTCAAATAATCAAAACACTCAAAAAAGGTGGTCTTATTACCAAGTTTCTTTTTCTACTTTCCAGGATATATATATATATATATATTTCTTTTAATAAACAACTACAGGACCTAAGCAATTAGTAATGTCAACTCATCAGGTCAAGGATTAAGTCATGTTGGAAGGGACTGAGTATACACTTGGTCATGGCACTCAGATGCTTATTACAGAAATACAGGGACATCAATTTTTACATAACGCCCCAAATGACTCCCCTTACGACTCACTCTGTAGTACAGTCTCTAACAATTAAAATATCACTAAATAATCCCTTCAGGGAAATACATCGTACCTATTCATCATTCATTTTGTTGCTAAAATGACATTCAGCTCTAAATTTAATGTGTCTACACATATAAGATATACCTACTAAAAAATAAATACAAAAACAGAGCCATCATGAAATCATTTTTTCAGAGCAGGACAGCTAAAAAGTCAGGATTTATGCTTAATTTTAAATCTTTAGAGTTAGAATGTAATTAATTCTAAGCTAAAACAATTTATGGGATATATATATTTTAATATATATATATATATATGTTTTAAGTCTTAATAGAAGATAATTCATTTGGTCACAGGATTAAGGGCTGGTCTTAGTTTTTTTTTTTCAGACTTGTTTTTCCTGATTATGAGAAACACCTAACAAGTTCTAGAAATCTCAGGATTTACATTTTAGTGATATAACTGGTGACTGAAAGCTAATGACCACCTGATGCTATTTTGTATAAAGAAACAATAAGAGTTTCAAACTCCTCTGATCTCCTTTAATACTACTATCACTTCTCATAAATGATCTATATACATATATTTCTGTCGATGCAAAATATAGACTGAATTTTAGCCACCCTCGAAGGTTCGGCTGACATGGGCTCTGCTAAGATGTTAGCGAGCAGTTACTGTGCTAAGCACCACGTCTGCAGTGCTCACGTGCATTTAACCTTCACCATAACTCCCTTGGGCTAAGTATGAAGATCGCTATCTTAGACCTGAAGATGCCACCAAGCTTTCACGCACCCTACTGGCGGCTCCGTATCTTGACAAGGCACAGGCATTACTGACGGAATACTGAATATTAGTGTCTCATACTTTTATCTGAATCTGTTTCAACAATTCGTCCTTATATCTACAACTTGAACGAAAGGACCATTCTTCCAAAACATACCTGGCAAAGAGTAACATGTGCGAGAGGTATTTTTAAAAGATTCCGTGAATAAATGAATGCCTATGGATAGGCAGCTGGATTCTACAGTTTTGTTTTGGTTTTTTGTAGCCTCTCATTTCCATCAGCAGATAAGAGCAAGCACCATTACTTGCTTTGGATATATTTTCATAATGTATAATATGATGTGGGGAGGTAAGTAGGTGGACAGGAGCAGTTCACACTGTAACAGACACCGTCAGCGCTCTGCCCATTTCCCTTTGGGTCCCTTTACCATTGTAGCGCACACAGGCTCATGCCATACTTATACTCCCTAAAACCCAAAGCTGGGTCTTCTAAAAGGCGGGGGGAATGCCCTCAGGCAACTGGAATCTATCCGTGTAGAAGCAAGCAGGAGATCCCAGTGGATCAACTTGGGGAGGGTCATCTTGTCCAATGAGTGGTGTATCTCTAATCTGGTCGTCTTGTCCTCTGTTGGGGCAGTGCAGCCCTGAGGCATGCCTTGCACTGTTTCCATAGCCTTCCCCACATCAGTGAGCCAATGCTAGGCTCTCTGAGGTGCTGCCTGATAACACACCTTTGCTTGGCTTACTTCTTCTCTGTCCCATCTCCTCACTCCACCTCTAGTTCTCCAGGCAACAGTTCTTAGATAAGTCACTTTTATAAGAACCTTGGTCCCAAGTCTTGCTTCCCAACCTAAAACAAATGTCTTCTACCATGCAGCCAGGATGCACCGGAGACACCGAAAACAGCCCATGTGTTTCATCACAAGCCTCAACTAAAGAAATTACCTGTTGTAGTAGTAAATGACCCTGTGGTAGGCAGACCAATAACCTCCCAAAGATATCCGCATCCTAATGCTGGAACCCACGAACGCTAGGTTACATGGCAAGGTGGGATTAAGGTTGCAGGTGAAATTAAGGTTCCGACTCAGCTGAGCTTACAGATAGTATCTTGGATGATGGGGGGGAGGGCAACGTTTGACAAAACTGGATGAGAAACACAGAAGAGAAGGTGTTGGTGGGTCGTGAAGTGGGACTCCCCTGTTCACTGCTGGCTGTGAAGACAGACAGGGGACCCCTATGTAGACGGACACCAGGAGCCGGAAAAGCTGTAAATGGCAAGAAAGTAGATTCTCCCCTAGAACTTCTGGAAAGGTACTCAGTCCTGCCAAAAACCTTGACCTTTTCCCCCCTTGTGAGACCTACCTGGAGGACTTCCAGCCTCCAGAACTAAAAGATAATACATTTGTGTTGTTTTATACAATTCAATTTGTGGTTACTCTTTAGGGAAGCAGTAGGAAACTAATACAATCACTGGCCATACCATTCTGGCTCTGGGAGCTGGTGCCTAGCTGACCTTGGGCAGGACACTTCAGTGTCCCCAAGCTTCGATGGCGGTATTGATGAAATACCCATCAACTTCGTAAGGCTGTTCTGAGTCAATGTGTAAATGATTAAGAGGAGTACTTGGTCCAGTAAGAATTCATTACATGGTGGTTGCTCTATTCCTGCTGTCAGTAAGTGCAGTGTGCTATTTCCTGGAAAACTCAGAACTACTTCTTCCTCTGTAGGATTTCAAGACAGGTGCTGTGCGATATACCAGTAAGGAAATACCATTCTGTGTCCTGCCTCAGTAGAGGCTCATTCAGTAAAGGGAAGAAACAGCATTCATAAAATAGGTAGTATAGTTACAGTGAAATTATGTCAAATCCACATTCCTTAGTATGTTTCAGGCCAGAAAATATGGTGACAATGGTATATAACTTGGGCATCTGTCTCCGATTGTGGGCAGTATTCGAGTTACACTGATAGCCTATGAAAATGGTGGTCTATTATCAAATTAAGGCAGAAATGAAGCAGAAAAATTTGCTTGCCTATTTACATTCTTTTTAAATAATTATTTCAGGAATGCCAAGATAGATGCTGACCTGAATTCTGAAGGGTAAAACTAAGCTAGGGAGACACATTCATCAACATGAATGGCGCGTATATGAACATCCGAGTCCTAGAAGGCTATTCACATCCATCCATCAGACGGCCTTGGCCAAAGAAACCTTACAGAACATCTCTGCAGACAGCCTCTGATGACGACATATGTGCAGCAGAGCAGACACACACCAAAAAATGAAAAAGAAATGAAAGCAGCATTAAAAATGTCATTTTCTTCAAGCTACAAAAGAAACTTCTATCTTTCCCTTGTTTTGGTAAATTCCCAGTTAGTACTAGCACAGCTATAAATAAGAGGTTGGAAAAAAAAATCAACACGAAGTAAGGTGATCCACAGATGTCAACACCATAGACGATACGAAGCCAACAAAGCAGATTTAACAAGCCATCCTGGAAAAACGCTCTCGTTGTGGCCATCACTTCGCGTAAAGTGAGTAGCTTCTTGGCAACAGATGTTTCTATTTCCTCTCAGAGGGATGAAAGGAAACCTTGCACCATTGCCAGGTGTTTTGTTTTCTTTTGTTTTGTTTTTGTCAGTCGATTGTTTTTTTATTTTTGGTTTGTTTGTTGTTTGTTGTTTTTGTTTTTAGAAAGTCACGGATTGGGAGCCGTTCAGGCTAGACTCATTTGAGCTGAATTTGGATCAACAGTAAAGCCACAGCATCTTACTCTTTGGTATAGTGAAAAAGGTCAGCTAATTTTGCAAGAAAACAAACACAAACAGGGCTTCTGTTTACAGACCAAGCGCTGGATGTATTTGGGCATGTGACAGGTGCATAGCCTTCATCTGCTAGGTAGGCGTGTTTCTAACTCCATGTGTCCCCTTAGTGCTCCTGGAAAAAGAGTCCAAACCCCTGCTCCACTGACTCTGGACTCCTGCCAACTCTTCCCCAGACTCAGGAGCAGAAGCATTAAAAATAAAATCAACCATTAAAATACAACATGGACAGGCCCTTTCTAGGCATCACACCAGAGGGGATTCCTGTGCAGCCTTTCACTTGGCACTTGATTCCCAGTGCTTTGAGAAGGTTGCGAGTACCTGGGTCCCCTCTCCTCTCTGCATCGTGAGCAGTTCACAACCCCCGGGTGGGACTCCTCTAGAAGGCCACTGCCAGTTTGGGTTTACGGGGTTTCTTGAGGGCCCTCCTTGCTCCTCTATGAGTAGGTCATTGTTAGAATACTAGACGGAGAATATACCAACGTCATCGACACTTCCCAGCAGCTGGAGAACAGCTGTATGCCAAGCACCATGATGGATGTGTTGCAAGCGTTATCCTATTCCTACCATATTCTCTCCCTCTGGGGAAAGTGGCCATTCATTCGTTTTTCAGCTAAGGAAAAGGAGGTTCAGAGAACGAAGCAAACCCAGGACCACAAGACTACGTGGCAAGCCAGGCTTCCCTTCAGGTTTCTGATTCTACCCCCGCCCCCCGGTATTGAAGCCACTACAAAAGGTGAACATGTTAAAGGTGATGGTCTATCTTTGTTTTACTTTGATCTGGTAAAAATCTATAGAGACATTATCCTAGAAACTTTCTGTGATCCATTTCTTCTATTCCCTATACACATCTCCCCACCCTACTCTCGTTCTGCAGCCACTACCATCATTCCTTCCAGGATTCCATGCATTTTAAAGAAAAAAAAAGATAAAAAGGATCCACGATAATAGCCTTGTATCAAAATACCATGCGACTGCCATCAGGAAGTGACGCTGGGTTCAAGCAGTCTTCCCAGGGTGTTTCACAGGGGGAGCATCTCTTCCTTGACTTTGACTTTTGTGAATTCACCACCACACAATTCTACAATGAAGTCACTGATTGTAAATCCATGTCTTTCAGAATAATTTGGGAGACTGTTCTAAAGTTTTACACATCTTCGACCACCTTGCTTTCTACATTACAGACATGAAAAACTCCCCACTCCTACTGGTAGCCATAAGTGAAAACCAATTAAGAAAGCTATGAAATTATCCTGCAATTTTATGGACAGATTCTCTTTGGAAGTATTCAGTACAATTGCAGATTTCCATGATTATCTGCATAGAAAGCAACTTACAAGAGTTCAGTTATTTTAGAATCTTATTCCTTTCTTAAGTGAAGTCTCCTGCAGAATCCTTTTAAGAAGTGATGGAGATGAAGTTATCAGAGATAATTTTTTGGTTACACTTTCCTATTGTCTCCTGTTGGAAGATTACTTCCCCCACCTTGTTCTTCTTTGCAGTTTTGTCATTGTTTTTGTCCTCAAGTCATCCATGGACCAAGCTAAGTAGAACCCCTCACTGGTTTCTTATTTAGATACTTAGGTCATTGGAACACCTCTGTCACCGCCCCCCCCAATCATATCCACCCACTTTTTGGGCGTTCAGAGGCGAAGTGCTCCTCGTTCTAACATGGAATTTAAGAAAAATCATCTTGGCTTCCCAATTTCCTGTTTCCTGACCCACCCTGGATTAGGCACCCACCTCCATATCCTCAAGACATGATGCCATCAAAGCTGCTCATGGTCTGTTTCACATTTATGTCTGTGTCTACACGCCCATCCTTCTCCACGTCATTGTATTGTTTCCTCAAAGTGTATGCAGTATCTGGACCTCAAAGGTGCTTAATAAATGTTGATATAAAATGTAATGCAAAAAAGACCCTGTTCAAATTATCATTAACAGTTAGTTGTTGTGTCTCTAAAATGGTAGCCCGACACTCATCCCACCCTTCTTTAATGGGCCTCCAGCATCTCAGGGACATTTGTACAGTAAGTAATAGGAATGTTGACCCAGGATTCTTGAAAAATTAATACCAGAATTGTGGAAACTGATTTGGAAGGGACACAGGGCCATCAAAAGGCATTTTTTTCATGAAATATAAATTATCATAAATACATTTGAGATAGCTTCTTGAAGCAGAAATGATGATTGCTTCGGTTACTACACGTCTTCAGTATATGCTGAATTAACACCTGCAGCTTTTGCTTCTAACCCTCAATTGCAAGTTATTTTTGTCTGGACTGATTTTTCTTTACTAGACTGAAATTTGTATATTCCATTTTGACATGCTATAGAACTATTTTATATAGCATTGTTATTGAGGTCTATGCAAATAAACCAAGAATTGCTTACTTTTCAAAGAAAGTTTTTAGATTTAAAATCTCTCTTTTTTCCCCCCAAGGAACCAAGAATTATGCTATACAATGACTAAATACCCTCAAAATTAAGGTGATGATTATAACATCTTCGAACTATATTTTAATTTTAAAAAAGCCATTAGCAACCTGTATTCATGTACTAGACATGTACAAACCACCACGCCATTCATGAAATAATTAGCTTTAAAAGGCAATGATATGTAATCATGTTAAGACATCAAAGATTTGACAAGAAAACAAAACCCTCTCATTGGAGAATCAATTAATTTTCAGAAGATGTTAATAAGCTGAATTTAATCTAATTAAATACAAGTAAAGTGTGAGATCAAAGTGGCAACGACAACAAAACAACACAAAACAACAAATGCCAAACTGATAAAATATCATAGCATTAGCTTGATTAAATTTTGGTTGTCTTATCAATGAGGCCTGCCGTAATGTCATTAAAGATTTAAAACAAATACCAACACCGCAATTCCATTCAGCAAATATTAAGTTAATAAAGAAATGCAAAAGAACACCCATATTTTCTCCCGAATGCCTCCTGATCAAATATTCAAGAACTATCCTACAGAACGTAAAATGGCACATAATAGACACTTGTTAGGATTCATCCTTCCAAGGGGCGCCTGGGTGGCACAGTCGTTAAGCGTCTGCCTTCGGCTCAGGGCGTGATCCCGGCGTTATGAGATCTAGCCCCACATCAGGCTCCTCCGCTGTGAGCCTGCTTCTTCCTCTCCCACTCCCCCTGCTTGTGTTCCCTCTCTCACTGGCTGTTTCTATCTCTGTCAAATAAATGAATAAAATCTTTAAAAAAAAAAAAAAGAAAGAAAGAAATTATCCTTCCCCTCTTTTGTCCCAAAGCAAACCAATGAAACTCTGTATACCAGGACAGTAACCACAAAGAGTGGTTATTAATTAGTTGCTACACAGGCATGAATATTTTTAGAAATTTGGGCTTATTCTCTGCCTGGAGTGGAAGGGTTACATGGAACTCTATCCTACAAACCAGGTATAAATTTCCATTCTTTATCTTTCTATATGTAGAGCTTTGGTTAATTTGATTTACACTCTCTGATCCTCAACCTCAGAACCTACAGAATGAGAATAATGAATCTTCCCCAGAGTTGCAAGAATTAACTGAGATAATGTATCTTAAACCCTTAGCCCTGGACCCAACCTGAAGTGAGGAGTCGTTACATGTGAGCTAATAACCCTAACACAAACTCGTGAGACGACCCTGCAGTGGGACATAGAACAAATCCCAGTTGCCATCCTAGTTGTAAAACAGCCTAAAGGAGTTTGTTTGAATTTCACTATAAATCCAATTTTGGGGGCACCTGGGTGGTTCAGTTGGTGAAGCGTCTGCTTTCAGCTCAGATCATGATCCCAGGGGTCCGGGGATCTAGTCCTGCATCAGGCTCCCTGCTCAGTGGGGAGCCTGCTTCTCCCTCTATCTCTGTCCCCAGGTTGTGTTCTCTCTCTCTCTCAAATAAAATCTTCTTAAAAAATCCTATTTTTAACTAAAAATTATAATTATATGCATATTACATTAAATTACATGTACACAGTCATACCCATTGAGGCTGGGATCCAGAGAACGCAAAGTCCCAGGGAAGGATTCCGCTACCTGCAGTTCTACTTGAAGGCAAGAGCTGGCAGTGAAGCTGGGATCCTACTGTCTTCACTGTTTTCACAGGGATATGTGGAAGGTGGCTCAAGAAAAGGGGCAATGCAGCCCCATAGGAGACTCTTACATGGAGGAGTGAAGTGGCTCCTGGTTTTGCAGTCCACAGCTTACAGACTCAGCAGCCTGCGGGGGCTGGCAGGATGGGGGCTCCGGTAAAGGTGAGCACATCCCCTTCAGTGGGCTGGGGCCACGGGAAGCTGTGGGCCAGTGGTGCCCAGTTCGCCAGGTCTTTAAAGAGAAGCCAGATGTGTTTATTAAAAGTACCTTGACTTTTAAACTTGGTGAGGATGCTTTTAAACCCAAAGTGGGTTGCAAGATCGCCTCTACGGGCCATAGTGTGGGTCCTCTGATTAAAGAGTTCTCACAGCAGAGGTAGCACCAAATCGCACAGAGGTATCATCAGTGACAAGAGCCAAGAAGGAAGGCACTAACATGGGGACGAGTGCCAAGACCCCCCAGCCTCCCCACACAAGCACTGCTCCCTTTGTCTGGAAGGTTCTTCCTCCGCCAACATCTACCTCACAGACACCTTGCTTCATGGGCCACCTGCTCCCAGAACCTCTCCCTGCCTCCTCGACCCACTCATAGCACCCACACTCAGCTGCTAACCTATCACTAGTAAGACTGTACTTGATGTTAATAGTAAACCAGGTACACCGTGAGCAATGCGAGGGTTATGTCCTCAGTGGGTTCTGTGTAACGGGATCGCCTCAACAGAGCCGTTCTCGATGTTCAATCAACAGATGTTGCCCGTTTGCTCGTCTTCCCTCTGAGGCTGCGAGCTCCTTAGGGTGCCAGGGCTTCTATATATTTCATTTCTTCATTCGTAACTGCCTCAATGCTAAATAAATACATAGTAGGTGTTCACAGAATGTTTTAAAGCATGTTACTAGGTAGCTATTGCTAGGTACCGTGACAGAAATCCACGATCTAGGGGTGCCTGGGTGGCTTAGTCGTTAAGCGTCTGCCTTCGGCTCATGGCATGATCCTGGTGTTCTGGGATTGAGCCCCACATCAGGCTCTTCAGCTGGGAGCCTGCTTCTTCCTCTCCCATTCCCCCTGCTTGTGTTCCCTCTCTCGCTGGCTTTATCTCTCTTTGTCAAATAAATAAAATCTTTTAAAAAAAATCTACAATCTATCGATGAACAAAGGAGGCAAGTATGTGCCTTCCTCTCTCCTGTGGCTCGTAGTCCATAAAGGGGCTGGGAATAAGGGGACTGGGTATGTGGGAGCAGGGGGTCTCATGGCAGGTCTTACTGGGAGGTTGAAGACGATGAGGAATTTGGCCAAGCAGCTGTGTGGGGAACAAACACAGCAGGGAGAGGACACCCCTGAGAGAAAAAGCCAGGGCGCCTCCTGGGTCCAGGAGATGGGAAAGGAGGCGAGCCAGGTCAGAGGGCGGGAGGAGCCAGACAGGAAGCTGGGGCCAGGGGGTGCAGGGAGGGCAGGGCCTAGCAGGCCACTTTAAAGACTGGGGATAGGTGAATGCTGGAGAATCCAGGGGCCAAAAGTCAGCAGTCCTGGGTGATGGGAAAAGAGACCATGACATAGAATCAAAGAATACATTTCGATTTAAGTATAGCAAACAGGTTTGGGCTCACTTTGATTTTCGTGCTCAGATATCCAACCAGTGGTAATATAAACAACATGAATTAAATGTTGTAATATTTGGTTACAAAGCTGAGAGCTCTGTGTGTGTCCATGAGAGAGACAGACAGAACTAGGTATTACGATCATGAATCAATGTATAGTGATTACATTTTAAAGATAGAAAGAAAATACCAAAAGGAAAAAGTAGCACGACAGCTGATGAAAAGAAATAGATTAGAAATATTATTGAGAAATGTGGAAGAAAAAAGGTGTCTGAACCACTACTAGATATGGTAGGAATGGTGGCATGAACTTGGTTTTTTGGAGGTCTAGGGACAACTTCAGAACTTCCACTGCATTAACGGAAGAGGGAAGGGGGGGGTTAAACAGAAGGGGGAATGAACCACGAAAGACTATGGACTCTGGGAAACAAACTGAGGGCTTCAGAGGGGAGGGGGTTGAGGGATTGGGATAGATCGGTGATGGGTATTAAGGAGGGCACGTATTGCATGGTGCACTGGGTGTTATACACAAGTAATGAATCATGGAACGTTACATCAAAAACTAGGGATGTAGTGTATGGTGACTAACAAAACATAATAAAAAATTATTATTAAAAAAACACAAAAAATCCCCACATCGTTTTGCTAATCATAATCAAACTACAAGCAGAATTTGGAACATCGTCAAAACACTTCTTCCATTAATCTATGCTATATTAAAGAGACAGACCTCCAAGGAATTTTTTTTCTGCTCCCTTTCCAAATTTTTCAATATACATCACAGGGGGCTTGTTAAGCAACATCTCTTCGATTTGATTTCTGGGAGGTTGGGGGTTCTTAACCCGGGTTTCACTGGCCTTCCTGCAGCAGCTTTGTGTCTCTGGATCGCATGCACAATTTTCTACATGGGGGAGTTTTCCTTGGACAAGAGTCCATCATTTCCAGAGTTGAAAAGTATAAAAGATCAAGTTCCCATGCATGAGAAAATTTTTCCAAATGGTATCTAACAGTTGGGTTTGTTAAGATCCCTCAAAATGCCCTATTCTTGTCATGATCTAAACTGGGGCAATCATATACTAACAAATGAAAGTAATAAGCAGAGGTACTTATTTGCATATTTCAGAACAAAGAAAGGATTACTTGTCAGAACTACCTGAACGAGACAGGCACTCATAGGTTTTGTTTTGCATCAGATAATTACCCCCGTCATCAATTTACAGCAGCTATGATTAGAGGTAATTTTAAAGGTAAAAATGTAAATTCCTTTTCCAATAGAGCTCCTAGGATTGCATTTCATTCCTGAGATTTGCCTTCGTAGTGCTTTTTCTTTCTTTCCATCATATATTTTAAAAATACTCTGCTTTCACATAAAATATTAATGCCAGAACACCTAAGTTCCTTAAGTAGCCAGAGCTAGATCAAACGTGTATCACTTTTACGTTATTTTCTCTGGCAAATGGGAAAATAAAAGCCACTGGGAAAGAACAATGGAGTTAGAAACACTCTTTCAAGAAAAAATTTCAGAAATATCTTTATTTCTATTAGAATGGCTTAAAGACGAACTTAAACTTTCACCCTGCAAAAAAAGTCTCTATTACGATATGAGCTTCATTTGTTAATGGTCTAATATATTATGTATTGTGTTTTTGTAATAGTAAAAGTTGAATCAGTTCCAGGAAGCCCCAATGATGCTCTATATACAAGTTCTTCCCGAACACTCAACACTGCAAGAGATATTACAATTCCATTTTATAGAAAAGGAAACTTTTTAGTTTTTTCGCACTCAAATCACTAGTAATTGAGATTTAAAACCAAGACTCTGGGCCCACACTTTTGGACTCCTCAATGACTCTCTCTAAGGCTACTTCACCTCATAATTCTTAAGTACAGCATTTTGCAGCAAAGTCCGGTGAGAAGACCATACTTACTATGGAAACTGGATTTTTCTATTTCTGTTACTTATAAATTGGCTCCACATTCCATTGTATTTGGGGTTTCTAACAATCCAGTGGTTTAAAAACAACAACAACAAAAAGGAAGCCTGTATTTAAACCTCGTACTGCCAACCAGTAAAATGTAAAGCATTAAATAAAACAAGGATATTTTTTTCACATGTGAATTTTATTTGTGGTACTTTATGTGAAGACACATTTTCTGAGCCTTTTATTGCCTTTGAGAGACTACACCAGGATCAAGTGTCAATCAAAGTGCTTGTCTGAGGGAATTCTCAACACCACAGGACTCAGAGCCTGAGGGTCAGGTTGCTCCCTGGGAAAGCAATAAAACATGGAAGAAGAAGGGAAGAACGTCAAAAGCTGCCATATCACAGAGGAAAGAATCAAACTTTCAGTCAGAACTGTGATTTACAAACTGTGCTTTCTGTGGCATATTATGCAAAGAGTTTCCTTTTTAGTCTACTCTCCTTCAAAGGTTAGTGCTCACCAAATCTATCCTCCGAATACAAGCACAGGGAATCTTACTTACTTCAGTGAGATTCAGTTGTCTGTCTGCAGACCATTACTACGCAAACAGACGGGACCAAACCTGAGGAAGTCACGTGGGACATTCTCACCTACACCATCATTCTTTGTCAAGCCCTGAGATAAAACTGAGGCCCAATAAAATGTTCATCAGCCGCCCAATCAGGCCTGAAGAACAATGTAGAAGTTCTGAGTTTTAATACATGAGCCTCAGGTGAGGCCCTAGGGGCTGGTGGTCTATACCAGCTCTTGGTACCAGGAGGGCAACCTCTAGTAAGCCCAGACTCCTGTGGCTGCAAGGAGTCATACAGCCACACCAGAACAGCCCCCACCTTCCCCACCTTGTTCCCTGATCTGGGCAAAAATTTCCTTTTTTTAAAAAAATGTTTTTAAAGATTTTATTTAATAGAGAGCACAAGCAGGGGGAGAGTCAGGCAGAGGGAGAAGCAGGCTTCCCACTGAGCAAGGAACCTGATACGCCATTCCATCCCAGGACCCTGGGATCATGACCCGAGCGGAAGGCAGATGCTTCACCAACGGAACCAAAATTTCACCCCCGGACAAAAATTTCTGATCAACTTATTACTGCACAGAATGTTGAAATCCCATGAATGTGCATTAAAGTTTCTTTCTTCTCTTTTAAATCACACATCAGCACTGAAATGCATATTTGACTTTATAATGAAGCCACCCTAATCATCTTGTTTAGAAACATCTCTGATTCGGTATGTTTAGATCTCAACAAAGCAAAACCAGATCTGACACAACCCGAAACTGTTTGCCCCACGGCTGGAAATCAACATGATGGGTCAGATTGTTAGCCGAGCCTAAAAGATCATGTGGTTTAGAGAGGGCAATTTTATCTCCACCCACATGGTTTGCCCACAAAACTGAGTTAAGAGACAGAGCTCTAGATTAACAAGCTGTGATTGTGTAGGCAGAATTTTTAACGTGGTTCCCCAGAGATGGCCTTCCCCGAGTCCCCCAGAACCTAAGGAAATGATGAAACAGCCCTCGAGTGAACAGGCCGTGATATGCCACAGTTGACCTTGAAATAGGGGGTGTGCCCTGACTTAATCACAGGATCCCTTTAAGAAGCCACATGTTTTCTCCGACTGGTATCAGAAGCGGGAGAGAGAGAGAGAGATCCTAAGATGAAATGGGTACCCTTGCTGGCTTGCAGACTGAGTCTGACGAAGAAACACCCATTCTACACTTTCAACTAAACGAATTCCGCCAACAATCTGAAAGATCACAAAGCAAATTCTTCCCCAGAGACTATAGGGATCAGCGCCCTGTAGCATCAACGCCTTGGTTGAGCCTGGGAGACGCTGAGCGCAGAACCCAGCTGAGCTCACTGGGGATTCTGAGCTACAGAACCAGAGACATCAACATTGTTCTCAGTCCCTGAAACTGGTGGTGATTTGTCCTGTGGCAACTGAAAACTCGCGGGTATTTCCACAAGGATGGAGAAACAAAGCAGTGAGAAGGTTCTCATTTTCACCAACTGACATTTATTTTAAAATGTCTTACCGGAAGGTGAAGATAAACTAGCTGGATTATCAGCAACACGTGACTTCTTTCTCATGTTCCAACATCACCCAATAAAGCCTGAAACTAGAAACCTGCCCTAATAGAACACATTAGTGCCAAAAAGGGCATTGCAGTTAATGGTTACTTCTGACATTCAGATTACACTGTTTTCTAGAAAGTTTATATAAATATAGGTTACCACGACCACATTAATTAGTAAATATTTTTGAAGGAGGTGATCTGAGGCTATGCAGAATATTCTAACCTGTAGTGATTTATTGTGATGGCCTAACGATGGTTTAATACTTCCCCTACTTTTCCTACATTAGTTAGCATCATTCTGTAAGAAATACTGGTCCCTTCTCCTTAGTTATGTATTCATTCATTCATTCATTCATTCATGGCATTTCCTTATTTTGGAGCACATGAAGAGGCTCTAGGATCATTTTGATCCTATAGAATCAGCCATTCCTCCAAGGAACCCTGGATTCTCTTTTTGGGTGATAGAAACCATGACCTGAGGGGCACCTAGGTGGCTCAGGCCATTGAGTGTCTGACTTTGACTGAGGTCATGATCTTAGGGTCGTGCGATTGAGCCACTGAGTCAGGCTTCCTCCTCAGCAGGGAGTTGGCCTCTCCCTTTCCCTCTGCCCTTGCTTGTACTCTCTCTCCCTCTCTTAAAATTAAATAAAATCTTAAAGAAAGGAAGAAAGAAAGAAAGGAACCAAGACTTGGGCACCAGATATGCCTGTTGCTACTGGGGTATCACGGAAGACCCCTCAGGGAGCAGAACCAGAAACCACATGTACCCGTGCTAATCCACGTACACAAATACCCAATTATCCGTCGTCCGTGTACCTACATGTGTTCCTGTCGTACCTCGGATTCTAATCCAGCGCCATAATGCCATCCTGGCCTTCCCCCTTTCTTATCTGTAACTTACTTCTCAGACAGTGAAAGTCCTGCTTCTCATTATGTATACTTTCAAAGATCTTTGTATCACCACTTAATCTATTATTGCATTTACATAGCACGCAATAGACATCTGGAAGCAAGACCAAAAAAAAAAAAAAAAAAAAAAGGAGGGTCTGGGATTGGTGCAAATCAATGACCAAGTTTTATTAGCTTATCTAATAACCAAGAAGAGAACTGTGTGCATCAGTCTGTTGCTGAGAATAGACAACCAAATAAAATTCAAGAAAGCTGAAATCTGTAATTCAAGGAAAACAGTGAATTAAGAAATGCGGTCTTCACGTCTGTGTGTGCCTTGCTCAACCGCCCTTCTGCCTGCTACTCAGCATAACTTCGAACTGGCACATTGTTCTGATTCTGTTAATTAAGTGGTCAGATCTTCCACATAATTTCACTTCTGTCCTCATTTAATATGGTTTGAAAAGACAAAAGATCTTAATCTTTTCTTGAAAGATTTTATTTATTTACTGAGAGAGAAAGAGAGAACAAACAGGAGGCGCAGAGAGAGAGGGCGAGTCTCAAGCAGACTCTGCGCTGAGCACGGAGCCTGACACCAGGCTCGATCCCACGACCCTGAGATCATGACCTGAGCTGAAACCAAGAGTTGGACGCTTAACTGACTGAGCCACCCAGGTGCCTCAAGATCTTCATCTTTATAAATATAATTTTTCTGATTATAAAAGGAATATGTGTTCACTGTAGAACATTTTGAAAATACAGAAATGTATTGGAGGTAAAACTCATTACTCATCCAGCAGTAGCCTGCATCATTGGTAGGAGTATGTCCCTGGATGGATCATTTTGAATATTATATCTCTATACAGACTTTTTTCACTTTATATTATAGAGAGCACTTTCTCATACTTTTAAATAATATTTAGTAATGGAGTAAATGAAAATATATTGGAAGTTCATAACCTGGCTTAAGAATATGTAGTAACTTAGTATATAAAAGGTGTATTACTTTATCAAAGACAAGATATTCCACTCAACACACTATATTTTTGACAACTGGTTACCCATTTAGAAATAAACAGAAGCCTCATAAGGTTAAATCCCTACTGTATAATATACACTACATTATACTTGAAAAAAATGTAAGATTCAAATGTGAAAAATAAAGTTACAAGTAACCTAGAAGAAAAAAATATAAGCAGCCTGACACTACATACCAAAGTTTAAAATGACCTTTTCTGTTTCTGAATTTATCAAAATAATGGTCATCAGTTTTTTTTCCTACTCAGAAAAATGTGCGCTTGTGAGCTGGATCTTCAATGATTTTCAATGGAGCTTATTTCTCAAGAAAGTAGTTTAGATCACCTACCTCCATACCTTTGTTTGGTTTGTTTTTAGGACCCAGATACAACCCCAACAAACTCTTTCTTCAACTGTAACTGAGCAAATATTTCTGGGATGGGTTAAGGAATATTTTGGCCTAAAAGTTATTGAACAGTCTCAAGTTTCTGAGATGAGACCCCATGGCTGAGATGTCTTCAAACAGAGACCCA
Source organism: Ailuropoda melanoleuca (assembly GCF_002007445.2). NCBI lineage: Eukaryota > Metazoa > Chordata > Mammalia > Carnivora > Ursidae > Ailuropoda > Ailuropoda melanoleuca. The sequence goes on from NC_048223.1 coordinate 49,842,049, forward strand.
CCGTGAAGACAGTAGCAATGTTAGGTTAGTCCCTCTTGTTGAGAGAGGACACTGGCAAACATTCCCCAATATCCACATGTCACTATGCCCTATACTGTAGACTTACACAGAGCTGTAGGTCAATGACATCTCAGCAAAACTGAAAGAGAACAGAAGGTGAATAAAATTGCTCTTGGGTTGGATATGTGACAGATGATAGAAGGACCGTCACTATCCTTGGGGGTTTCCTGCATGTCAGACGTTGTACAAAGCACTTGGCATCAACTACCTCATTAAATCCTCCCTACTCTGCAAGGGATGCGCTGTTACTCTCATTTTAAAATGAACAAAAGGGAGGCTTAGTTAAGTAAAGGAGGTGTGGCAATGCTTATAGAATATTCTGGGCGGGGATACAGAACTTGAATCTGATCATAAGGCAGTATCAGATGAACCCAAGTTGAGGGACACTCTATAGTAACTGGCCAGGAGACCTCAAAACTGTCAGCATCATGACAGATAACAGAGAGCTAAGTGAAGGAGAACAAAGAGGCATGCCTTCAAAATACAACACATGGGCCTGGATCAGACCCTGAGCTGGAGGAAAAATCTTGGCAAAAAATATTATTGGGGCAACTTGCAGAACTGGGGCAAGGGCTATAGATTTTAGATAAAATACTCATGTTAAATTTCTCGAATTTTGATAACTTACAGGGATGACCTACGAATATATCCTTGTTCTTGAGAAATACACATTGAGGTATGAGGGGTAAAGGACATGATCTATTCACCTTAGTCTCAAATAGTTCAGAATATATATACACACAATTATATCAAAATTACATCAATGTATTAGAAAAAGAATAAAACAAACATGAAGTGTCAGAAAATGGTGAATTTGGATAAAAATACATAGGGATTTTCTGTGTTAATCTTGCAACTTCTATGTAAATTTGAAATTATTTCAAGATACAATTTTGAAAATCCACTGCAATATCTCTGAAGGCAGTAAATATTTCAAGGTTGATTCTTTGACTAAAATCAGGTCTTATTATTATAAGTGAATGAATGGAGGTAATAAAATTTGGAGCTGCAAAATTTTTCATTTCATTTGTCTTGAAAGCATCTTAGTTGGACAGATATTAGTTTCATTGTATTGTGTAAATAAAACACATTTTATCAAATATTACAGCATTAAAAATATTTACTGCTCCTTTTTAAAAACCAGAGCCTATCCAGCAATTTAAATGAACTACTAATCATTTTATAATGAACTCCTCGTAATGTTGGTTTATTTTATGAGCTAATATTAAAAATCAGCCTTAGCCCTTATAGAAATTCCTCAAACAAAGTTCTGCCTATATTCTTTCAGGAAGGTTCTTTATACTCTACCAGTATCAAATGGGATTTCATTATTATGTATTTATGTAAACATGGATTTGAAATGTAAAATGGTTATTTAAAATTCAGGTCAGCTAGAAGAGAATAAGTAACAAAAGATCTTTTTAGTGCCCACTGATCTTCCAGCCCCTGTAGACATGCTTTGCTTCTTTATACTTGCAGCAATATTTACTAATATTGCTAGACTGGAACATATTCTTTTCACTCAAGTTTAACACAAAATAAATCTGCATCTAATTTCTTGGGCAATTTCACATCCATCTTAAAACTCTCAAGGCAAAACACTCTGGGTAGGTATGTGCAGCTACCGAAAAAAGAGATTTTGTTTTATACTTGTTTCTCATAAATCTTATCCTCGGGTCTATCAGAGAACCACTTCTGTAAAATAACTCAAAATGGCAATTTTACATGAACAATTTCCTAATAACTTTTAAGTCAAATGAGTTAAAATTCAAATATGAAAGATTATTAGCTAACATTCTTTAAGTCAGAAAGAATTTCATGGAATATTATGATGTGCATCTGTTCTAAGTTTTCTGGATTACGTGGTTCTTTCTGTGTTTTTTTTTTAATCAAATATAGTATTTCCAGGATGATAAGTAAATACATTGTTAAAGTAGTTATATTAGTATTTGCTCAATAAAAACTATTGAAGAATCAACTATTGAAATCCATCCCCCATCCTCAATGAATTTTTTGATGGCAATGACTAGAAAGAATACTTCCGCAAAACATCTCTCTATTTTTTAAGATTTTATTTATTTATTTGTCAGACAGAGAGAGAGCACGCATGCCCACAAACAGGAGGAACAACAGGCAGAGGGAGAAGCAGGCTCCCCGCTGAGCGGGGCTCCATCCCAGGACTCTGGAATCATGACCTGAGCCCAAGGCAGACACTTAACTGACTGAGCCAGCCAGGCACCCTGAAACATCTCCTTCTTGCTGAGGACTATGGTAACCATCCTACTTCGAACTGCAAATGTCCTTCCACTCTAGCTCCCTATTTCCCTTATCCTGTTCCACTGTATCCAGAGCCCTCCTCACTGTCTAAATTCTCTTTGTCTCTACTCCCTACCTCAGAATACAGGCTTCATGAAAATAGAGATTTTGTTTCTCCCTCATTGTTTCCCAAATGCCTAGACTGTGCATGTGTATGGGGGTGTATGGTAAGTACTGAATGAATGAATCCATCAAATGATGAAGTTGTATATAATCCCCACCTTACCGAAGACACAAATCTGACTTTTTACATAGTTAGTATGAAGCGGGGAAGGATGTGCAGAGCCTAACATTTAATAGGACCTAATATTTAAAAGCACTTAGATAATGTGTGAGGTCATTTACATATTTCATTTAACATTCAAATCAATCCTGTATGAAAAGTAACTATTGTAATTTCGATGATAATGAAACTGAGAGCCAGAGCACTTAAGTAACTCCCTCAAGATAATGGAGAGATCAGAAATTCAATTCACGTATGTCTGGGCCTGGTACCCTGCCTTTTTCATTACACCACATTACCTCCCTCGTCCCTATCCAACACACATCCTTCAGTTAATTGAATGGCAAGGTCAACATCACCTGTCATAGGTTGGTTTCCCAAGAAAGAGTATCTCAGACAGATTTGTGTGCAGGTGGTGTACTGGAGAAGGTGCTCAGAACAACACCTGTGGGAGTGAAGGAAGCAGGACTGAACAGAGGAAGAAGATAAGCTCTGACAGCCCTCCCAACAGAGGCCCCAGCCAATCCTACCAGAAGCAATGGAGCTGGAGGGTCCTACAGAGTTGTTCTAATTGAGGCTAGGGGATTAAACCCAAGATCAGCATCAATCAGTATTGGGTACATGGAGGGAGTATATCCATGAGCCTTGAGCTACCCTTAGCTTCCTTCACCGAAGGCAATGCCTAGAGAGTGGCTGAGCTGTGACCTCCCAGCAATCAATACTGTGGACAGCTGGGGGCAAGAACCAGTTCTCAAGGGAGTGTGTGGCACACTGCAGCATTTACTCTATCATCCAATTAATAGAAAGGAATAGCTGCTAATTAACTCAGAGGGAACCCTAAGATTCTGTATACTCTTGGGGTGCTGGGTGGCTCAGTCGTTAAGCATCTGCCTTCAGCTCAGGGTGTGATCCCAGAGTTCTGGGATCGAGCCCCACATCAGGCTCTTCCTCTATGAGCCTGCTTCTTCCTCTCCCACTCCCCCTGCTTGTGTTCCCTCTCTTACTGGCTCTCTGTCAAATAAATAAATAAAATCTTAAAAAAAAAAAGATTCTGTACACTCTTCTGTATTTCTCAACACGATGAAACCCCTTATCAAACTAGTTTATGAATTAAATCTTAACTGGCTTGTCTCCATTTCATGATTTCCAAATTAGCACATTTTGAGAGGAAAAGAAAAACTTGTTTATCTTCAAAAATTTTCTGTATTGAGGGGCACCTGGGTGGCTCAATTGGTTGAGTGTCCAAGTTGATTTCAGCTCAGGTCATGAGCTCAGGGTCATGAGATCGAGCCCTGTATCGGGCTCCACAGGGAGTCTGCTTGAGCTTCTTTCTCCTTCTCTCAATCCAACAAAATAATTCAATTCAAACTTTTGGAAGGGTATTGGCACATTTTTTTTGTTAGATGCAAAGATAGGACGTGGTCTAGCCATTAACAGATATAGATTAGTTTTTGCTGGATAACCATGGAAAAGACATTGCAGAAGACTTTTAAAATATATCAGGAAGGCTGAGCAGGACCTTATAAGCAAATACCGAAGGCAGAATGAAATGGCACAAAGGCAAAAGATATGTTCAGATAAGCAGGGAAAAAAACAAAACAAAACAAAACATGGTACAAGTCTCAGGAATGATCAATATTGTAGTCCCGACTTCTTGAGAGTTTAGGTCTTTACTGTGAAATAACAGAAGTCCAAAACAAAACAAAACAAANGCTTTTTTGATGCAGGAGAAGACTTTTAAAATATATCAGGAAGGCTGAGCAGGACCTTATAAGCAAATACCGAAGGCAGAATGAAATGGCACAAAGGCAAAAGATATGTTCAGATAAGCAGGGAAAAAAACAAAACAAAACAAAACATGGTACAAGTCTCAGGAATGATCAATATTGTAGTCCCGACTTCTTGAGAGTTTAGGTCTTTACTGTGAAATAACAGAAGTCCAAAACAAAACAAAACAAAACAAAACAAAAAAAGTCAATTTGAAGCCATATCATAGGTCCTTAAGTTCAAGGTAATGAGTCTATTTATTTGGTGGGCGATGGGATGTGAATAAATGCTCTTGGAGAGAGTGGTGACATCATCACATCAGCTCATGTATAGGAGCATATCCTGGTATAGAGCCTTTCCTGGCCTTTACAGGGCCTAAGGCAAGACTATAAATGGACACCCCATAAATCGAATTATGTAAAAGTGTCCTCCTGTCTTTGCAAATCCCTCCATAATCAACTGGAAAGCTAAATTCAGATGATATTTTTTGTATTCTTCAGATCCCCAAGCCCACCCCTGGAATGGGACCATGGCAGGAGGGAGCCCTTCCCCCCCTCCCCACCAGCCTACTCCTGCTTTCTACCAAACCACTAAAGACCTACACATCCAAATCATGCCCACTTCCTTCTTCCACCCCAGGGCAACTGCCACTCTTGCTGCTCAGTGCATACAACTGGAGTGACTTACTTTTACTAGGAAAGACTCAGGGAAGAGCCCTCCTAGGCCACAGAAGTAAAAGGAAGCCAGGGGTCTCAGGTTCCTAAAAGACATAGAAAGGGATGTACAGGTGCAGCTGGGCACATACCCCTGACCCTGAAGAGTCTTTTGCCTTTGGAAAAGGCACAAGAGAAGAGGGCCAGAATGGGACCAGCTAAGTTTCCAGAAATGGCATCAGAGCAAGCTTCCCATGTGCCTGAGCCTAGGGATGTGGTGTTTATGATGTATGAGGATATGACGAACGAGAAGATGAATCTAACAGCATATGTTACAGGTAAAGAAAATATTTGGATTATAGTGGGAGAAGTAATATTAGAAAGGAATGAATGTGAGCAATACCATGGAAGAGGAGTCAATAAAATATGGTGCCCGAATATGCAGAAGGAGAGCTAGGACAGAGAAGGGGGGTGGAAAGAGGCTGCCCTTAACTGTCAAATCCGCATGACTGAGGAAACAAAGGTATTCTCATCAGAGGAACCCATTTGAAGGAAAAATAATGCATTTGAGAAAGAAAGAAAAGATTCTAGTCAAGACTCTCTCCCACAGTATTTGCCCGGAAGTATATTCAACTCTATCCTCTAACCCAGAGATCCGTGCTTCATTCTCTGAACCTTGAAAAGAATAATAAAACTATAAATATGAACTATCTCATCAATCACTTAAAATTATTTCCCATTTTCCACCAACAGAGAGCGTTGCCATTTTAAATAAAAGCGTTTGGCTATGCAGCTCTTTCCAGGATGTTTAGACATGGCTAGAAGGAGAAATTTTAAGATTTATATTCCAGTTCTTAATGACTCACTCTGCTTCGGCAAATGAAAAATTAATGAAATTTGTTGTGGCTGGTGATAGAATAATTTACCCAGTTTTTTTTTTGACTAAAACTACCAGTTAAAAATGGAAATTAATGAAAATAAATAGGGTTAATGGTAGTCCCAGGTGTGTGAAGGATGGCTTAATATCCTCAGTGCTTATCAGGGGCACATAGAAACGTGGAGAGCCTGGACTACCTTATAAAAGTGTGTGGAATGTGGGTGTACGAAGGTATGAGGATATGAAATACCAAGGTTTACAGCAGCAAAGGTTCTAAAACCCATCATTTCCCATCATCTCAAATCCTCACTCTTCTAGAGTTGTCCAGAAGCATATAACTTCTTTTTTCCTCCCATATAGTTTTAAAATAATTTATGATTCCTTTAAAAATCCATGATTTTAAAATGCATAAATTTAAAAGCTAACCTCAGGTACACATTTTACAATTCTTGACTATTTTTATTCGGTAACACAAATTCAAAAGACCTAAAGTTAAAAAAAAAATAATCCTACTTTTCCAAGACAGCGAGCCCATGTTTCCAAGGGAAATAGTCCATATGGATGGGGGTGGTAGAAAGCCTGTATTCCTCTTACGGAATGTTTGTGGAAAATGTTCCTTTTAAAACCAACATGTTTCCCCATACGGGGAGCCGGTTTGCAGCAAAGATGTTGAGTAGACAGCGAGAGAAGCAGTCAGCCATCTGGGTAGCCGGCAACTGTCAGCCACGGATGCCGAGGGCACCCCTAAGCTCAGGCACTCAGGAATATTCTAGAAAACAGAGGGTCAGACATTACACTTCGCAGGATAAGCTCTCGACACCCACAGACCTGAGCTGTGGGATCATTCTAGAAAAGGGGTAGTTGAAGGAAAGGGGAAAGGGGGTGTGATGGATAGGTTCATTATCTTTACCATCATGTTCAGTTATTGATGGAAAACATGGGCTGAGGCCAAGATGAAACCACGAGTGTTTTTATGATAAGTGAGCCTCTGTCATCTCAATCATGGAGATTGGCAGAGGGTAAGTGTATCGTATCTCAAGGCACCTGATTTGAACAGGAAAGGGAGGCAGCCATGAAATGTGCCCCCGAGCTGTCCACCCTGCGGGGTCTGGTCACAGGTTGCTGGGCTGGAATCCCAGCTGCTCTGCTTACTCCCAGTTTGACCTTGCACAGATTATTTCACCTCACTGAGCCTCAATTTTCACACATGTGGAATGGGGCTAATAATGATTGTTGACAGAATTAATAAAATAATGCTCGGAAGAGTATTTAAGGCAAAGCCTCAGAGGGCAGGGAATCTGCCTGCTTTACTTTTAAATACATCGGTGTCAAAGAGTCAATAATACAGTTTTGCTAAGGGTAAATAGACAATCGAATTTAAGAGGGGGGGTATTAAAAATGCATGCTGTCTAAATTTAAAATCTTGTAGCATGATTATAGTAACATACAGGTGTGCTAGCTTAAATGTTTAAGTTCATAGTTTCTCTTACATTTCCTCATATATATGGGATAGGACATTACCACTGGTTCAGGCAACTTTAACCAATACAAGAAACAACTTCAGTAAAATTCTTCCACTTCGGGAGTCAATTCTGTCTGTTCTCTGCCTTCCAGGCTGATGATCACAGTGTCTCACCTGACTAGACAAACACCTAAGTACCGATTCCCAAGGCCAAGATCCTCTTGGCTCATCCTTGTCTGCACACATTGGGTAATTCATCACTGATTTGCTCAGGACTCCACGACCTAGTAGAACACCACTACTACTGTCTGTGGGTTTGTTGCAGCCATGGCCTCTAAATCCATTACTCTAACACAACCTGGTGTTGGTGACACCGGGGGAAAGCACGTTGCAGACCTAGAAGATACTTAACAGATGCTCTGAAAATGGGAGCACAGGGAGCCCTGAGCCTTCTAAGCACAGAAGGACAGGGAACGGGCCGCAGGAGGGCTGGTAGTTGCCTCGCTGACACTTGATTCTATCAAGGATACCTTATAGATTGTTGAGTTTGAAAATGTTGTAAGTTTTATTGAGGTATAATTAACATCAAATAAACTGCATACGTTTCAAGTGCACAGTTTAAAACTTTTGACATTTACAGACTCTTATGATTCTATCACTGCACTCAGGATCACGAGCATACCCATCATCCCTAAAGGTTCCTAGCATCCCTTGACCATCTCTGCCTCCTGCCAGCCCCCGCCCTAGGTAGGCCTACTCTGTTTTCTGTCACCAGGGATTAGCTGGGATTTTCTAGATTTTTATATAAATGGAACAATATAGTATGCACTCCTTTTTCTATCTGGCTTACTTTACTCATTATAATTATTTGAAGACTCCTCTATGTTGTTGAGTAAATCAAAACTTCATTCTGTTTATTACTGAATAGCACTTCATTGTAAGGCTCCCGTGATTTATTTATCCATTCAAATGCTGATACACACTTAGGTTATTTCAAGTTTGGGGCTGTTATATAGAAAGCAGTCATACATATTCGTGTAAAAGTCTTGGTCTTCCCATAAACTTTCGTGTAAATATCTAGGAATGGAATGGACAAGTACATGTCAGGTAATACATTTACCTTTTTAAGAAATGACCAGGCTGTTGTCTACAGTGGTCATACCATTTTACATTCCCACCAACAATACGTGCAAATTCCACTCGCTCCACATCCTCTTCAATGCTCGGTATGGTCCATCTTCTAAATATTGGGCATTCTAAGATGTGTATGGTAGTGTTTCATTGTGGTTTTAATTTGCATTTCCCTATGACAAACAGGATGAGCAAATTTTTATGTGGGGTATTTAAGATCATTTTCTCTTCATTGCATAAATGTCTGTTCAAATCACTTGCCATTTAAAAATTGGGATTTTTGTTTTCTTACTATGAGATTTGAGCATTCTTTATACATTGTGAAATCAAGTCCTTTTTCAGATTATAATTTGCAAATATTTTCTCTTGGTCTGTGGGGAGAAAATATTTTCTTTTCTTCTGTTTTTTCAAGAACAAAAATACTTCATCTTAATGAAACCTAATTTAACATTTTTTTGTGGATGTTTTGGTATGATATATTAAACAAAACTGAGTAACCGAAGTTCACAAAATTTACCTACTACACTTTTTTCCTTGAAGACTTCATAGTTTCGGTTAGGATACATTTTAACTGATTTTCTGTATATGGTGCAAGGTATAGAGACTTTTTTTTTTTAACTTAATGGATACTCAATTGTTTCAACACCATTTGCAGAAAATGCTGACCTTTCTTGGCTGAATTGCCTTTGAACTGCCGTTGTAAACCAACTGTCCAATGCTATGGGCTCAGTTCTGTATCCCTATCCCAGCCCATATGTTGAAGCCCTAACCCCCAATATTAAGGTATTTGAAGATGGAACCTTTTGGGAGATATTTAGGTTTAGATGATGTCACAAAGGTGGAGGCTTTATCATGGGATTTGTGCCCTTATAAGAAGAGCCACCAGAGAGCTTGCACTCTCTCTCTCTCCACAGGACACAAACCAAGGAAATGCCATGTGAGCACGCAGCAAGAAGGCAGCCATCTGCAAGCCAGGAAAAAAGTCCTCCCCAGAACCTAACTGAGTTGGTACCTGGATCTCCAAAATGTCCAGCCTCCAGAACTGTGAGAAAATAAATTTCTGTTGTTGAAGCTATCCACTCTGTGATATTTTGATATGGCGGCCCCCCCGTAGGACAGCAATATACGTGTGGTCAATTTTGCAACTTGTTATTCTGTTCCATAGATCTGTTCATCTATCTTGACATCAGTACCACACTGCCTTAGTTACTGAGGCTTTACAATAAGTTTTGAAGGCTGGTAGGGTTGTTCCTCCAAATGTGTTCTTCTTTTCAAAGTTCTTTGCTATTTGAGGTCCTTCCAATTTCCACATGAATTTTAAAATCAGCTTGTCAATTTCTACAAAACACCCTGCTGGGATTTTGACTGGGATTGCACTGGATGTATAGTTCAGTCTGGGAGGACAATATCGAGTCTCATGAAGACAGCATATCTCAACATTTCTCTTGGAAAGCCATCGTAGTTTTCAGTGTACAGGTCTTACACATCTTCTATCACATTTATCTCTAAGTACTTCATATTTTTGACGTGATTATAAATGATCTTTTTTTTCAATTTCTTAATGTCTGTTGCTTATTTAAACCATGAATACCTGTAATATTACTTATTGACATATCTGAACATGACCCTGGGAAGAGGTGGTAGACTTGAAGCCATTCATTCATTCATTCATTTATTCATTCTTTAAGTAGCCTCCATGTAAAGTCCAACATGGGGCTTGAACTCACGACCCTGAGATCAAGAGTCAAGCTGAGATCAAGAGTTGGATGCTCAACAAACTGAGCCACCCAGGTGCTCCAACTTGAAGCCCATTGAACACTATTTGAAATATTCTGATATTGTACTTGCCCTAATGCTTGGAATATGGGGTAAGACAGTGACCATATACCATATTTTATTCTGAAATACTCCCACTCACATTTCACTCTATGAATGAGGCATGAGAACAATGTGAGGCCAAACATAGCTAAAAATGCTCATTTCATATGGGCACAGTCTTAAACAGAATACACGAGTAAATGTTACATTCGAAGGTAATTTTTGGCAAGAATGTTCAGAGTGTTTTAAAACACTTTGTCAGGCATCACAAGTGATTATTATAATAATGATGAGTCTAACCAATTAAAATCTTTGTTGCCTATTCAATGTATGATTTATAACAAGTCATTTTTCTTCTGCACTGTATGGAAGAAAAATTAAGAAGCAATCATTTAGACTTGGAAGGAATAAAAATGACAGCGACACAAAACACTAGCCAAGTTCATTAACAAGAAGATTAACTTCAAATGAAACATTTTTGTATCTGCTTTTGAAGAGATTTTCAAATTTACATTATATTTTCTTATCTTGTGGCACCTAAAGGAAATTATTTGTCTGAATGACATGCTGGAGAATAACAATGAGGGACTGAATTGTTTTGTAAGTAGCTCAATTTCCACCACTGAATGACCTTATATTTAAGGCAGTAGGGATAAAGAAACTGTTTTATGGAAAAATACTAAGACATTCTGATGCTTCCCCAACCAAGTAGAAAAATGTGATCCTTTTTATATAAACAATAATTCATATACACATGCATAAAGACTTTCTCTAGAACAGAAATATTCTTTTATAAATTCTCTTGCATTTGAAGAATTTTTCTAAATAACTAATTTCCCAATTTACCTAAACCTAACGTATCTTGGGTTACTGATCAGTTACTGACAATTATACTAAGTTAAATCAACTGCTAACAATATATCTGAATCTATAGTGTACACCAACGCATTAATAAGATCATCAAATAAATTTTAAAAAACAACAGAAAAACCCCTACTTTGTGTAACTAACTTTATCTTTCAGGTGAAGCTGTTTTTCAGAGAAGTCCAGAGACGATGTGTTTAAATTTTGTTGATTAATTTATCTTCATCATCGTCCGTAGAGGCTAGGCCAGAGTATTCCCACACTAACATCCATAATTTAGGATGTGTGTGTTGGATGGGGTTGTGCATATGCGTGTGTGGGGGGATGTGTGTGTGTGTGTAATTGAATTCTGTATGCAATACAGTTTCTTCCAAACCAAGATATGATTCCCATAAATCCCATGATGGGCTCCTTGACATCAAAACCCAATGAGTTATTGTATCCCAGGGATGTTTACATCAAGATATAAGAGAATGTGTCTGTATCATGAGTAATCAGTGATGTCAGAAGAACAGACAGCTTTTATATGCCTGTGCACTTGGGTTCTGTGCTGTGCTGGGCTGCCAGGTTCTAACATCCCAGTTGGGGCTTGTTGTAAGTTCAGTTATTCATCCATGCCAGGAGGGACTGTAATCATCAAAGATCATTCAACGGCAAATGCCTAAAATCAAACTTCATCATAGGGATGATGGTGCCATTGGAGATCTCAGTATGACAAGAGCACAGATCATGAGGGATGCATGTGAGGGATGAGACTGCAGGGGTAATGTATGAGACCTCTCAGCAGGGGGCACAGCAGGGAGCCCTCGGGAAGGAAAGGGACATGACCCCATTTGTTTTAGAGGCTATTGTGGGTTGAACTGTGTTCCCCCAAAAGCTATGTTGAAGTCCCCAGAACCTATGAATGTGGCCTTATTTGGAAATAAGGTCTTTGCAGATATAATCAAGTTATGTGCCACACTGGATTAGGGTAGGCCCTAAATTCAATGCTCATATATTTATAAAAAGAGAGATTTTGAAACAAAGATACACAGAGAGGGGAAACAGCCATGTGCAGACAGAGCTAGAAACTGAAATGATGAAGCTATAAGCCAAAGATGTCAAAGATTGCTGGCAACCACCAGAACCTAGGAAGGAGGCATGGAATGGATTCTTCCCTAGGACTTTCAGAGAAAACATGGCCTTTGCACTTATTTTGGACTTTGAGCCTCCAAAATTATTAAAGAATAAAATCCCATTGTTTAAGACACTCAATTTGTGGTCATTTATTATGGCCACTGTAGAAACTAATACTGAGAAATTATCGTTAACCATAATGAGCGGAGGAGATGCAAGGTGAGTAAGACCAGACACAGGGTGACCAGTTGGGATGAAGAACAGTAGTCCAGGTGACACCACATCATGGTAGCGCTAATCAGAGGAGTGGCAGTGAAAACGACAGGACACTGGTAATGTTGATCATTACTTAGAAGGTACAATCAACAGAATTGGTTTTCAGTGGTATGGAGATGTCAGGGGAGGAAGGAGTCAGGGATAGTGTCCAAATTTCTGGTTTGAAAAGCACTAATTATAATAGGGAGCCCTTGCAATAGATTTGCCTGGGAGGAGAGAGAAAGTGAATTTTGTCCAAGCACATTTGAGGTACCTGAGTGATATGAAAGTGGGCATGCCCCATAGGAAACTGGGTCTGGAGCTCAGGAAAAAGTTTCAGGATGGAGATACAGATATGATAATGTTGCTATGACACTTTGGGCTTCTGCCATAGTATAACTTAGCACACTCTATTTTAAACACCTGTTTACCTTAAATCCTCAATAAGAAAGTAAGCTAAGACCAGAAAACAGAGGGAACAACTTCTTTTGATAAACATGGCTTTCCCCAAAAGGCCATCTTGTGGATGGAGTAGTGATGCTAATAGCAATTTTGGCTCTTCTCAGTCAATTCTGCAAAAGAAGCTGGCCCTATGTACTGGCAGCTTTTTAGCTTTGGAACTTAGCTACAAATCCAGGACAAGAGGGAAAAATCCCACTAGATATTTTATTACATCTTTCATAGATTACTCAATGTAATTCTCCCAAGAATAATCTTTGCTTAAGAGATAATTAATTATAATCCTAAAACACAAAGAGAAACAAACAAACAAAAAACCCTAAAAGTCTCAGGTGATACAAACAGAAGGGTCCTGAGGTTGGAGAAATGAGCTGCAGCTGGACTGGAGCCCATGGGACTGGTTGGGGGAGTCTGGCTACAGTCCGATCAAGATCAAGATAGCGAATGGGACAGAGAACTTCCTAAGGCCAGAGTTGGAGAGTATTTTTACACATGAGACACAAGCTTTAGAAATAACTTTCTCTGGATGCATTTCAGACCTAAGACACATGCAGATTGAAAGTGAAGGAATGGAAAAGCATTTATCATGCAAATGGCAGTGAAAAGAAAGCCAGGATCATTATACTTATATTGGACAAAATAGACTTTAAGACAAAGGCTATAAAAATAGACAAGGACACTACATAATCACAAAGGGAGCAATCCAATAAGAAAATATGACAATTGTAAATATTTATGTACCCAACAGAGGAGCACCCAGATACATAAAGTGCCTACAAACAAACATAAAGGAACTAATCGACAGCAATACAGTAATGGTAGGAAACTTTAACATTCCACTTACTTTAATGGACAGATCATCGACACAGAAAATCAAGATAACAGTGGCTTTGAATGACACACTGAAACATATGGATCTAATGGATATATACAGAACATTCCCTCCTAAAACAGTGCAATACACGTGCTTTTCAAGCACACATGGGACTTTCTCCAGAACGGATCACATGGTAGGGCACGAATCAAGCCTCAACAAATTCAAACAGATTAAAGTCATACCACGCATCTTTTCTGACCACAGTTTTATAAAACTAGAAATCAACCACAAGAAAATATCTGGAAAGAACACAAATATTTGAAGGCTAAATAACATACTACTAAGCAATGAATGGATCAACCAAAAAAATCAAGAAGAAATAAAAAATTATATTCACAGAAATCAAAAAGAAAATACAATAGTAGAAAATCTTTGGGAGGCAGCAAAAGCTGTTCTAAGAGGGAAACTTATATTAATACAGGCCTACCTCAAGAAGCAAGAAAGATCTCAAATAAAGAACCTAACCTTACACTTAAAGAAGCTGAAAAAAGAACAAACAAAACCTAAAACCAGTGGAAGGAAGGAAAATAATAACGATTAGGGCAGAAATAAATTAAACAGAAACTAAAAAACAAAACAAAAAACAAAATAACAGATCAATGAAACTAGGAGCTGGTTCTTTGAAATGAACACAAAACTGATAAACCTCTAGCCAGACTCATAAAAAACAGAGAGAGAGAGAGAACGCAAATAAATAAAATGAGAACTGAAAGAGGAGAAATAACAATACAAAAGATTATAAGAGAATATTATGAAAAATTATATGTCAACAAATTGGACAACCTAGAGAAATGGGTAAATTCCTAGAAATATGTAACCTACCAAAAGCGAATCAGGAAGAACTAGAAAATTTGAACAAACCAATTACTGGCAATGAAATTGAATCAGTAATAAACACCTAACAAAAAGAAGTCCAGGACCAGATGGCTTCACAGGTGAATTCTACCAAACATTTAAAGAAGAGTTAATAGCTGTTCCTTTCAAACTATTAAAAAAAAATAGAATAGAAAAGAAAGTTTCCAAATTCATTTATGAGGCCAGCATTACCTTGATACCAAAACCAGATAAAGATATCACAAAAAAGAGAACTACAGGCCACTATCTCTGATAAACATACATGAAAAAATCCTCAACAAAGTATTAGCAAATCGATTTCAACAATACTTAAAAAAAATCATTTACCATGATCAAGTGGGATTTATTCCTGGGATGCAAGGGTGTTTCAATATTTGCAAATTAATCAACATGATATATCACATCAATAAGAATAAAAACTATATGATCACATCAAGAGATTCAGAAAATGTCCATGACAAAGTACAATATCCATTGTCTTTTGACAAAATATGGTATCTATAAAAATTCCCAACAAAGTCAGCTTAGAGGGAACATACCTCAACATAATAAAGATCATATATGAAAATTCCACAGCTAACATCATACTCAATGGTGAAAAACTGAGAGCTTTTCCCTTAAGATCAGGAACAAGACAAGGATGACCACTCTTGCCACCTTTATTCAACACAGCACTAGAAGTCCTAGCTACACCAATCGAACAAGAAATAACAGACATCTAAACTGGTGAGGAAGAAGTAAAGCTTTCACTGTTTACAGATGACATGATACTTTATATAGAAAACTCTAAAAACTTTTCTAAATAACTACTAGAATTGACAAATGAATTTACTAAGGTTGCAGGATACAAAATCAAGAGAGAGAAATCCACTGCTTTTCTATACACTAATAATGAAGTAGCAGAAAGAGAAATTAAGGAAACAGTCCCATTTGCAATTGTTCCAAAGAAAATAAAATACCTAGGAATAAACTTAACCACGGAAGTGAAAGGCCTGTACTCTGGAAACTATAAAACACTGATGAAAGGTATTGGAGATGACACAAAGATGGAAAGATATTCTATGCTCATGGATTGGAAGAACAAATGTTGTTAAAATGACCATACTACCCAAAACAATATATAGATTTAATACAGTCCCTATCAAAACACCATCATCATTTTCCACAGAACGAGAAAACATAATCCTAAAATATGTATGAAACCACAAAATGCCCTGGATAGCCAAAGCAATGTTGAAAAGAAAAACAAGGCTAGAGGTAACATGATCTGATAAAGGGTCAGCTTCTGAAATATATAAGGAAATTATACAACTCAACACACAAAAACCAAATAATCCAATTATAAATGGGCTGAAGACATGAACAGACATTTCTCCAAAGAAGACATCCAGATGCCCAACAGATACATGAAAAGTTGCTCAACATCACTCATCATCAGGGAAATGCAAATCAAAATCACAATGAGTTATCACCTAACACCTGTCAGAATGGCTAAAATCAAAAACAGAAGAAACAACAAGTGTTGGCAAGAATATGGAAAAAAAGGAAGCTTTGTGCACTGTTTCTGGGAATGTAAACTGGTACAGCTATTGTGCAAAACAGTATGGAAGTGCTTCAAAAAATTAAAAATAGAATTATCACATGATCCAATAATTCCACTACTGGGCATTTACCCCCCAAATTGAAAAACACTAATTCAAAAAGATACTATGTGCCTATATGTTTATTGCAACATTGGTTAAAATAGTGAAATATGGGGGTGCCTGGGTGGCACAGCGGTTAAGCGTCTGCCTTCGGCTCAGGGCGTGATCCCGGCATTATGGGATCGAGCCCCACATCAGGCTCCTCCACTATGAGCCTGCTTCTTCCTCTCCCACTCTCCCTGCTTGTGTTCCCTCTCTCACTGGCTGTCTCTATCTCTGTCGAATAAATAAATAAAATCTTTAAAAAAATAGTGAAATATGAAAGTAACCCCAGTCTCCAATGATAGCTGAATGGATAAAGATGTGGTATGTGTATGTGTGTATGTGTGTGTGTGTGTGTGTGTATGTAATAATGGAACACTATTAAGCCATAAAAAAGAATGAAATCTTGCCATTTGCAACAATGTAGATGGATCTAAAGGGTAAAATGCTAAGCAAAATCAGTCAGAGAAAGAGAAATGCCATCGAATTTTACTCATTTGTAGAATTTAAGAAACAAAAAAAATGAACAAAGAAAAGAAGAGGCAAACCAAGAAACACTCTTAACTATAGAGAACAAACTAAGAATTACTAGAGGAGAACTGGCAGGGGGGTGTGGGGGGGTGAGTGAAACAGGTGAGGGGGATTCAGAGCACACCTATCCCGATGAGCACTGAGTAATGCTGAATCACCGTATTGTACACCTGCAGCTAACATAATGTATGTATGTTAACTATACTGGAATTAAAATTAAATAAGGAAGGAAGGAGGGAGAAAAGAAAAAGAAAAGAGAAGGAGAAAAGAAAAGATCTCTCTCCCTCTCTCTCTCTCTCTCTCTCTGTTGGGCCAGGTAAGTGTTCAGGAGTTTTTCCTTGAAAGAAACAGAAACCCAAGTCTTACAACTTAGAGATCTCAACTCTTTCTCTCTGAACTTCATGGTACAGGCACATCAAGTTGAAACCCATTCTCGCAAAGGCAAATACGAAACACATGAAATAGCTACAAAGAGATGCTCCTGGCTGGAGGGCATCTGTCCGTTCACCAACTGCACTGAAAATGGGCATGCACTAAGAACAAACCAACAAACAACAAACTCCACAAGCTATATAATAAACCACATAATAAGGAGGTAGAGTTCACAGATGATAACAAATGTTAGAATTAAAGTAACAGAAAATTTCAAAAACTTTGTCATTTTAAAAAGAATAAAGAGGTAAAGCAAAGAAAGGAAACAAATGGGTAATAATAGAAAACAGACATGAAAACAGTAACAGCTAACATTATGTATTGATCTGTTAGTATTTGCTAGTTATAATACTAATAAACATACATACTATACATATCACTTGGCTTATTAATCACCAATTGTATGTAGTCAGGTACGATTATTTCCATTTACAAACCATGAATCTGAAGCACAGAGAGGGAAGGAAAACAAGGTAACACCTTCTAGACGGTGGGACTGGGATTCGAACCCAGGAGGTCTCCACTAATCACTGCAGTGTGCCAAACAGAAATGCTCGAAGTCGTATTTAGAAAGGAATCACTGGCAACAACTCAGTGGGTGGGTTGAATTTAAGACTTGATGCAGGTGAAAGGAGAGAACTGCCCAGATTCCATCACAAACACAGCCCAGAATGATAGGAGCAAGAACACATAGACATGAGAAAAGAAGGAAGGCTGGCAGGATGAGGAGCTGAAGCCTAGAGTATCAGGAACTGCCAAATGAGAGATTAGAGAAAATGAGTTGAAAGGCAACATGTAGCGGTAATGCTTAGAATTTTCTAGAATTGAGGAAAACTATATTCTCAGAAGGAAAGAACATACAGAGGGATAGGAAGGAAAAATAAAACATATCTGTGCCTAGACAGACCATAGGAAAGATGCCGAGCATCAAAGACAAAGGGACAGGTGCCAAAGAGAAAGACACAGGACCTTTAAAGGCACTGTGATTTGACTCACTGCAGACTATGAATGCCAGAAGACAATGGAGTCGTATTTAAAATGTTGAGGAAAAATAAATTTTAACCTAGATCTCCATGCACAGGCAAATGCACACAGAGGCAATGGCAGAAAATATAAACAGATCATCTATGAACAACTGCTGAAGAATAAACCCAAAAGGAATGAGATGGGTATAAGAAGAAATTACGGGCAATGCAATAGGTAAATAAGTTGGAAACCTACACTAATAGTGTCTGAAAAAATACAGTCATAATAATGATTAATTCCAGGGGATTTACCAACCAGGTGGAATCAGAGACTAGAAAAACAGAGGGAAGGTGGTAGGAGTGATTTAAACACACAAAGATCCTTGTGTTATTTAAGAGAAGGACAGAGCTACTAGTTAACATTACATGTTTGCTGTACATATTACAATCCTAAGGATTAATCATTAAAAGAATAGAAAAAGGTAAAAGTTCTAAGAGATGGCACAAATGCAATTCACGTGACAGAAGGAAAAGAAAGAGAAACGACATATTGACCCAATATGAAACAGATTTTAAAGACAAAACCAGCTTATGTGCAAAATTTTAAAGACAAAACCAGCTTATGTGCATTTAGGAATACAATATATACATAATAAATTATAGACACATGGGCAGGGAGGGTGCACATGGCCAACCTCAGGAGATGATAGTGGGAAGGAGGGAAAGAATGGAGAGGAAACCAAAGAAGCTTGAATTGTGTCTGTAATGTTTTATTCTCAAATAAATACATGAATTATCAGATTCAAATATGACAAAGTATTAAACTGTCATATCCAGTATTATATATATATCCTTTTAGGTACTATCATTTTACTAATTACAAAAAGAGAGGGGGAGAGAAGCAGTTTCAGGAATGTTAATTCATCTTCCCAAGATCATGGTCCTTGAGGAAATAGAGTTTTGGCTTATTTTTTTTTTTTCCCTCACAAGGACAGAGCCTGGCAAGTGGCATAGGTGTTGGAAGATAGGCAAGAACTAGGTTAGTTCCTAGAGCAAAAGGCCTTATATTAAATGCCACCATTTAACAGGGTGGCACAGGGCTGCATTTGGCATCCAGGGCTCTGTTCCAGCTGTAAAGAGGCCAAATCCCCAGAGAAGCAGAGGCTGTGACCTAAGGGAAGTTAGAGATCATCAAGTTCAACTGTCTGGGTTTCCAAATTCAGAACCAGAGACCCAGAAGGGTACTGGCTTGCTCCAAGTGATATCGTGAATGGCTGACTCCACATCTAATGCTATGTCAGTTATACCAAGTGCTCTAAAGGTTGGTCATGAAGTAACAGAACATTCTTGGGAATGATTCTGGGGATGATGCCAATGCTATTGATAATGATAGTGAAAACAAGATGGTGGTGGTGCTGATGATAGCAGCTTTTTTTGAGCATAATTTAAATTCTAGACACTCACTCAAATGTTTTATAATAATCCCCTTGATTATTCCTCTCGACAACCAGAAAAAGGGAAAAGAAAGTTAGGTACAATCATCACTGCCATTTCTGATTAAAGGAAAACCTTCCACGGTCTCATAATTTGCAACTGACAAAGTGGATCCCAGGCCAGGCAGTCTGACTCCTGGGCTGGAACCCTTCACCACAGGCTATGCTGGAGACTCAAATGTCAGGGGAAGGGGACAGGGCCAAGTGGGAGCTCAGCCCCATCTTAGTCAGGTTCCGCTTACTCTTAGGTTTTCCCCTATTACTCCAGATGCACGGTGTGGGTGTGGCTTAGAATCTGACACCATCTGATGCCTATGTGGATTCTGTGTGGTTTCAAGTCAGGTGGAGAGAGCTCAAAGCCACAGTAAGTATGTGATAGATAGACTCATGAGTTACCAGACTACACCTGCAATAATTTCTCTTAAAGACAATTTTAATTTTCCTGTACGTAAGGAAAGAGTCCTTCCGTAAACAGTACAGCATTTTGTCCTCTCTCTGGCGTGGTAAAACCATTACCACAGCAAAAAAAAACCCCACAAAACAGTGCTTAAGCCAAGGAATACTGAATAACCTGCTTCACATCAACCAAACGAAGTGAGAACAATCCATGACCTCAGTTTCTCTGTTAAGGAGATGCTATTGGTTAATGGATGGTAATCATATAGATGATAAGATGGCTAGATCTAGGACTCTACTGTCTGCACACAACAAGGAAATGGAGCTTGTACCTTCTAGAGGCAGAACTCTGGAGTTGGATTCTGAAGTCAGAGTACTGAGCTTACATTTTAGCCCCATCATTCAACCATCTACCATGTGCTTCACTGATACTAGCATTAAGCACTCTGAAACTTTAAAAGAATGGTCAAGGATACATGTCAAAATTAACCAGTTTATCAATATTTTCATGGTCCACTGAATATCCTCAGGAAAATAAAGCAACAGTTCCCAGTACATGTAAATTTTACATGTGAAAGAACAACAACCTGAAATGTTGTGTTATGTACAGAAATTCCGACTATGTAATTTGTCTTCCAAGGATAAAAATCACGTGATTTGCAAAGAAGCATAGATATTACCCAAAAGGATACACACAGTGCCCAGAGGACTTTCTATCTATTTCTTTCTTTCTAACGTCTATTTTTAAGGTTTTTAGAGGGAAACAAGTGAAACAAACCAATCTGATTTGTGAAAAGTTAGGATTTCTTGTGTCAAACACTGAAACTCAAAGAAAAGATTAAATAAGAAGAACATAGATAGTCCAAGTGAAAAACAGCTTACACACACAGAACGTCAAAACATTAAAAAAAAAATCAAAGCAAGGTAATAATCAAGAAGGGTTAACCTAATAGGCTTCCTTTATTTGATTCTAGATACAGGGTTTTAAGAAGACATACCTGATAGATAGAAATCACAAAATGGCAGCTCACAGCTCAAATCATTTGCAGAAATGTTTGTTGGGTTTTTTTGTTTTGTTTTGTTTTTTGGGTTTTTTTTTTTGTTT
Source organism: Ailuropoda melanoleuca (assembly GCF_002007445.2). Lineage (NCBI taxonomy): Eukaryota > Metazoa > Chordata > Mammalia > Carnivora > Ursidae > Ailuropoda > Ailuropoda melanoleuca. Next base: position 49,863,389 of record NC_048223.1, read on the forward strand.
TTTTTGTTTTTGGAGGCTCTTTTTCAAAAACAAGTTAA